>NW_020194013.1:178310-696573 GCF_002847045.1 Aspergillus candidus | reverse complement strand
TTTATCCTTACTCTGTCTTTCCATTTCCATCAAACTTGTTCCATGTGTAATCTCTACTCTCTATGGGGGAACTTGGCTGGTGTCGTTTTCGTTTTTTTTTTCTTTTTTCTTTTTTTCTTATATTTATAATATTTTTTCTAACATTATTGATGTTAGATTATTGATTTTTCCCCCTCGGAGAAAAGATGGGATCCTTCTATCCGGGATCCCCCTTCATTCCAATAGCCCATAAGATGAGACAGATACCTAGGTTAAGGCTGAAGACTAAAGCCATCGAGAAGTAAACTAGAAGACATATGATGCAACTGATCCGGGTTGGTCGTTTGAAGATTTGTCCCTTGTAATCCCTATATAATTTCCACGGGATTACCCACCACCACACCGAGCTTAGTCCCTCCGTTCAAAACCTCATTAGCGTCTGGGTGCCTGATCACTGCTAGGGCATGTATTTATCTGAGCCTTAGCAGAGATTTAGTAGGTAGTTAGTAGTCAGTCGACTAGTGGAGGAGGAGGATTCGGGTTTCGAACTTCAATCTATTGGGGTGAGATGATCGGCCGTCACACCCGCCTACAATCATCATCATTTCTCAGTTCTCTGGCAGGAGTTGTCTGGTGGAGACGGCTAGGATGGATATGCGAGGTGAGTTGAAGCAATTTGTTAGTTAATCGGTAAGAACCGCCTTGGTTGTATTACCGTATTGTATCTTTTTTGTTCCCAGAGGACTGGCCTTTCTTTTCCTTCTTCATTATAATTATGTGATTCTTGTCATTGCTTGTTTCTGTCAGAGTGCTCAATCATATCAATTGTATAATCTGTTCTTGTCAACAAATCATACCTGATATCTGTTTGAAATGTTAAATGAGGTTAAATAATACAGAACTCCACCATGACCACACGTGACAGACGGGTATCGTGACCTTTTACTTGACTTTCGCCCCGTCGCCCGACAAGCCTTTCCACTTTCCCCTCATACTGTCTTTCTTTTTCTTTCTCTCCCTCTCTCTGCATTCGTTGTTGTCGTATCTGGTTGACTGGTTGACTCCCTCTCTCGCTTTGGGACTGATATTTCCTTCTCCTCCCAATTATATCCCCACTGGGTTGGTTCATCCCTCCTCTCCCAAAACGGATTAGGAACCAAGTTATAAATATAAAAATAAAACAATAAAAAAGGGGGAGGAAACAAGAAAGGTAAAAGAAATAATATATTCTGATATATATTGTTTGATTTTTACATTCCAGGAAAAATCATCATATATATATTTCCCTGACATATATAAAAAGAAAAAAGGGTTCCAAACAAAAACCTCCGAGGAAGAAGAAGAGGGACCAAAAGAAAAGAAGGGAAAAAAAAGAAGAAAAAATACCTAAAAAAGGAAATCGAGACAGGAAAAAAAAAAAAGGGCCAATTTGATCATCAACAAACCAAACCAAGTGACTGACTGACCATTATCCAACTCAGGTCTTTTTCTCTCTTTAATCTCTATCCCAGATCTTCTTTCTCTCGGATTGTCACGATCTCAAACAAAATCATTCCCATGCTTGGAGGTTCGCATGTTTGAGACTTGTCCACCCAACGTATGTTCCCTCTGAAGTTCCTTACTGTTCCATTTCCAATTCCATCCCCTCCTCCTTCTTCTTCTTCTTCTCTCTTCGTCCCGACTGCTTCTCTCCACCGACTACTCCCTGACCCTCTTTCCCTTTCGCCTTACACTTCCTCTCTCTCTCCCTCTCCATCCTCCACCAAGTCATTGATTTGATTCTGGTGTCTATTCCCCTTTCCCTCAACCCTCCTCATTAGAGTCCCCCAGATCCCTTCATCCTCACTGTTCTCTTCTTATCTCTCGCTAAACCTTCTTCCCCCCACCCCCATTTTCCAACCTGAGGCTTCATTCGGCTCTCTTCCGGGAAAAAGAGTGATTTGACTGTTCTATTTCAATCCTCCCCTCTCCATATTTTTTTTTCTCCCACTTTCTTCTCCTTCAACCCACTCCCCACCCCCTCCTCTCTCTCTCTCTCTTTCTCTCTCTCTCTCCCCCTTCTCCCTACCCCTCCTCCAAACACTGTCGCTACCACAAGTTTATCCATTTCAACCAAACAAACAAAATTCTTATTATCATTTTTCTACCAACGGGTTAGAAAAAAAAATCATCAACATAAACAAAAGGAAGAAGAGGAGAGAAGTCGGAAAAAAAAAAACAAAAAGAAGACATTCAAGACATCATCTTCCATGCGTGCAGAGGAAAGCCGTTGTTGACCCCTCGTCTCGAAAAGGCAGAGCGATGATTAGCCTCAGGGTGGAACAGCACTCAGATTCTCCGAAATCCCGTCCAGACCATCTCCCCCGTGGAAACGACGACGCCCGATTCTACGACGGCAATGCCGATTGCCAGTGAGAGCACCACCGTCGATTCCTTCACTACCACCATGACCACATTTTCTTCGCCGGTCACCGCACCTCGATCGATGCCCACCAATCAGTCTGCATTGGCGGCATCCTTCACCAATTTCCTCACCGTCTCCATCCACCAGATCCTCTTCCTCCGCTCGGTCTACCCGCGCGCCACCTTCTTACCCGTCCGGGCCTACAACTATCCCGTCCGACAGTCCCGTCACCCCAAGGTGTGTGACTACATCAACGACGCCTCCATCGCCGTCGACGCCGAGATCCTCAAGGGCTCCATCACCGCCGTCAGCATCATCATTTCCTCCCTTCGCACGAACCAACCCCTCGAACGATATGCCTTCGACCTGTCCGGATTCCCTCGCGTCCCCTCGGGCGAGGTGAACACCACCTTTGACGACCGGCGGGAGGATCCCTCCAACAAGACCGGCGTCCCCGTCCCCGACCGAGGGGCTACCCCGACCCCCGACCTCGAAGCCCAGTTTCGCGCCTGCCTGGCCCGATTGGCCTCCGCCTGTGCCCGCCTGACCCCGTTGCCCCGAGATGACGAGTTCAGCTTCACCGTCTGCATCGAAGTCCAGGAAGATGCCCTCCCCCCGGCGGGTACCACTACGGAAGAGCAGACGTGGATTGTGGCCGAACCGGGCAAGGTACACCTGCGGTCCTGTACCGCCCCCTACTCCGTCTCGAAATTGAAGAACGGCGAGCCACAACCACCTCCCCCCACAGTGTCCAACGGTCGGGCCAAAACGGTGCCTGTACGACGTGTAGAGGCCGGGGAGCTTCGTTTGGAACTGTGGGTGGAAGAGGCACGACAGAAATTTAATGAGCCGGTGGATTCTGAACATCCGCCATGACCGCGATCGTTCTGCATCCATCGATTTGAATATTTGATCTTTTTTTGTTCGTCTAGTTTTGTTCACTTAAACATCGTTGCTGCCTCTCGTCTTTTTTTTTTTCTTTTCTTTTTCCTCCTGACCTCTTTTTCTTACTTCTTTTCCATTTTTATATCTTTTTTTTTTATTCCGACCTTTGATCTCCTTGATTTAGCGTGACCAATGATCGAACATACATGATGGATGAGGGAATTAGGAATTGTCGTCCGAATCAGCGGCGCAAATATATAAAATGGGGAGCGGACGATTTTTGGGATTCGCATGGCATTACATAGATCTGGTTCATATCTTTCCTTTTCCTTGGATCTTTTTTTCATGTTTTTTACCTCCCTATCTTTCCCCCCTTCTTTTCTTGTCACGTTCCTTTTTCCGACTTGGCTCTTATTACCTTTTTTTCTCCCTTTCACCGTCCTTTTTCTTTCCATCTTTCCTTTCCACCCGCTTTTCTCTCCAATCTCCTCCCTCCATTTTTTTTATTTTTTTTTTTATTGTCGGACCACTCCATTTACATACCATTTCATATTGTATTTCTCTCGTCTCTTTCGTTGAGCTCCATCCATGAAACTAGCAAATTCAACCATCTAGCACTAGCTACAAGGTCGCCAGATCTGTCGTCGGCCATCAAGTGGATACGATGCCTGTTTCGTTCGTAAATGATACATGTCCACTTCAGTTTCACTGCATGCAAATGACGCCATCGCCGTGCATGTTCCAACTGCATTCGTTGGCAATCTAAGTGCATCTGCGATTGGTCGCGTGAGAAGTGGAAATGAGCACCATCCGGTCCTCAATACGCCCCATTCCGATGACGAAATATCGCAGATTGAAGATGGAGTAGAAATCCGAGTCCACCCCGCAATCTAGTTTGCGGAGCCGAAAGTGACCGACCGAACGGCAGTTCTACGGGAGTCGTGTCGCAGCCACCTGAGATCCATATGGTCATCACGTTGTATTCATCCACGCCGGTAGGGGAAGAGGTCGAGGAAATTCAAATCGAGGGGAAATGAAGACAGGCTTGAGTTCATTTGTAGTTGAGTTGACGTGGTCGAGCCGCGGTAAATAAATACATACCCGAGCTGGATTAGATCATTTCCCCCCCGGATGGTTGGTTCAACTTGGGTCCACGGTTCTGGGTTCGGCGTGTATTAAATTGGGTTGGGTTGGTTTTGTTTTGTTGTTGTTGTTGTGGGTGTTTACTTATAGTTTCTGTGATGTCTGTTCGTTTGTTTGTCTGTATATTTAGGTTGTGATGTCATATGTTTTGCTATTGCGGTGTCGCTGCTTTGTGTGTGTGTGATATTCTTATGACTCTATGGTCATGAGGGTTAGATAGCTATATTAACTAGTAGTCTACTCTATAACCTACTTTTTCTTCTTCTTTTTTTTTTTGTGTGTGTGTGTGTGTGTGTGTGTGTGTGTGTGTGTGTGTGTGTGTGTGTGTGTGCCATTTGGTTCCTATTTTGGCGGATTCCGTTTCGTTTTATCTGTTTCTTATTTGCTGGGTATACACCTATGTGTGTGTGTGTGTGTGTGTCTATTGCTTGCTATCCCAGTGAAGTAATTCCAGTGTTCTCCACACGGTCGAGGGTAGGAGCATTACAATTACTGATAACTGTCTGAATAATCAAATATAAGCATAGTCTCATGGTAGTAAGTTGTAGAGGGGTAGGCTTGAGTTGAACAAGAGGATAGTAAATGGATTATACGAGAAGAAAAACCATGTTTTTTTTATTCGATATGACAGAATTATCTAGTGCGTAGTGCTATTTCTTAAGGTGCGTGGAATGGAGACTGCTGGGGACTAGTTTGTATATCGAATAGTAGACAATGGAGGTCATACAAGATAAAAGTAATGTAGAAAGGATAGATTATGTCTGAGCTAAACGAGATACCAATCCATTAATACATTCAAAATACTCCGACCAACATAATGATTCCAACGTAGATCATAGAATAGGCTCTGCTGTGGACCGACGGGGTGTATTCCTGTATGGTCGACGGGTCGGCGCCGCTGGGATATGGACAGCCATTCTCTCGGTCATGTCTCTGGCAGGAACCGGGTTCGCAGCGCCTTGGGTGGGCGGATGGGCCGTGTAGGGTGGCAACGCGAAGAGGCTATTGTAGTTTGGCATGGCTGGTGGGTTGGGTGATGGGCGTCTGAAGCGGGGTTGTGAAGATTCCAAGGAGGGTGGGAGATTTGCTGTTGGAAGCCCGGCCAGGGGATCTATCTCGTCTTTGTCATTCAACGCCCCGGGATCCGGCCCCCTGAGGCTTCGGTAGAAAACCCGGCGCTGGCGATTTTCTGTTTGTGGATATGGGTTTGGATGTTCGAATATACTTGGTCGGTTGAACTGTGGCGCCTGCATCGTGCCATCAGGCCTATGTTGAAAGAGACCACCGCCGTAAGGCTGAGGAGGCCCATTGGCGACAACGCGATGGAGGCCATGGAGGCCATGGCGAGCCTGTGGCAGGTCCACCTTGGTTTGCTTGTGACGGTGCACGAGAAGTTCTTCCCGGGTCAGATTGGGGTTGTCGGCTGTGAGTTTGTCAATGGTTCTCTTCTCTGCTTGATTGACTGCTTGTTCGTCGGCGTTGTGGACCTGGTCATGGGTAGGGCAGGAGCCGGGCCCTTGTCCGAAATGGTTGTACTGCGCGCGCGTTATGTCCTGCCGGCATATATAACACATCACATGGGAACATTTCGAGCAAATCATCTTGTTACATCCAAACTCCTTGACGATCTTCACTTTGCATTGAGGGCATTGGCGGATCAATGCCTCGCTCATGGCCTCTTCCACCAGGTGGCGCTCGGGAATGCCCTTCTCTTTCGCGGCCTCCGCGCAGGTCTGGGGGATGTGACTAGTCGCTTTGCACAGGCGACAGCTGACTTCCTCGCACGCGGGGTTCTGACACCGGAATTCTCGATCCTCCTCGATAGGAGCGCAGACTGCTTTGAACTCGCAAAACGGACAGCTGTCAAGGCCCTCCAGTCCGGCCCGTCGGACTTCGTCTTCTTGCTGAAGGGAGTCGAGCTTCTTCGTCAGAGACGGGCCTAATACATCTTCCAATGTACTGCGGGCGAACCCCGCCTGGCAACCACTGGTATCAATACACTGTAGTTGATATTTCATCAGTCCAATCTGGGTCTCCGCGTTCCTGCGAATGCAGCCGAAGCAAAAGAAATGGATGGTGGCTCCCTCGCAATGGATTGCCCTGTTCAACGGCACGTCAAGATAGCAGCACTGGCATTCCACAAGGTTCCTTGCCCGGGTATGTTCCTCTTCGTTGCGCCTCTCCGCATTTTCTTCTTCCTCGCGCTTACGAAAAGCGTCTTCGTTGAGAATCGCCACTGGTCAGTTGTTCGTCCGAGGCCTTAAATATCCATTCGATTGTTCACTCACCGGCGTCTCTCTCCACTCTGTTATGTGCGGCTTGGAGCTCTTTCAAAAAGTCGTCTGCTATTGCGGGATGAATTTCAACCCCTTTGAGGATATCGTTCGCATGGTCGTCTACTCTCCTTCCCCTCATCAGCCTCGTGTATGGACGATTGCGGCTTGTGGTCGAACGTTCGAAAGAAGACAGCTCAACGTAGACCGAGAACAATGATCTTCCCCGTTGTATAGTGTGTCGTAGATAGGGTAGGGGAACAAAGGGGAATGTCCGCATCAAAATCTCCTTTCTTCGACAAAAAGTTAGCTGGCGACCGCAAAAGTCGGAGCCGTGATGTGACATGGAAACGATGAAACATACGCAGTTGCGATGTAAGTGCCATCATGATGCTGCTCACGTTCCCATCTTGAGTCATCCTGAACACTGCTGGCTTTTGGGGTTCCTTTCTTGTGCCTTTTCTGCTTCGGGTAGCTTGAGTTTCCAAGGATCTTCTCAATGATTTGCGCTTTTAACGTAGGGTTTCTTTCATGACTGGAATCAGTCATTGCTTCCTGGAGCAGGGCTGCAACATGGGCGAGGCTGATATCTGGGAATATTTCTAGAACCTGAGACAAAAGCCTGTTCTCATCGTAGGATGGAGAATCAGCATGACGATCCGAGTTGGGAATACCATGTTGAATCGAATCTTGTGTAAGATCGATGGTCTGCGCGACGGAATTGTCAAACGGTCCGAACATGGACCACGTCGCATTAGGCCCAGGGATCTCCTGCTTCGTGGATGTAGGGGTGTTATCCAAAGGATGGATCTGGTAGTCAGCGTGCCGATGATTCTCATGTTTCATAGGTATAGTAGAGTTGTTCGGAGGATGGATTTGGTGATCAACGTGTCCACCGAGACCGTAACCATATCGTGGATAATCGAGCCCAGCCGACCAGATGTCCGCGTTGTCTCCCATGATCGGATCAAGATACTCTTGACCGAGGAGACCAAAGTGTCTGGAAAAGACATCGTCGACGTCCATGCTGGTCACTTTGGGTTGCGCAAAGACTTCAAATGTTAGAGGTCTCTGCGTTGATGCTAGAATGATCCCAGGCGCTCAGGTTGGTGTAGCAGGTCTCAGAGGTCTAAGTGAGAGGTCTCAATCATTACACTGGGAAATTGGAGGGGGGTAGCATGGGAAGTCTAATTCCACGCCGGGGAGCCAAAGGAGGGTCAAACAAAGAATAAGCGTAGAGTGAAGGCCCTCTAGAGAGATGGACAGGAACTACAGTGGAGATGTGGGTGATATGTCCCCCGCCCAAAACAGCAACAGGAAGTATCACCCATCATTATGATCGTGTGGCATGATAGAAAAGTGGCAGAATGTACCAATAGGGCAATGAAATCAACAGGGTTAAGCTCATCCTGGATCAATGGCATGATCTCTTTCAGAGGACTCAAAGGATATCAGAAACCCAACCTACTTGACTTCATGGAAAATATCCAGTGATATCGCAGCCAGTCTGTCTTTCTGCCTCTTCTCCTTGAACCGTCACCGTCTCATAAGATTCGATGGTCTACCACCAGGGGAACTATAGGTCAAAGCGGAGACCTCGATCGGCCAAGAGGGAACCAAGGGAACCCAGAAATCGATGTCCGACGGTAGAGAGAACAGTGGGGTAAGAACCGTGGCTGGGAGCTTTTCCCAACACCAGATTAACACCCAAGATTCTTATACTGACAGCGAAAGTGGGGTATAACAAAGCCTTGGTGGGATGGGAACAAGGCATCAACTGGCGGCTTTTCCTTGCGGGGATAATGCCACTCCCCACCGCTCTCCCAATCTCCATCTGGAGCTTGAAATACGGAAATCCAGAAACCTCGTCATGAACCTCATCCAGTCATTTACCCCAGGAAACCCAAACCCACTGGTTGGATCATCCTTATTCACAGCTCGGGATCACTTGCATTCTGGACCCGCGTGAACAAAGTCAAGTGACAAAGATCTTGTCCAAGACAGCATCACCGATGACATAACTTGACAGATGTGGCTCCCCAGACGCCCATCTCACTGGTCCAGCCCAGTCAGATCGGGCTCTGGAAAGAGTTCTGTACCCATGGTGGATCCTCATTCCATTACCGGGATGACCTGCCTAATCTACATACGGTAGGGTAGTATGGTCTGTATTATTACCCCCTAGTTACCCACTTCCCTGTCAATAATACCAGCCTTTGTGACCTCTAACGGCAGGTACAACCTCATGGATCTCAACAGATTCATCGCTTGCCATCGCTTGGAATCGGAGTGCAATGACACATAAGTATATCCCTTGACCCCTCCCTCTCTTGTGTAACGTCGGACGGGGGTTCTTGATTGATTATTTATTTATTTTCCCCCGGATTTTGATCCATTCAATTGATTCGGTTTGTCGTCGGGGATCGACTGTGACATTCATTTAACTTGTCATATACCGCCACTGTGACTGCCTCGAGCTTGGAACCGTTTTTGTACACTTCAGCTCGGCATCTTTTAGCTCTACAGGATCAACAACATCATCAACTTCAACAGGAAGACAACATATCTTAGTCTCATCCACTACTTCAACATCTGAACGAACATTATGATTGCCCCCAACACCGTGTATGATGACCCGCCCGTCTTGCCCCCAGGAGACTCCCCAGAGCTGGCCCTGGTCGCAGCCTCGCCGCAGGAACGGATCGAGACCATCAAGCTGAACAGCACCGCCTGGAAAGGGTTCCTTGACCTCGATTCCTACATCGCAAGGGAGGACTACCTGCGGCAGCAGCGTCTGAACAAAGACGGCCTCACCTGCTGGATCCTGGTGGACCGTCGGCAGCCAGAGGGCCAGAGGACAATCCTGAGCTCCTGCGAGACATACAAGAAGCACGCTCTGTTTGCCCACGACGGCAAAGTCGAGGACGTGGTGGCGTATGGCGTCGGGAGTGTCTACTGCCGGTCGGAGTTTAGAGGGCAGGGCTACGCGAAGAGAATGATGCAGCTTTTGAGCGCGAAGCTCGATGCGCGGCAGATGGGGACCGAGGGGCCTGGGAACTCTGCCTTCAGTGTCTTGTTTTCGGATATCGGGAAGAAGTTCTATGCGCAGTTTGGCTGGAAGCCGTTCCCGTCCTCCCATCTCTCTCTACCGCCCATCTCCAAGGAACAGCATGACGGGGGCCTCTCCACAGCCACTCTGCCAAAGGCGACAACGTTGCACGCCCAGGACATCCGGGACTGCATGTGCAATGACGAGCTGATCCAGAAAGAGCGCGACTTTCTGCGCGTAGCCTCCCAGGAAAGCCAGACCCCCAAAGTAGCCATCGCCCCCAGTTTTGAGCACTTTGAGTGGCACTGGGCGAGAGAGGAATTCCTCTCCAAGAAGATCCACCCCAAAAGGAGCCCACCCGCGATCAAAGGCGCAGGGGAAGAACGTTCTGGTGTGTATTGCGCCTGGAACAGGAACTTCGGCGAGTCTCCCCAGGAGAACACGCTGTATATCTTGCGGTGGGTGTACGATGAACCCACCACGCCGGAGGAAACCGACGCGACGGTCAAGAGCATGGCTTCGATCCTGAGGCGTGCTCAACTCGAGGCGTATGAGTGGAACATGGCCCAAGTCGAGTTTTGGAACCCCACCCCCCTGCTGGAGAAGGCAGTTGCGCTCTTGGACCCGACCGCCAAGGTGGTCCATCGTGAAGACAGCAGCATCGCGTGCTTCAGGTGGACGGATGCCGAGAAAGGTCCCACCAAGGATGTGGAGTGGTTCTGGAACGAGAAGTATGCCTGGTGCTAGTGGCTTTATAGCTGTCGCATTTCTGGCCCTTTTTTTTTTTTTTTTTTGTTCAACCATTTCTTTCTGAGGACAGGGAGGACGATATATTCCACTGTCCCTGTCCTGGCGCGGTTGGTACATATGACACGTCTCTTAGACATATAGACACAGAGCAACAGAGCTCTACATGTCAGTGCAAAGTGTGCTCAGCGTTTCTGCCTTTTATTTTTGAATAGCTCATGCCAATTCCGTGACTTCTTCGCTGCCGTGTCGGCGCTGATATCTGTGGACAGATTGTTCTTGAGCTTTTGGCGGTCTGCTTCGTTGACGTAGCAGATAGTCGTAGGGTCAGGAAATTTGTACGAGTCGTTCTGGAGATATTAGAAACCATCCAACAGATATGCCTCGTCCATGTAGTTTGGGGGTAGACTCACGGTCAATTGAGACAATGAGACATCGTCCCTCCACGACTCAGGAAGATGATTCTTCCAAGTGGCGAGGAATTCAACACGACCAACAGCTGTCTTTGTAGAGGGCGCGACAGCTTCCAGATAGGTCTCACCAACCCACTGTAAACACTTCTTCTTGTCGATACTCGCCCCTGCACAGAAGTCAATAAGCATCCCCATGCCATCCCTCACGTCCGACAACAGAAGGGAAGAGAAAGAAAGGCAAACTTACACTTCATCTGCGCATCATCAAACAGCCCACCCAACTCCTCCCCAGACTCACAAACCCGCCTCACAACAGCCTCAAACAGATCCCGGGGGAATGGCTCCACGACAGTACCGTCGTCATCCTCATCAAGCACAGATTTCCACAAATCCCTCACTAGGAATTGCTTCTCCAGGTCAATTCCCTGCAGGACAGCTCCCTCCATCGCCTTCTTCCACACATCGATCTTCACCTGCGCTGAAGGTCGCCGACAGTACTCAGACACAGCCCTAGTGCTACTGCTGCTACTCCTCTCCGCGCGAGGCAACACAAACGCACACAGCTCAACCCAGCCCCTCTCACACTCAGCCAGTGACAACGGGACATCGTCGAAAACACAGCGAATGATATCCCCTCTCTCCTTCTCCTCCTCTTCACCCCTCATCCCTAGATCCCCCCGCGCACTGTTACCATCAACCCCATCCCCATCAAACACCCCCAACGCCCCCTCCAAAAACGGCCTCGCAGAGAACCCCCCAGACGGAACATCCAACTCAAGCGTCGACCCGCACTTCGCAATAGCAGTCATCGTGTCGACAAGGTCGAGATTCAGCCCTTCCTCACCGACTTGGTCGCCGGCTCCTCCGACGATATTGATATCTCCGCGTTTGGCGCCCCCATCGCTAGGCCGGATAACATGTAATGAATTCGAGGACTGGACTTCGCGGATGCGGTATGTTTGGGTTGGGGTGCAGAGGTTGACGTATTGCTGCTGCTGCGATCCGGTGGAATTTTGAGATTGGGATTGAGATTGGGCGGGGGATTTTAGTTGCAGTCTGAGTTCGTCCTTCTGGTTAGTATATTGTCATGGATGAATGTTGGTTCCGTTTATATCGAGAGGGGAAATATAGGTAGGGTTTCTAGTGGGAATAACATACGTAGCTCCGTCCTCCTTCGTTAACAATCCCACCAATTCAGGCGTGAGCTCCAGTAACCGGAATGCTTGCTGCGGAGCGGAGTGTGTGAAGAGGATGGGGTGGGTGGATTGGGTTGACATCTTGATTGTTCTCTACACCCTGTTGTTATATGATATGTTTTCGGAGGAGAGAGTGGGAGAGAGAGAGTGTGTGTATATGTGTGTCAATGTCGTGGAGAAATGTCATGGAGATGAAGTCGAAATTAATCAACGGAGGAAGCACTCAACGCGCTGCGCTACGGCACGCGTTTCCCGCGCACGGGCCACCGCTTAATATTTCTACTTAACTACAGGTAGGGAAGTCTCTCCGCACGTAGACCTTGGGTAAATCAGATGGAATAATATCGGACATCCAAAACATAGTACTATACACTAAAAAATCCGAGTTTGAATTCTACCCCTGAGTTGTTTTGACCAAAATGACACCCATCAAATAGATAAATAAAAAAAACCAACCGACATTTGAAGAAACCAACCCCAAGCACTCCAATACACTCCCTCATGAAAATAGAATGAAATGAGACAATCCAACCAAACGAAGGGGACGAGCTCGACGCGAACTGCACTACAGCCCTGTGGCCAGCACGAGAGCTACATATGTTCCAGGCAAATCACAAGAGGCTGGACCTGAGGCTACTGCGGTATCCACGGAGGTTTCGCACGAGCGTTGCAACCCTGGGAAACGGCATGAACATATGGTAGACGTTAATTAAGCGACAACCGGTGCATCTGCCGGTTTAACGGCCGGTTGGACGGCCGGAACTGCAGACCCTTCTTCAGCGCCCTGGACGGTATCGTGTTTTGCGAAATCAGACACCTTGCGCGCCTGCTGGTCCGTCTCCATATCGTCCTTGACAAAAGCGTTGTCAATCTCCTTTTCTGTCTTGACGTCCCGGAAGAGTTGCGCTGCCCGGCGAGCGCGCTCGGCCTGTTCTTTTTCTTCTTCCTCGCGGTACTGCCGCTCCAGTTCCATCTCCTCCATGTGGCGAAGGTCGTCTACACTCGGTTCGTAAAGATGCCAGATGGTGTAGTGCGGTAGGCCGACGACTGAGAAACCCATCCGTTTGGCCAGCTGATTTGATGTTAGTGTACAGAATGATGATGGGAGCTAAGGGGAGTCTCACCTTTCCGAATCCTTCTGTCTCCGCATGTTTCTCGAAACTAAAAGCCGGGAAATGCACTCCGGCGCGAAACACCCTTGCTTTGGCAAGAATACTGACACCCCCAACGCCGTCGAGGTCCATCTCCATATCAGGATCTCCGTACGGGTCGCGGAGGTAAGCTAGATGCGGCCGCCAGGTCGCATATTCGGCGTACCCTTCCACAATGACCGCATCCTCGTCCAGGGTCTCGGCCAGCGCGAGAGCGGTCTCGGATTCCTGCCACGAGTTCAGATCGTACGGCTGTTCACCCCCCAGCCAGTCGGGAAGCGGGCGCCAGACATCTGGAAAAGAATTAGCTGCAGTCCATCATCGTCCATTGTTGCTGTCCACTCACTCGGCACGATGACATCCTTGTCGTGTCGCATGAGGTCTTCGAGAATCGTCGTCGGCGCGGTTTCGACATCCGCATCCCTCCAGTAGACCCAGCTGTGAGTTGGGCGCAGGGTGGCACTCAGCAGCCAGTTCCTCGCCTGGGCCATCAGCTTTCGACGCCCCGCTTGAGCGGCGAAGCCATGTCTGCTCTCCACATCCTGCGTCACCTTTTGCCCAAAATCCTTGCGAATCACGGAAATTTCACCAAAGGACATGGAGCGATCGGGGTCGGTTTGCAGTTCTTCCAGCATATGGGTCAGCATCCCCGATGTATCATCCTTCGAATCGGATACGAGAAACGCCAAGTCGATCAGGTGGTGGGGGTATGTGAGATTTCGCAGATGCGAAAAGAACATGGGGAGATGGGAGGCGGCGTCCCGGAGCGGCGTACACATGAGCACACGCTCCTCCCGTTCCCAGCCACTTTCCGATCCCTGGACCTGGGCAAGATCATAGTATCGTACGGTCTGGATCTGCAGATCGTTGGCGGCGAAGAGGCCCAAGGAGACACTGGGGAGGAGCGCGGACCGCCATGAGGGGAAGATGAATACGAAAAGGAATAATGAGATGGCCGCGATGAGGCCTAATCGGAAGATGAGTTGTCGGCGACGTCTGAGGGCGGGTTGTGAACGGGGTTGAAAGCTGTCGCGAAGAAGAAACTGTGAGCATTTCGTCCACCTCTCGCTGGCCGCGCAGGGACTCAACCTGAAGCGACATGCAACATGGAGTAGGACTTACTGATGAGGAGTGATGGAAAAGGTACTTTGGTGACCGCGAGGGTAGGCGGCGTAGCCATTCGCGAAGGCGTGATGCCTATTCATGTCTTCAAGTACAGCCGCATAAAGAAGCTAACAAGTCGACCCCCGAAGACCCAGGAACCTCGCAAACCACCTGTGGTTTTGGTCCGGGCGATTGGAAATGGATGTGGACTTCTTGAATCCCTAGTGCGAAATGCAGCCACTTTGGTGGCGTGCGCGGCCAACCGGTCTGCAGGGTAAAACAAGGGTGTTGAAAGAATGACAATGGGATCACGGATCACAGATCTCACAGGGAGAAAGGTATTATGAAAGGAATTAAAGAAAAATGTGAAACTAATCTGAGAAAAGAGAACAAGAAAAGAAAGAAGAAACGAAAGGTTTGGTAAGGGAAAAGATAGAAGAAGTGAGAGGAGAAGAGAAGACGAAACTTGAAACGTTCAGGCTTGAGGTGTTCCCCAAGTGAGTGTTAGTTACTAGTAACGGCCACCTTACTTTACCTGCTACGGGGTCTTTCTTTAGTGGAAACAATTGGTCCGGCGGTCTTCCTGTCTGTCTGGCCCCTCCAAACTCCACCTCGAACCTAGTCAGGCCCTCCAAATCCGGTAGTTTAGAGGGAAAGGATCGTCCTGTCTTTTCTGTTTGCGGATATGCGACGCTGCTTGTTGCTCGGTTAGATTGATGAAATTAATCTTGAATGTTCCATGTATTCATCCTTATCGGTGGTGGTTCATTTCAATCCACCCGAGTGCCTGCCGATCTTTTATCTACTGTAAAATCAATGAAAAGAAAATAAATTAAATAAACCCACGCTCCCAAAATGCCAACCATCGCAATGCCAGTATACCAAAAAAAAAGACGAAATAAATAAAGAAGAAAAAAAAAATCACCGACCACTCAATCGCGAAATTCGCGATTGAGGCGACCCCATCCCCTTCACCCCAATCTCGACCTGTCGCATCACCTTTTTGAGCAACAGATCCATCCGAGGCGGGTCGCGCAACACAGGAATGACGGATCCGGCCTCGTATTCGCTGTCCAGGATATAATACCGCTCTCTGCCCCAGTTCCCCACCGTGTCTCGCTGGAATGCAACTTTCACGATCGCCTTGGCGGGAACACGGGCCTTGTTGATGGCACTCTTGGAGAAGATCCGAAGGAGGGGGCCGAGTCCAGACCGAGCTTGATGTGCCATTCGGACCGAGAGGGGCGTTGTGGTGGCTAGGTGGCTCTCCCCTGCCATTGCGCCCGGATCGAGCGTGCAGATGTTTAGTGAGATGTTGCCGTTCTGTGGAATACCTTGTCAGTGACTGTGACCTTTTGGGAGATTGGTTGATGAAGCGGAGTAAGGGTTGAACTGACCAACACGAGACTCCGGCGCAAGGCATACATGGCAGCGCTCATCAATAGCTTGCTACTCCCGAACCTCACACTACTCTCCTTCGCACTGAGGGGCGTCCCAGGCCGCCCATTAATGCCAGTGGCATCAGTCTTGTCGAAGTAATCCAAGGATCCCCTTGACATGGCAGAACAGCCCACATTGATAACCCTAGCCCCGCCATTGGGCGTCCCGTCGCCAGCACGGAACGCCTCAAGTAGACTGACCGTCAACAAGAACGGGGCGATGCAGTTCGTCTGGTACACGGGATCGTGCCCGTCCCGTGTCACCCCATCGTTCACATACGACGAGGTGGCAGCGGAATTGATCAGCAGAATCACCGGAGGGATCTCTTTGTTCTGCACCCGCTCCACCGTGTTCTGCGAAAAGCTGACGACCGAGTTGAAACTGGCCAGGTCGGCCCGGACCACTTCTATCGACCGGGGCCCGATAAGGCGGATCCTCTCCGTCACGCTGCGGACGCTGTCGGATCTGATATCGCGCGCCACCAGAAGGATATGAACGAAGGGCTGCGCTTTGGCGATAGCCACTGCGATTTCAGACCCCAGCAGCCCATTTCCACCAGTGATGATTGCCGTTCCGATGAGGTGAGTGGCCATGAGGGGCTTCTGATAGGTTCGGGGATATGTGAAAATTCGTCGGGGTCAACGGTAGGGCTCGTGGAGAAATTGGACACATTCAGGGTCACTCCGGTTGTCTAGCATGTTATTATGTGGGGAACAAGAAACAAGGACGCTGTCAAACAAAAATATCGAAGGAATCGGGCATATTTCAACAATAGCCCAACAAGCGCAAAAGACAAAGAAAGATCCAGGGCAAAAACTCACTCCCAGCAGGTCATTCCACGCCCCCCTCCTCCCTTTTATCAAGCGCAGCTCAGCTCTGGCGCTCGGGGCTGAGTCGTAAACGTCGTATAACAGAACACAAGTCCAAAACAACAAGATGAAAGGAGAGAAAAAGAGAAACTCGGGAAATCAAAAGGGAAGAAAGAAAAAAAGGCTGACCATAAGACTAGAGGCGTCATAAGCGGCCGGGGTCCGAGGCGATCTGTATCCTGATGCGCCAGACCGGTCTAGAGAGAGGGAGGCCAACCGAAGTGAAACCAAGTGGGGGGATCTCATCGGACGTGGCCCACTTGGCATAAAAAATAATCGGCCAGGGCGACTACATTACTGACGCTGAACGAGAGAGTGAGCGAGGGAGGGAAATAATCATGCCTAAGAGTGACGAGTGTTTAGGGAGCCTGATTTAAACGAGGATCCCCAGCATTACTATCTGATCATTGGATGGGAATGTATATTCGGGGGAAATTTGTACGAGACTGGAAATTAACAATATCATAAGGCGTACCAAGCCTAATCAACTCAAACTGTGGTAATGATGATAACGACGATGATTATAGACTGAAAAGTTATAGGCTGTCAGCTATTCAAAACACGACAGACACCGTATATGCTCTAACCCAAAGGTAAGACATGTCCCAGTATGGACCGTAGACGTGGGAGGACAGATCCATGCACGACGGAGGGAAATAGAATCAGAGGTTGCATTGTCAGATCGAATAAGACTGCGACGTAGCCTCAATGTCAGAGACAGCTAGCCAAATGTTAAGGATTACCATCAGCTACCAAATCCCGTCCCAATCTTTTCCCCATTGTCTCCGGAATTTGAGACGCAATAAGTAGCTAAGGTACCGAGTGAGGATGGTATATAAAATTGATTCAGACACGTTGGCATACAAGGGCCATAATCTCAACCATTAGCTTTTAGCCAAGCGACAGTATGAAATTTAGTACTATTTATTACTTATCACCTAAAACTTAGTATTGCAAAATGATGACCTGTCCGGTCTATACTTAGACACAGGGAAAATGATCAGTGGCGCCGTCCTGGCGGCGGTTCTTTCAAATCGCGCGAGCCGAATGCATCTTGACCTGCAGCCACTGTCTCTCGGCATAGTTTCTTAGTAATTCCACACTCTCTAACTATTTTACACTGTGTGTGGCTGTGTAAGATTCAAGGGAAAATATTAACTTTTAGGCTAATAAACCAATCGAGGAGGCATTTTAGGGCTACCACTCACTACCTGACTATTATCACCTCAATGCTATTTGTCGGGTATCTCTCATATCAAGCCCAACCAGATGCCGACTCGGTATTTTGGTGCGGTGTCTGAGAATATCTGTGTGCACATCTTCCTAAAGGCTTCTATGTCAATGTAAATAATCCATCTGTACTTCTTCTCTAATCTATTTGAGAGGTGTTCTCAACTGTCTAATCACTAGTGATCAGTTACTGTTCCCGCTTAGTAAAGATTTCTCTAAAACTCGATTCATATCATCCACTGCAAGTTTGAGCTATACTACATCTGCGATGAGTGTTATAACAAACTAGATGGGTACCGGCTACAAGGATAGTAGGACTGGATGCAACTAGTAGATTCTATAGGTATGTTGCTTTAATTGACATCTAGTCACGTAGTCACTAACGAGGCAATACTATATGACCAAAACCTCGGTACCAAAACCCTGCAAGTCAAACGCCGAAAACTCCTCCTGCATCCCAAGTCGCTGTCCAATGCATCGCGCTCGAAACTATGCTAAAAGAAAAAGGAATGCAAGTAACCAGCCACTAAGCCGTATCCTCCGGCAGTACATCGTCCGGATTCTCCCCAACCAACTGACCAACCGAGCGCACAACCTTCCTGATAGCCTGCGAAGCCGGACTGTCGGGGAAATTGTCAACGAAACTCTCCCCATAGTCACAAGCCATCCCAACTCGCGGGTCAAGCGGCACCGCCCCCAGGAAAGGAATCCCCATTTTCTTCGCCAACCGCTTGCCTCCTCCGGTCGTGGCCCTGAAGATCTTCGACTCGGTCGAGCAATTCTGGCAAACGAAGCCCGACATGTTCTCCACCAGTCCCAAGACGCGAATCCCAGCCTTGCGGCAGAAATCGATCTCCTTCCTCACATCCAGCAGGGAAACTTCCTGGGGCGTGGTGACGAGCACGGCGCCGTCAACACCAGATTCCTTCAGTAGCGAATTAACCGACAAATGTTCATCCGAGGTGCCCGGCGGCGTATCGACAATCAGGTAATCGAGCTCTCCCCAATCCACATCCTTCAGAAACTGCTTAATGAGCCCGTTCTTCTTCGGCCCGCGCCAGATAATCGCATCGTCCCGGTTCGGCAGCATGAACTGGATACTCATCGCGCCCAGGTTATCCGTCACCCACACGGGACTCCAACCCGCATTGCTCACGTGGATCGTCTCCGCCTCGACCCCCATCAGCTTCGGTATCGACGGCCCGCAGATATCGGTGTCCATCACTCCGACAGTCGAATCGGGGTTGGAGGCGAACGCGTGCGCGAGGAGGGACGAGAACGTCGATTTACCGACTCCGCCTTTACCGGAGAGGACGAGAATCTTGTGCCGGATTTGCGAAAGGCGCTCGGTGATGATGGGGATGTCGGGGTCGGGGCCTTTGGGCGCTGTCGCACAGATGTTCTGATTGGGACAGCCGGCGCAGGCGTCGCCTTTGCCAGCTTGTTCGGATTCAGGTCCAGGACAGTGTTCTGCTCGTTATCAGCGAATGTATAGAAGCAACTCCAGTTCACGGTAGGTACATACCTGGCTCCGGTGCGACCAGGTTCGACGCCGCGTCCAGGCCTGGCGTTGGTTCCTCCAACGAAGGTGCCATTGTGAAGTTTCAGCTCACCAACTGGCTGAGATAGTAGGCAAGGTATAAATCGTTTATTGAAATCTTTGTTAGACAACAGATATAGCCTCTAAGCCAAATGAAATAAGATCCGACAATATAAGAGATTATCAACCTCTGAACGTAGTCGACAAAGGTGGCGGAAGGCAAAAAAGTCCCAGAGTGCTTGATAATCAGCACCGGAGTCTTATCGGGATGACAAACCCACCGGTGGCGATTGGTGCCTGAGCGATAAGATCGATAATGCCTACACTGCATACTGTGTGCTTCTTACTCCTTCGTAGAAGTTTACTATTCCATTTCCGCCCATTATCTAATTGATTGACTAGGGTACTATCTGAAATGATCTCCATGCCTTAAATTCCATTCTGATGGCGTGGTCTACACGATCCTTTCTCGTCCGGAATCCGGAACAAGAACTACCAAGCCGCTTTCTTGTCCTCTTTTGTATCAGGTTAATGGGCGCGAGCGGGGTAAATCATGAATCAACATGTTGCTACTTGCTAGCCGCGTCAAAATGATGTGCATCCAGGAGGATCGTCCTGTCTTACTTAACTTAGGGGATATAGGCGGCTTGTGCACGAGGAAGGTCCATTGCTAGGTAGGTATTTCCCTCATGCAGCATTGATGATCTACTGTGGTCGCTCCGAAGGTGAGGGGTAATGCAGCCTGGGCATACCAGCCCCCTTGGACCCTTTCCCAGTACCAGTACATATTAGTGAGGGGTTACGCGATATGGTTGTCACGATGCGTTACCATTACTAACATCGACCAGCCCATGATGGTTGTCAGAACTCTAATACGGTTGGTTTGACGGCCGGGGAATATGATTGCACAATACAGGGACAGGTACGGAGTACAGAGGTAATATTATACCTCCGGTTACTATTTCTCGACGCAGCAATGATATCATCTTCTACCCACTTCAACCAACTTCCACGGCCCCATAGTTAGCTGTACTGAGGCCACTACAGATAGAGTGGGTGATATCCGTCTACGCCGTAAGAGACCGTGCAACTTCGTATGATACGAATGCGAAGAGCTTTGCAGATACAAGGCCCGTGGGTATAGATTACCTACTTCTATAGACAGGACACTGCCATTGAGCATCCATCCGCTTGCCTCCGAGGCTGCAGGACACAGACTCACGCGGAACAAAATCATGATGATCAATTTCCCTTTCAGAGAACCGCAAGGGCCAGTGCTGCACCCGTAATCCGACGCAGGACGGCCCTGATCGTACGGGATCGCTCAATGGCATTCTAGTCTAGGGTATCTCGTTGCATCCAGATGAGTCTGTGGTCAGCAGTGAGGCACCGGCTATATGCAGGCTGGATCTTAGCGTGATAAATTATCTGATTCAATGCGCCTGGGTTGTCCAAACGACCTTCGGACTCTCATTCTTAAAGGGATCCGCATTTACCGCTAGGATATCGTGGGTTTGATGCCACTTATGGCTACTCCAACGTTCCCCGCGCAAAATTGCAGTGTGGTCTTCTTCTATGGGTTTGACTGGGGTTTTTATTTCCGGATAGGACGGGTAGAATGGAAGTCTGTCGTCCGTCCACTATACGGATACTCAGGACACAGATGGTTGCTCCATAGTTGTAAAGTGGCTGGTTACAAGCACGTGTGACTGCAGATTCTATCCGAGTTGCATTATGATCTCCCACGGGTTTAGTGGCAGCAATAGTGACATGTTTGTTGTTATATGGCCAGGGACCACAGTAACGTGAGTGGAGATTGTATTGGTACGGACTTGGCATACTGCATACTAGACCTCAGGAAAGAAGAAAAAGTGTCCACATATTATTCATACCAACCCTATCTTTGCGACTAGAATCCACAAAATGGAGAGAATGAATCCTCGAGGATAAAGAGATACACGTAGTGGTGTTGATTCTCTCATTTTCGGACTCATTCTGCTTGGCTGGATCCAGTTCCATCGTCATGATTGGCGTCTTCCCCAACTCTCAACCGACTTCAACAGGTTTAGCTGGTTCCTCCGTTCCTTTCCCAGACTAAGGTCTTTAGAAGGATGGACGGGTTCCACTCCTCCGAGCTCTCTCTCTGTCTCTCTCTATCTGTCCCTCTCTTTCTTATTCTCTCTGTGGACCAGAATCAGACACCAAAGCTTGTCTTGACAAATAAATACCGTCGACTTCCCTGACTTCTTCTGGTTATTGATCTCTTCTTGTTCCTTTCGCTACCTCCTACCTATCCTCCTCCCCATCATTCCAACGGTCTCCCACCGACTTTACCCCATTCATTCCACTCAATACCGAGCTTAACTCAATGCGGATTGGTGTCTCAATCTCGTAACTAATAGCACGGTGTCATACCTGGGTTCTATCTTACGCCATTACTACCGTATCCTCTCCTCTCCCCCGCTACACCCAACATTCCCCCCAAAGAAATCCAGCACCAGTTCCTAGTCTCGTCACATGCTTTCCCAACCCTGGTCTGGCTTGATTTTCTTTAATTAATTGTTCTTCCTCCATTTTCTCTTTCCTTTTCTTCCTTGTTCCTTTCGTCTTTTTCCCTTTTAATCTTTTGTTTTCTTTTCTTTTCTTTCTAACTGGTGACTTTTTCTTGTTGTCGTTGTATGATGGATCGTGGCCTCTCAACAGGCACTGCAAATGAGAGCGATGGGCTCCGCGCGAGGGCTGCTCCCCCTCAATCCAATGCCGCCAATTCTGGAGCTCTAGCCACCGCTGGTGAGCTGGACTCCAAGGATAAGGTTGGTGCGGATTTAAAGACTTTTGGCCGGACCCCCGATGGAACAGGTAGGTGGTTGATCTC
Organism: Aspergillus candidus; assembly: GCF_002847045.1. Classification (NCBI taxonomy): domain Eukaryota; kingdom Fungi; phylum Ascomycota; class Eurotiomycetes; order Eurotiales; family Aspergillaceae; genus Aspergillus; species Aspergillus candidus. The sequence continues at coordinate 674,275 of NW_020194013.1, read as the reverse complement.
CCTTTGCGCGCCTTCGTGGTCTCTCGTCCATTGCGCCAGCGGCGTTCCCGGAGGTCACCATCCTCTCATGGGATTCCCCCTCGCATCTGAGTCGACTAGGTAGCTGACTGTAAGCTCTTGAACAGTCTTTACGGTCCCCCAGACGCATGACATGGTCTCTCAACTCCTGTCGCCGTCGGAGCCCAAGAATTTGTCCGATGTGGCGGTGTTGGTGATTCTAGGATTCCACATCCTTCTCCTGTGGCAGCTCCCCGCGGGCGCCAAAGTCCCCGTCTTTGCCGTGGTCTACCTCTTTTGGCGGGCTTGCTACAATGCGGGGATTGGGTGGCTTCTTCATAACCAGTCCCATCACAATACCCTGATCCGCTGGGCGGAGAAGACCAAGATCTTTGTGAACCCGGCCACCGGCCAAAACCCGCACCCCACCCTGTACAACTTGGTCAAGCGGGAGCTGGAGACCAAGATCCGTGCCGACTACTCGTTCGATAGTGCCCCAATTGAGTACAACACGTGGCTGGTCTTTAGACGTCTCGTGGATCTGATCCTGATGTGCGATTTTACATCATACTGTCTCTTTGCGATAGCATGTAGCCACCACCCCGTCAACGAGAGCGCCATCATGACCGTCCTACGCTGGGCCTCGGGCATCGTCCTGGTGCTCTTCAACCTCTGGGTCAAGCTGGACGCTCACCGCGTCGTCAAGGATTTCGCGTGGTACTGGGGCGACTTCTTCTATCTCATCGATCAGGAGTTGACCTTCGACGGCGTCTTTGAGATGGCGCCCCACCCCATGTATTCGGTCGGCTACGCCGGGTACTACGGTATCTCGCTCATGGCCGCCAGCTACAAGGTGCTCTTCATCTCCATCATCGCCCATGCAGCACAATTCGCCTTCCTGGTCCTCGTGGAGAACCCCCACATCGACAAGGTCTACAACCCCCCGCCGCCCCGGAAGCGCACGGCCGACCAGGACGCCGCCACGGCCGCATCCCAGACGGCAGACTCTCCCATTGCGCCAACCCCGACCGCACCGACCGACGAGCAAGTGCCCCATGCGCCACCATCCCATAGCACCCCACCGCAGTCGGTCCACAGTCTGCTCGGCCTTCATAATCTGGATCTGTATCGGACGACCGACCTATCCTCCATGCTCGTACAGTTCCTCGTATTCGCTGTGACCATTCTCACGCCCTCCACCCCGTGGTACCAGTTCCTCTTTGTGGTGAACGCGGCCGTCTGGCGACTGGTGTTCTCCGTGGGTATTGGCTACCTGCTGGACCGCCAGTCGAACACCAAGGCCTGGACCCGGCATTTTGTCAAATACGGCGAAAGCCCCCAGGAGGCGTGGAACCAGTGGAAGGGCACCTACCACTTGAGTATGATCATGTGCTATGCCAGCTTTATCGCTGCCGTATGGAAACTGTACACCGTCCCTGCCGACTGGGGCTATGGGCTCGTCATGCTCAGACACGTGCTGGGCGTGGGGCTCATCTGCCTGCAGATCTGGACCTCCGTTAGCATCTACGAGTCCCTCGGCGAGTTCGGCTGGTTCTACGGCGACTTCTTCTATGACGAGTCCCCCAAGTTAACCTACAACGGCATCTACCGTTTCCTGAACAATCCCGAGCGGGTCCTGGGCCTGGCCGGCGTCTGGGGAGCGGTCTTGATCACGAACAGTGGCGCCATCACGTTCCTGGCTCTCCTGAGTCACATCTTAAGCCTGGCTTTCATCCAGTTCATTGAGCGCCCGCACATGCACAAGTTGTACGGGCAGAGCCTGCGGCGGGATGCGGGTCTGGTGAAGAGCTTGAAACGGTCGTTGCCCCCCTCGCTCCGTCAACTGCACGGCAGTGTGGACAAGATCTTTGACGAGTCGTTTGACTTCATTGAGGATATCATCGACACAGCCCGTCCCAAGCTCGCCGCCGGTGTCAATACCTTTGTCAAGGATACCACCGCGCTGTTCCAGAAGTACCCTGCTCGTGTGACCATCTCCCGGATCGACGCCGACATGGCCGGCTACGATTCGCGCAAGTATTCCCTGGAGGTTGAAGGAACCGACTCGTCGTCGTCCGATGTCCACGATCCAAGCAGCGGCCGAGAGGGCGCCAACGCCCAAATGCCGCTCGACCGACGCGGCGACCTGAAGACCCTGGTATTCGAGTACGGATCCCCGCTCAAGGTCAAATGGGAGGCACCCCTCAACCACAGCAAACGCGACTGGATCGGCCTGTACAAGGTCATCGACAACACCTCGCGAGAAGTCACCCGCGTTTCCTCCCAAGGCCGCTGGATCGCCGTGAACGCCGGATCCTACGACAACCTGACCTGCGAGAAGGGCATCATCTCAAGCGACGTCGTCCGCAAGACGGATAACAACGGCGAGGAAGCCACCGGAGAAGTCCTCTTCTCCGGCGACAAGCTCTTCTGGACCCAGGGCGTCTTCGAACTCCGGTACCACCACAACGGGAAACACAACGTCATGGCCATCTCGAGACCGTTCGAGATCCGCATCCGCCGCTTCGACGAGGAAGAGCTGCAGAGCCAGGACGACGTCACCCAAGCCGCTGTCGAGAAGAGCCTGCTCCCTGTTATGCGCAACTGCTTTGACCGCGATCCGGAGATTGCGCCCGAGACTGCTGATGAGCAGTTTGGTTCGTTGGTTGAGCGAGATGGGAAATTCGCGAAGCGGGTTGTGTTTGCCGTGCATCAGATGTATGACCCCTCCTCACATAATCTGTGCTACCCTGTCTCCTCCACATTGTACTAACGAATGGTGTGTAGGTTCGGTATCGAGTTCGCGCCCGAGGTAGTACGATCTGACGGGACGGTTCGGAACCTTGCCTGGCGGATCTGCAATGCGAAGAGAGTTTTGGTGAGTCCTTATCCTATGCTTGTGGGTTGGATGGGGAATCAAAAGGAAGAAAAAAACTAACGAGTAATTCCAATATCAAAGGCTCCCTACAGCATGACAAGAGACGGCGCATCGACTCCCAATGAAGAGAAATAAAAAACTACTCTTCCAAACTCAGGGACACTCTTCCACTCCCTCCGCCTCTTCCCCCTTTTCTCCCTATCCCACGAACACCACCACTACTACACCCCCGACGTGCCTAATCAAACGAAATGATGTGTGATGTGACGATTAGCTTTTGTGTGCTTCTTCTTCTTACCTCATGTTGAAATGAAATGAACTGGCATGTCTGTCTGCTTGCTTGTCTTGGGGAGGGAATGACCTCTTCCTGGATATAGGCGGCGACTTTTTATATAGCCTCCGGGCGACTCGATTTCGGCTCTTCTTCACCTTCTCCTACCTATTTTTTCTTTTATCTTCTTGGTCCCCTGGTTTGACTTGATTTGAATGTTTGAAAGGGACTGTCGAAGTCGAGAGAATTGACGGTCCAAGGTTAAACAAACCAGACTAGAATAAGAAAAGACAAGGGGAGGACCTTGGAAGAGGAGGACGACAAGAAACCCGAGAAAGAAAAAAAATAATGAAAAATGACAAAAAAAAAATAACATTTGATTAGATGGACTCGTCAGAAAGGCCGTCGATCTTTGTTGGTGTGAAATTTTATTGTGTCTTGTTTTCTTTTTGGCTTCGTGGTATATAGTTGAATACAATTATTTTTCTTCATTACTTTGATTTACTTAAATTTTTACGTATATTGAGGAGATGGATTGATGATTGGACAACTGAGCATTGATTGCTAACAGACTATTATAATTTCTAGTTTACGAAACAGTGACCTGGGAGACTTCAGACAGTTAGCAAAGACCAACACATGTCTGAGTGATATTGCATAAAAGAGCAAGCCAACGAAGCAACCCCAAAGGGTTACAACGAGGTGAATCAGTCAAGCCGGTTAATTCATCCCTTCCCCTGCCAGTCTCCACACCCCAACAAGCCATCCAAAACGAACGACTTGCCAGAGCATGGAATCTGACACAAGTCAAGCACAGCGCAAGACCAACAGAGACAAAAGCGAAGACAACGACTTGGTCCGCTCTCCAGCGACTCCACAACCATCCTCCCATTCGCTTCCGTCTTGTGAAAACAAGATTAAGCGGCGGTCCAGTGAGGGAGGAGGGATCACGGGTCGTTGTGCTTCATTTGCTTCGCCTTGTTGGCTTGCGAGGGCCCGAGGGGCGGTTCTCCAAGGAGATCATTGAATGGATTGACTAGTTGTCATCATAATAAAGGTGCCGCGGGAAAAATATGCCATAGGAGTCTGGTTTGCATACCTGTGCTACGGGGTGTTGGTATGTAATGACTTGACTTGTTGAGGAACCTGTGTCTTTTGAAACTGTTAGAAAACGGCTCCAAATATAGCATGGCAGTTGTATAAAGAAGGATTATTGAAAATGATCAGGAGTTTTTGGTAAGGTATTTTGTTATCTTCAATATTTTTGCAGAAGCAGAACTGAAAATTGTTTCTCATCATAGAAATGTGTTTATTCCCACGCGGTACATGGGAGGATAAAAGAAAGCAAGGAGAATCTTACCAATTAGTCCAACGACAGTCAATGTCAAGCAATTGTGATTTCCTATACTTCATATCATGTTAGTACAATGATACAATCCCAAATTGGTATCAACAGTATTTTGAGAGGGATTATTGTCAGATGGTGATGCATGTGTGTTCATGGCCCATTTGTTTGTCGCCAGAAACAAAACTTTTGGAAAGTATTCATCATAATAATGAATGGTGGAAGTGATAGTTGAGGGGAAATAAAAACTCACAGTTATTTAGTTAGCAGTATGAATATTATTGAAAAAAAAGATAGCAAAATCATCCACGCTGGAGCTCTCATCATTTCAAGAGCCCATCATGAGGATTGTGGGAGTGAAGAGGAGAAGAGAAGAGGAAGAAGCGAGGAAAAACTCGGCTTAAAAAGGCCTGAGAAAAATGGACTCCACTCCCGCTGCTGGACAAACAGGACAAACATCCCTCAAAATTGTAGATTTCCGTTTCGAGCCTCCACCGTAGCTCGAGAGGATTCTCAAACAGCTCCTGCGACAGACACAATAGCTTATTCCTTACTTCTAAGACTTTTCGTGGCGTGTCGCGAAATCTAGAATTGTCCGGGGGCGTATTTATTTAAAGGCGATGGCTGACCGAAAAAGAATCAATGGCCCGCCCAGCGGCACGAAGCCTCCGGTCTTTGCGTCGTCCACCAAGGCCAGTGGAAGACCACAGCGCCAAAGACAGCCGAACGACCTGCGCAAACTGTGTAAGAGTGTCCTTACGTGGTTAATGACACTAAAGCAATGCTGACCCATCTATACTGCAGTCCTGAAAACTGGTCTCATTCCCTCTGCTTCGGGGTCCGCCTATCTTGAATTCGAACCATCCGCCTCCCTCTCCGCCGCACGCTCATCACCTCAGTCTCTAATTCCTCCCTCCTCAGCTTTGAAGCTCGCATGCACAGTTCACGGGCCTAAGCCGCTGCCGCGATCTGCCACCTTCTCACCAAACTTGGTCCTAACGACGCACGTCAAATACGCCCCGTTCGCGGCCCGGACGAGAAAAGGGCATATCCGCGATTCCAGCGAGCGTGATCTCGGGGTACACTTAGAAACTGCTCTCAGGGGTGTGATTGTCGCTGAACGATGGCCGAAGAGTGGGCTGGACATCACCATCACAATTCTGGAGGCCGAGGATGATCGCTGGTGGGGTGATACGCCGGACTCGCATGACGCTCCCTGGGGGATGATGAATGTACTGGCTGGGTGTATCACGGCTGCATCTGCAGCGATTGCCGATGCCCGGATCGACTGTATTGACCTGGTAACTGGGGGCGTCGCAGCCCTGGTCTCGGATCAAACCGCGGAGGGTGACGCTTCCAGCCCGAAATTAATGCTGGATACGGACCCAGCGGAGCACAAGGCTATCCTGTCGGCCTGTGTAGTCGCATATATGCCCTCACGGGATGAGATCACAGAGCTATGGCTGAAGGGGGACAGCTCAAGTGTGTCATTGGAAAAAGGCGATAGCCGCTCGGGGCATGACGCCTTGATAGATGGAGCGGTGGATGCAGCTCGGGGTGCGCATACGGTCCTGGCAGAGGCTGTGAGAGAATCCGCAGCGCGGCATTCCGGCTTGCCAGTAGATGCGGCCACTACTTAATGAATTTCAGACAAAGAGACCAATTTTATCAGTCATTCAAGAACATTGTTTCCCTTCTCTCTTCTGTTTATTTTCTGCGAGCACTGCACTGTCAATGGGCTGCTGTTATTCTATTCCCCCACCCTCTCATCTTTCCGTCCGCTGCCACTGCGTCTCGGCGACATCGTCATGACGACCTCTCCCATCGTTGACGACCTGGGTGAATGATTCACATCTGGTGCAAAGGTCACCAGGTAGTGAGATATTGTTTGTTATTCGTGGTGAAAACTTCCAGCACTCTCACGCAATCTTTCTTTCTTCTTCCCCAACCAACCTCCTCCCCTCCCACTGCTTCACAACGCTGTACCTAGCTCTCCATCTTCACGTTGACTCCACATCCTACAGCACATCTATTGAACACCCACTGTCATCACTGAAACCGCCGAAATGTCTGCTAGAACTGACTCGAACCACAAGTTTCTCTACGCGGTAATCAAGCACAGCGTGGGAAGTGTAAGTCTTCATCTACCCATATATAACCCCCGTACAGCAGTCAGAGACAAAGAAGCCCTAGGGTCTTCCGAAGTGGACGACGTGCAAGTGGGACTAGTGAGCCGGTATAAGAACTATGCTAACTATCAACAGGTGGATTACAAGGCCGTGGCCAAGGCCACCAACATGACCGAAGGTGCCGCGCGTATGCGCATGAGTCGCCTTAGAAAATCCCTGGACACCGCCGTCGACAAAGATGCTAAGGCCGACCCGAAGGCCGCCAAGTCCGAGGATAAGGAGCCATCTGACTCTGACGCACTTATCCCCAAGAAGCGTCGCCTGCTGAAGAGAGGGAAGGATTTTTCCAAGACTGAGTCTCCCGCCGACGACTATGTGAGCGAGGATGTTGAGGCCAATTGAGGGAGACTGTTGAGACTGCTTAAAGAGATGGATTGATGTGATGTTACGAGATGGTCACAAGTCAGACTGTCCGGTTTTGTTGGGGAGGGTGTAAGCATAACTGACAAGTTCAATGCGGAGGGATCGGTAGCTAGCTAGCAACTTTGCAGCTCAATGTTACTCCGGTACTACTAGATACGCTTCTTACTGCTGTAAGTCCATCGTGAAGGAAAGCATGAATAATGGTCCACGTGACCGTATGTACATGCATGGGCGGCATTAGTCTGTGCCCACCGCATCTCGCATCGCAAGGGGTAACCCTGTAGATCGGGTCCAAGCAACCCCTCCTCCCCTCGTGGTGTACTCCGTATGGTGTACTATGTATGCAAGTGCTTCTGAGTTGTGCTTGTGAGTCACAATGGAAACTAGTCCCGGTGTGAGAGGTACGATGATGTACTTCATACGCAAAGCTTCCCCATAAATCGTGTGATGAGATGCAAGATGCAATCAGTTACCTTGTCTTTTTTTCCCTCGAGGAAGATTATTCGTTATTATTTGACCGGAAGAGCATGCCGCTGTCTGTTTCTTCCATCGTCAACTGTGTGTGATAGCTGTTCGGCAAACTCTCGAGTCACACCGTGCTAGCCGCTTTGAGAAACCCCGATGCAGTCAGATTCTGAATCTACGGTGTACAGATGCCGTCCTGGGATGTTGGACGCGTACATGGAAATTTTGATTTTGCGTTAAAGGGGGGGGAGGGGGGGAAGGGGGGCATCTGATCGTCTCATGAACTGGTGGACTGTGATAGAGCAAAACCCGGCTTTGACGATCCAGGATGCGGCCCTGGGCATTGAAATCCATTGACATGGGAACACATTCATCCCCTTTTTCCTTGACTACTCTGGAGAGGTTGTAAGGACGGTGTAGCTCGCGTCATGCAAAGTAGATAGATCGCAGGCGGCCTAGCCCGCAATGTCACAGAGCCTGGATCACCGGCGTAATATGTGTAATTCATTTTATTTTTCTTTGTTTTATGCCCGGAGGTATCAACGACCGCCAACCCGGGCTTGTTAGATCGATAGTGGAAATGTCCAACCCTGTTAGCTTGTGCGCCAGTGCAGTTCACAAATAGAATTAAATGAAATTGGCCCAGCCGTCAGTCGGGGTGATCTGAGCCAACCCCGTCCGCCTGTTCATCGACCGGTCCTGTCGATCGGGTCGATAGGGAGGAAACAAGGGGAGACACTCGTGGAGAGATTGCCCATCCCGCCACTAGAGATCCTCTAGTACTGGTAGACTTGGAACAAGGACGGGTCACGGGAGGACATGGTCGATCCAAATAGAGCGCTTTAGTCGATTCCCTGTATAAATGAGTCCGGTAATTATTTGCGGTCCTCCTCCTCGGTGTTCTCTTTATGAATATCCAATATCAACCGTTTTCAGGGGGAGTCCCGAACTGCTGTCAATTGAGATCTTTCACGGAGGTTCTGACAATATCTGCCTGCACCAGCCATTGGAGTACGATCCCATCTCTCAAACCGTCTAATGCGCAGATCAAGTATGCATGTGCACAGCTTTTAGTGTCAGGGGGAGGCAAAAATGGCTGAAGCCTAAAACGGGGTTGTTGATACTAGCAGGAGACAAGCACGGTAAACTATTGGCCATGGCGGTGTAATTTCCCGGGCAGTACTTTTGACTCTTTAGTTCCCATGCTGACCGCCAAGTCTCTTTGTCTCCTTCCTGCGTCTTTTCGTTGGTTCCCAACTTTCCCTTGAGATCCATTTCGATTGGGCTCTCAATCGAGATTGGACCTATCTGCTATCGGCGCTTCATCTGGGCTTTCTTGGAGCTCTGGGTGATGATGTTCGATCCTTTCTCCCTTTGGAGTAGGGAACGGCTTACACATTGGTGAATGGTGATGGTGCATCAGGAGCTACGTAAGTCTTCTCTCAACCACACAAAACAGATGACGCAACTTGTGGATGCCATATCCTCGCTATTCAGAGGAACATGAAGACAACCAGGACGGAGTTTCAGGGAGAGTTCTACCTGTGCCATCGTTGACACCTCAAACTTGACACCCAACCAACGGCCACCGAGCTATTTTAGATACAATATCCACAGTCCTGATTTGGCCCCAAGGTCCAAGGCTGAATGGATCATCATTAATGCTTTACTTTCATTATTACTCCGTATTATTATCTTGTGCTTAGTGCGCTCAAATTATGGTGGAAGCTCGGCTCGCGAATGCATCACGCTAAGCAATACGGTTCATTGTCCTCGGACGATCCCTCCCGATATGCCAATAAAAAGGTCCATCTCGCATCCGCTAATTTCATAAGAGTGTGCGGGCTCCATAATGTGCAATTTCCCGGCTCGCGACTGGCAGACCTTTGAATCCCCGAGGGTCCCTAAGCTGTCTGGCCCCAAGAGCTGTTCTGACCAGGAGTGGTCCAGCCGGGCCAACACAAGTTCCCTCGGGAGTAACGATCCACCACGTCGTGGGGCCACACGTTCAATACAACCGGTATCCATCATCCGTCTCGATATCCACCCGCGACGCCATTGGCGTGGACGTGACCGGATTCAATGGCAGCACCTGCAGATCAAATTTCAATAGTATCGCTGTCAAGTGGAAGAACCTGGACATCCTAGAGCACACTATGCAAGATAGACGTTAGGGCCGTGCCACTGCACGTTGGACACAACAATGGCCTGTTGTAGCGCGCAACGGGCTTATTCGTCGGCTCATAACGGCCAGAGCAAGGCAGAGAACGAGGAAGAAAAAGCGCATCGGACGAGTTGATGCGGGTCAGGGTTAGGTCACCACAGTCTTATTGGTCTTCGCCTTTGTGATCGGACGTGCTTCTCCGTAAATTCTTCCCTCAGCCGTCCATCGGCTCAGCCCCATCTTTCTGTCTTTCACACCGTCACGATGGATCCTGGAGACTAGACTATCTTTGCCCCCCTGATCCAGGAACAGGTATCGGATCTGCGAACTAGACACCTGAGATTGCAAATTATTTCCTTACTTCTTTGCCCCTCCGGACCAATCTTGTTTCTCTTCCATTCCCTTTTTCCCTCTTCTCCCCCTCCTTTGTCTCCAATGGGCATATATCGTGAAGGCAAATTCGGGCTCACATGAGCACGTGAGCATCTCAATGCTATCGTCAATCCATAGGTCACTACTCTCTTTCAACTCTATCTATCCAATCCCTATAAGGTTTTGATCCACCACCTGTTGGACTCTGACCGTCCCCCGCTCCCTATTTACTCCTTACCTTTTCTCGATTCTCAAAGCCTCCCTACCTAGCTTTCTTGTTGGAAGTATACCTCCTGTCAGCAGCCAGAAAGCGCATTACACACAATCACAGGATTACTTTCTCGCAATTTAGGGGCTCAGCATTGCCATGCAGATAGCCTCGCGCCCCTACGCCTAATCGAATATGGTGGCTCTGAAACGGTTCTTCCATGCGGATAAAGGCATATCAATATGTTCTACAGGGGAGCGGGATGTTGGGCCCGAGAGCCCGCTAGCATGCAACCAGTTCCAACCGTTGGCCTACAAGACTCCGCAACCCATGGAAGCAAGAAGTGATTTTCAACAGATTGAAAAACAGTTCGAAGTTCTACATGATCAATTTCAGACGCGGCCAATGTCGCCGACGAGACTGCCAACAGCCTCTTCTCGCTCTTCGACTCGTCCTACGGAACGGACACCCCGTCATGTCGATCTTCTCGATGCCTTGTTCTCTTCCCATCGGTATCAGATGCAGCCTACCAGGAATATGTCTCCGATCACCCCTTATAATGAAGACATTGCCGAACGAAACATGACCCGTTTCCTCCAAAAACCGCCCCGCAAAAAGAATCTATACTCGCGATTATTATCCGTCCTACATCAAGAAGATGCGTCCGACAGAAACCTTACCAAGGGACGGCACCATACAAGTCCGTTGTCTCGCAGTAAGAGCTCTCAAACACAGAGCCGTAACCTACAGACTAGCTACTCGGGACATCTCGCAACGGAGACAAACAGTCGGCGGCGTTCTCGAACAAGGGAAGGCCAAACAACCAACCAAGATACCCAATCCATTTACCTCAACGTCCCTGTCTCGGAACAAAGAGCAAATGCAAGGGACGCGGGCGTCGGGAGACCCCCACTTCGGCCTCAAAAGTCAGCGCCAAATTTATCAGCCCCAGATACTGCTTCTGTACAAAACCCTCAACCGAGCTCTGGGGCTGGCTTGCTTGGTGTTCCTGCTCCCTATAAACGGGGCAGCACGTGGAGCATCATGCCTTTCCCGGACAGTCCAACGTTGCCTATCGAGACGAGGCGTGGTGCGAGCATGAAACAAAGTAAACCTACGCGGGAAACATCATCCAATTCGGATTCCAGCCCAGAACCTCAGGTGAGGTCGCGCAATCGCGCGCCATCATTTTCCACAAGGCCTGGTGTAAAGAAGAATGTTAGGGATCTTTCTATCGATACGGAATTGGCTTCGCAAAAAAAGTCCGTTACGAAGATAACGCACCGCTCCATACAGCCGCCGACCCCGAGCTCCTTAGAAACGAAGCAAAACCCTAGCATCGCAGAGATTATGAATAGTCCTCTGCTAGCATCAACTCCAACACCAATCTCCGCTTTACCATCTGCTAACCAAAAGGTTGCGGAGATCATGGACATGTTCAAACAAGCGTACACCTCTACCCACGCCATCACGCCACACCCTACCTTCGAAACTCTGCAGGATGCTATCGTCCGGGAGATCAACTCCCACGAAGCCTTTCGCCGTGTGCCTGTTCCAGAACCTGGTCCTCCCTTTACTCCCTCTCCTTATCAGGATTCGTTCGACAGAAGCTTCAGCAGCGGAGGTTCCTCCCAATCGAGCATGGACCGGGCTCATTCCCTAAAAGACAGCCAACTCTCCAAGTTGATCCAAAAGAGCTCCTTCAAGAGACACCGAAGAGGCTCAGAGCTGCACCAGAGTATCTCCACAAGCGTCCCCTCTCTTATGTCCCGACGAACCTCTGAGTCTAGCGGTCGACGCAGACACACCGACGCTCCTCCCCCTTCTCCAGGATTCTTCGACACATTAGACCCTAGTCATCAGGGAATTAGCGCCAAGCAGTCCGAAGAGCAAATAACCTACATGGACTTGCTACACCGAACACAGAAGCCACCTACTGGGACCCGGTCACGGAAAGCCTCAGGAGCGAGTCGCAACCTTGGACAGGCCCAACAACCCATTGGCTCTATGTCCAACGGCATGTCCGAAACCTTGCATAAAACCCCTTCCGTCTTTTACATGCGCGCGCAAACCTCACCCTCTCTGAACAGCAACCGCCCCAGGTTCCCAGCTGACGATAGCGACGATGAAGAAGTCATTCAATTACCCAGTATCGAAAGCCCACAGCTTCAGATCCACGGTGTCGACGAGAACAATGTCGTCTTCGTTGCTGAAAATACAACCCCGCGAACTGCATATAAGCTGATGAACTGGCCGCGAAACTCCGGTCGAAGCGTCAGCCTCAAAGGTTCTGCCACTGCAGGTTCAGAGGCCAGCTCATCTACGAGACGCATACCTCTCGTTCGGAATACGCGCTCGGTTGAGACCTATTGATCCAAGGATCAACTTTACTTTGCATTCAAGAAGCCCCATTTGGACCTCTCAAAAACCTCATTTCCATCCTCTTTCTCTCTCTCTTTGCATAGGTGATCAATATGGTTATTGACCATCCCATCGTTGCTTTTTTAGTAACCAGTCATCCTCCACATACCTCCTTTTCCTTGTGTCTTATCACCATCATCATCGACGCTTCCAGCGCAGCCTTTCCTTTTTCAAACCTTTCACTCTTCACAGACATTCACTCACTCACTACCAATCTTTCCCATTTCCTTTTTTCCTACCTTCCTACCTTCCACACCTCCTTCGTTCATTGGGGCTTCTTGACCTTTTCTTTTTTTCTTTTTCTTCAATTATCTACATTGCATGCATGCATTTCGGTTTTCCTGTTATTAGCCAGCTTACTTAGCGATTTTCGGTGACTTTTTTTTCCATGGAATTTAGCTCTCGGATGGTTTTACTTGATTTAACAAAGTTTTTTTTCAACTTGACGTTCGTCGTTCGTTCATTCATTCAATTCGGTTAGCTCGTATTGTAGGTACCTAGAGATTTATCCTATGTCAAAAGATTCTTATGCTTGACACACGCTATCTTTCAGATGATACGTTCCACATGACTCTTCTCTCCTCCCTAGGCGAATTCTCGCATCTTGTCGAAATAACAAAACATATACAATGGTCGTAAAAAGGGGATTCGATAAGAAAATTTTAATAAGAAGAAGAAAAGAACAGAATAAAATTCATAAGTCTCATAGCAACCATGCTAATGTAGGTAAAGTAAAATAGCTTCTCTCTCTATATGTGGAATAGCTAAGTCGTGTTTAGTAGGAACCTGAATGAATCATTATCGTTAGTAGGTGTTTTCGTTATGTGTGGGATTGGTAGCTGATTGAGGGGATACGTACGGCCAAACATGCACCATTTCTCTGCCAGACGGTCACACTTGGGGTTGACACACTTGGTCTCGCCCTTCTTGATGCCCTCGGGCTGGTCGAAGGGGATACACAGGGACTTGGCGCCCATGCTGGGGGCCTTGGCGTCCTGGGCCAAGCCGGTCTCCTCCTCGGCCTTGCGGGCGCTCATGTCCTTGATCTGGTCCTCACATTCCTCCGTGAGACAGTGAGGGATCATGCAGACGTTCTTGCTGTTCAGGGCCGGGGTGAACTCCTCCCAGTTGGTGATGATCTTGCGGTGCGTGCTGTACTCGTTGTCGGCGCGCTTGAAGAGGTCACCCTGGATGGTCTCCAGGAGAGCCGGGACCGCGGTCGACAGCTCGGGGATCGGGACGGTCGACTTGCCGTCCTTGCCGGGGATGTCGCGACGGGCGGCCGTGACGAAGTGGCCGGCGGACTCGCCGGGGCCGAACTCGATGCGCAGAGGCACACCACGGAGCTCCCACTCGTTGAACTTCCAGCCCGGGGAGTAGCCCTCGCGCAAGTCGCTGACGGCGCGGACGCCGGCGGCGTCGAGGACCGCGACCAGGCCGTCGATCTCGGCGTACAGCTTCTGGCGCTCCTCGTCGGTCGTCTTGGCGGTGATGCCGACGGGGACGATGACGGTCTGGGTCTCAGCGACGCGGGGAGGGAGCACCAGACCACGGTTGTCACTGTGAATCATGACCATGACACCCAGGGTGCGGGTCGAGAGACCCCAGGAGTTCTGCCAAACGTGGATAGGGGGCTTCTTCTCGTCGCTCTTGGCGGAGGGATCCTCGACGGTGATGTTGAACATCTTGCTGAAGTTCTGACCAAGACCGTGAGAGGTACCACCCTGGATACCACGGCCAGTGGAGGGGATGTAGCCCTCCACGGTGGTGGTGTAGGCACCACCGGCAAACTTCTCCTTCTCCGTCTTCTGACCCTTGACCACGGGAACGGCCAGGAGCTCCTCGTAGATGCGGGCGTACAGGTCCAGGATCTGGATGACCTCCTCATGGGCAGCGTCCTGGGTCAAATGGGCAGTGTGGCCCTCCTGCCACAGGAACTCACGGGTTCTCAAGAACGGCTGGGGGTTCTTGAACTCCCAGCGCACGACGGAGTTCCACTGGTTGAGCTTGAGGGGAAGGTCACGGTGACTTCTGATCCACTTGGAGTAGTATGGGTACATGACAGTTTCCGAAGTCGGACGGATCGCAATCTTCTTCTCCAGAGGGGTGGAGCCACTGTTCACGACAATGACGTTAGTACGCCATACGAATACAGGAGGAAGGTATATCCAAGATATGGTATCGGAGCCTTACGCGTGAGTCACCCAGGCAACTTCGGCGGCGAAGCCCTCGATGTGATCCTTTTCTCTCTGCAGCACATCTTCCGAGACAAACAGAGGGAACGAGCAGTTCTTGACACCCATCTTCTTGATGTGCGTGTTGAACCATTGCTGGATCTCCTCCCAGATCGAGAACGAGGCAGGCTAAAACTCGTAGCGTCAGTAAACGTCGATAACAACAAAGAGGCCCGCATCAAAGGCCACCAAATCCACCGGGGTCATTTACCTTGAGAATGAAGCACCCCGAGACATCATAGTAATCCAGCATATCACCCTTGGTCAGGACTTGCTGGTACCAGCCGGGGAAGTCCTCCTCCTTGGTCACATCAATGCCGATCAGAGCGGCACCGTCAGCCTTCTTCTTGGAGGCCTTTGCGGCAGGCTTGTTGTTCTCCTGCTTCCCCGACCCCTTGTTCGCGGCCTTACCGGCCTTGTCGGAAGCCATCTTCGCAGCTTTGGCGGCTTTCTTCGCCGCGTTCTTGGAGACCTCTCCCGCGGGGGCGTTATCAGCGGGGTTCTGGGTGCGATCAGGCAGGGTTTGGGCGTCAGAGGCCATGGAGGCGTCGGCGGACTGGCTTGCCATTTTGACGGAGGGGCGGCTGACAGAGAAGAAAACGAAAGCGCGTGGTCAAGGGAGAACGAGGTGACAAGCAAACGGTGTGGGAAAGAAGAGAAGCCCCTCGTGCGGCAAAAGTGGGATGGAATCGAATTTCCCGATGGGGAAGCGCGAGAGGGGCTCACCGCCCGGCGGCGGCAGAACGGTTAGCGCCAAAACATAATTATGCTCAACTCTCTATCGGCCAAGAACAGCCTGAGAGACAGAACAGACGGACAAGAGACGACCTCATCATCTTCTTTCCCCCCCTCCTCTTCACCTCACCAATCCATCCCTCCCCATCCTCCCTCTCCGTCTGTTTCTTAGATTATGGCAGGCATCTTCGAGGCTCCGCGCAATGCGGACACTCTCTGTCAGTCCTCCCCCCACTTACCCCCTCCTGAATGTCTCCCCCGCTGACTGAAATAATCCACGCACAGTCTTGGGTGGGCAGAAAATCACCGGCACCGATGTCCGCGAACAGAATGGTAGGTCAATCTTATGCATCCTTCGCATGCTCCTACGATCGCAGTTCGCTAATCTCTCTCGTTCTTCACAGTCCTGGCAACTCAGGCGATCTCAAATGTCGTGAAGAGCTCTTTCGGTCCTTCCGGTCTGGATAAGATGATGGTGGATGATATCGGTGTACGCTCTCCGTTCCGACCCCGCGCTCTTCAATCGAGCTCTCTCCTGACGAAGCTATCTGTAGGATGTCACGGTGACCAATGACGGCGCTACTATCCTCAGTCTTCTGGACATTGAGCACCCCGCTGGCAAGATCCTCGTGGATCTGGCCCAACAACAGGATAAGGAGGTGAGTTTTTATCCCCAAACCACCCGGTTTCCGGCTCCGTGCTGATTCCCCTGATTAGGTCGGCGATGGCACTACGTCCGTGGTCCTGATTGCCGCCGAACTCCTCCGACGAGCGAACGAACTGATGAAGAACCGTATCCACCCGACGACCATCATCAATGGCTACAGACTGGCCCTGAGAGAGGCCGTGAAGTACATGAACGAGAACATCACCTCCAAGGTCGAGACGCTGGGGAAGGATAGTTTGGTAAACATCGCCAATACCTCCATGTCCAGTAAGATCATCGGTTCGGATGCGGACTTCTTCGCAAACATGGTGGTCGATGCGATGCTGTTGGTGAAATCGGCGAACCAGAGGGGCGAGATCAAGTATCCCGTCAAGGCTGTCAACCTGCTCAAGGCCCACGGAAAGAGCAGCACCGAATCCCTCCTCGTCAACGGTTACGCCCTCAACTGCACCGTTGCATCCCAGGCGATGAAGACCCGGATAACTGATGCCAAGATTGCCTGCTTGGACATGAACCTGCAAAAGGAGCGCATGAAGCTCGGCGTTCAGATCACCGTCGAGGATCCTGACCAGCTGGAGAAGATCCGTGAGCGGGAGTCCGGTATCGTCCTGGAGCGGGTTGAGATGATCCTCAAGTCGGGGGCGAATGTCGTCTTCACCACCAAGGGTATCGACGACATGGTGCTGAAGACCTTCATTGAGAAGGGAGCCATGGCTGTTCGCCGCTGCAAGAAGGAGGACTTGAGACGCATTGCCAAGGCTACCGGGGCCACCCTGGTCAGCTCGCTCTCCGATCTCAACGGAGACGAGAAGTTCGAGGCCTCGAACTTGGGACATGCGGATGAAGTTGTTCAAGAGCGGGTATCCGACGATGAGTGTATCCTGGTGAAGGGCACCAAGGTCCACACCGCGGCGTCCATTGTCCTCCGAGGACCCAACGATTTCAGCTTAGACGAGATGGAGCGTTCAGTCCACGATTCGCTGTGTGCCGTCAAGCGAACTCTGGAGAGTGGCAGCATCGTCCCCGGTGGCGGTGCCGTCGAGACGGCCCTTCACATCTATCTCGAAGAATTCGCCGTCACAGTGGTATGTCTTGCCCTTATTCCGCTAGCCTGGTTCACGGATGTTCTTTTCTAACTTCAACAACAGGGCTCCCGCGAGCAACTCGCCATCGGCGAATTCGCCCAGTCGCTCCTCGTGATTCCCAAGACCCTGGCCGTGAATGCCGCCAAGGACTCCTCCGAGCTGGTCGCCCAGCTCCGAGTCCGCCACGCCCTTTCCCAGCGGGTGCAGGACGGCGACGCCAACGAAGAAGAGAAGGCCATCGCCAAGAAGAAGACCTACCGCAACTACGGCCTCGATCTATCGAAGGGCCGCGTCCACGACACCCTCAAGGCAGGCGTGCTGGAACCCAGCATGGGCAAGATCAAGCAGCTCAAGAGTGCCGTCGAGGCCTGCATCTCCATCATGCGCATCGACACGATCATCAAGCTGGACCCGGAGCAGAGGCAGGATGACGGACACGGTCACTAAAGGTAGAGCATACGGGGTGAAGCTCTTCTTTTTGTGTTTCCTTTTCAGCTATAACGACTGGTTTGGGCCTTCATGGAATACTTAGATTCGATTTGAAAGATAAAGAGAAAAGTTTAATAAGGTGTTAATGAGTCTCCAAATCTTCACTTTACTGTAATGTGCACCCCACCGTACATTTGTTAGAAAGTACTCAGTTAATAGCAATGAACATGAATCCACAACTGTTCGCTTTGCTCATTTCAGTTTTGGTTCTTTTACCGGGTTCTCTCTCTGCTGTCGTTGTAGTAGTGATCTCGTCATCTCGCCGAGGATAGCATAGACAAGCTGGTCCTGGGCTACAACCCCAATTAACCCCCAACCTCCCTCGTAGTTTCTTCTTATCCAGTCTAACGGCTACTACGCAACAGGCTCACCAGTTCTGGTAACACCCCTACTCCGCATCCTAATGAATATGCTATCATCTCAACCAGAAGTCAGAGTAGAGCCGACCAACAACAAAATCTACAAGGTGAAAATATCAAAACGAGACATGCCACCCCGGCACCGATTATTTTTCTCGCGCTATGCAACCTATGTATATGATATGGTATGCCTGGTAGGTATCAAAGTCAAGCAGTTAAAAGGTAGAAAAATCCGCAGCCCTAACGGGCCCATGATGAAAAACGCCCGCTAATTCAAAAAGGAATATCCGTGCCGTGACGCCCGCAATGCCTTCCATGCAAAAAGAAAAGAAAAGAAAGAAAGAAAAGACGGTAGTAAGAATCGATCACACAAGCATGGGTGTGAGGATGAAGACTCATTCCTCGTCGTCATCGTACGAGTCTTTGGTATCGGCCCACCCGGACTTCCATCTCCGTCCGTCTGCTTCCCCGCCTGTGCGTAGATCTCGCGCCTCGGGCCCCTCGCGCCAGCATCGGGCGCTGTAGTCGTCGCTAACGGTGACCAGTTCGCCGTCAGCGGTCCAAGATACGGCTGAGACTTCTTTCTTGTGGCCTTCGACTAGGGGAGTCCCCGATTGGTATATCGGGACGGTGTCTTCGAGCCGTCCGGATAAGCCAACGCCTGAGTTTGTACGGCGGAGGCCAGAGCGGGTGGAGGGAAACGGCATTTGGGGAAGCGGATCCTCTCCGTCCGTGGTGGGCGGCTTCTGGGGTGACGAATGGTGGAACCTCTCATCGGTGGGGAATAGTACGGGGCAGTGGTCACTGCTTCCGACAGCAAGCATCTCGGGCTTGTCTCCGGAGGCTTTGCGGACCGCGGCCTTTACATAGAATGATGCGACCTGCAGCCGTGGGTGGCGGAACCCGTATAAGGGGCCAAGGCCTTCTTTATCAGAGCCTCCTGAGCGCCGGGGTCGGCTGTTGTTCAATGAAAGCTCTGGGGCATGTCCGAGGATGAGGTGTGACGTGGAGTAAGCGTAAACGGTTCCGTCTCGACATAATGTGTAAAGTCGTGAGCCATCCCCACCGAGTGTCATTGAGGTAAGTCCAAATCGTCGATACTTGATGTGGCTGTCCGGCTCCCGGGTAGTAGAAAGCGGGAGGACGGGACGGCCACGACGGTTGTGATGTGCCGATCTGAGATCCCATAATCTGACACAGGCGTTGGCTTCAGACGCCGTGACAAAAAGATTCTCGCGGCCGGGGTGCAGGAAAGCCAACGAGGTCACAGTAATGTCCGAGCGGCCAATCTGTGGCTCTGCTTTATCCGACACGGATGCCTGCGGCATCCACGCATGCGCCCCATGGATAGTGTTCAAGACCTGGGGATAGGTCATTTTGGACGTAGTTGGGGCAGCCGGGTAATCAGCCTCCGATTCGAGGGAACAGCGGACCTGCAAAGACGGTCTTTCAAACCCCTTGCAACGGAGATCCCAAATATTAACGTTGCCATCACGGCTACAGGTCGCGAGAACCTTGTTATTGGCCGCTGGCTGGAACTGCACTCGCTTTACCGAAGACGTATGATTCGATAGGCAATAAATGGGGGTTTGAGTGGCCATGTCAATGACCAGAGCTGTCTGGTCCCCCGAAGCCGTGGCCAAAAGCATATCATCAGATGAGAACTCCAGATCCATTATCGCATTCATATGGGGCCGGAACGAGAGGTACGCTTTGGAGAATCCGGTTTTGTCATCCTTGGCGGAGTCCACAAGTCGAATCCCTCCTTCTTCATCGCCTATCGCGACAAGACTATTGGCTGGCAAAAAGTTAGTACGAGATCTTTCGACTATCAACCAGACCAATTCGACTCACTATTGCAGGACGCAGTGCAAAACGGCAGTGCAAGGCGGTCCCCCGTGGAACTGGCACAGGCATAGCTATCGGAGGGTTGGGAGTAGAAGTTCGAAGTTAGATCCTGCCAGCCTAAACAACGTTTCGAGTGGTTAGACAAGAAAGAGAGCAAGCACAATACGTGGTAACAAACCGGCTCCGGTATTGGATCGTAGAGTCACTCGGTTCGCCTGGGATCCGTGCACACTTCTCATGTACAGTCCGCCCGAGGTCTGCAGGGCCTTGGAACGACGGACCAATTGGACGGGCCGTTGTGGTTTTGCGACAGCGAGCGACTTCGGTTCAACGGCGTGGGTATCAGCGGGGACATCGAAGTCCTTAATGGCGACTTCGACCTCCTCCTCATCATCCTGGACTGGAGTCCTCGCACGGACTTTTCTCAGAGGTGAGGATTGAAGCGAACCAATGGACGAGAATGAGAATTTCCTCTTCCTCGTCGGTGTCCGCAGAAGTTCTGCCGGGTCAGGCCGAGATCCAACGGCCTTCAGTGTCTTCGTGAAAGCCGGACCCAAGCGGTTGACGGCCGGTGAACTCAGTGCCTTCAAGGCCTGACGGCTCGTCCTCACAGTCCCAGAGTTGTTTCCGCCATTAAGCATCGAACGAGGCGTAAAAAATCTTCTAAACGAGCGAGGCGTCACCGGGGGAGGTTTCTTCGGTTTGCGGCGGATTCCAGCATCGGATGCTATAGACGGAGGGGACGAAGGGATCTCTTGGAAGGACGTTGGGGGGAAGACCGGCTCAGATCGAGGTACTTGGGGAAGGTCAAGACTGCCATCCATTGTGCCGCAAAGACCAATGGAAACACAAAGTCATTCTACCAAAACACGGGGAAGAGAGGGAAGGAAAGGGAAGGGAAGAGGAGAGAAAGAGAGAGAGATGGGGCTCGAGAGAGAAGGCCGGTGGAGCCAGTAGGGCCGCAGGGCGAAGAAATGCAGGCTCGAAATCTCCTGGGCGCGCGACGTGCGCTTTTCGTGACGCGGATGGGCTTTAATAGGCAGGCGGTGAGCAACATTAATTAAGCTCCATGGGTTGGCTCAATAAGGAAGGCGGTCAGAGTGGAGAGCGGAGTTTTCCCATTCTGCTCATCAAATTTTATTTTTTTTAGTCCAAGGGCCCGCCGAAATTTTTGTCCGGACGGAATCTCAAGCTTTGAAAAAAGCAGCTCCACGAGTCTGCGCTTGAGCCTCATTCACTTTGCCATTTCCACAATGGCTCCTATCAAGCGCAAGGGCAATGTGGCAGAGGAGGCGACTGCTCGTCAGCCCCAGAAACGTGTGCGTGTCGGAGAGGAAGACCGCCAAAACGAAAAGAAATCAAAATCAGATGCCTCTGCGGAGAAGTCGAGTGCCGCTCCCAAAGCCTCTGAGCTCACAGTGCTGCGCGATGATGAGCCCTCTTTCCCTCGTGGTGGAGGGAGCGTGTTGACGCCGCTGGAGCGGAAACAGATCCAGATTCAAGCAACAAAGGATGTACTATTCGAACAAAAAGGCCCGAAAGGCTCTTCCGCGAATGTGGAAGCAGATGACGACGAGGATGAAGAGATGGACGACGCCGATGATACCACTGCGAAGAAGTCTCGGAAGCGGAAAACGAAGGGTCAGAAGCGCGCGGAGAAAGATCACCAGGAGGAGCAAACGGTGCGGATCGAAGGTCTCAACTTCAAGGTATGTCTGCGCCGCGGCATCTATTACCCCCACATCCAAGTCCACTTACTGATGAAATCAGCGGCTTGTTCCGGGATCCATGGTACTAGGTCAGGTTGCAAGCATCAATGCTCACGATATCGGTCTTTCCTTGCCCAATAACCTCACGGGCTACGTCCCTTTGACCGCCGTCTCGCGGAAGCTCGAGGAGAAGGTTGAGGCACTCTTGAAAGAGGAGGACAGCGACGAGGAGGATGAGGACGAGGACGAAGATTCTTTGGACCTGCACAAGTACTTCTATCTAGGCCAGTACTTGCGTGCATACGTCGTCTCGGTTGGGAATAAGGACGCCTCTAGCTCCAAGGGCAAGAAGCGCATCGAGCTTACGGTGGACCCAAGGAAAGCGAACCACGGCCTTCTCAAGTCGGATCTGGTCACAAATACAGCTGTCCAGGCGTCTGTTGTCAGTGTCGAAGATCACGGCCTGGTCATGGACCTGGGCATCGAAGGCGCCGACATCAAGGGCTTCGTTTCCTCCAAGGAAATCGATCCCAAGACCGACTACTCCAGCATCAAAGAAGGCGCCGTATTTCTGTGCATGATCACTGGACAGAACACCAGTGGCAGTGTGGTCAAGTTGTCCGCCAACCTTCAGTCCTCCGGTTCTATCAAGAAGTCGCACTATCTCGAGTCAGCCCCGACTATCAACTCTTTCATCCCGGGTACCGCCGCTGAAATTCTCCTGACGGAGGTCACGCCGAACGGATTGATTGGAAAGATCATGGGCATGCTGGATACCACCGTCGACCTTGTGCAATCTGGCGGTAATTCCAAAAAGGACGATCTCACCACGAAGTTCAAAATTGGCGCCAAGGTCAAGGGTCGTCTCGTCTGCACCTTTCCCTCGTCCGAGCCCTACAAGGTTGGCTTTTCCATCCTCGACCACGTCCTCAAGTTTTCCTCGGAACGTGCGGGCCCTGGCTCTTCCGACGACGCACCAGCCATCTCCGCAGTGGTGCCAGAGGCCAATATTATCAAGGTCGACCCGGGCCTGGGCGTCTACGTCCAGATCGGATCGACAAAGCATATTGGTTTTGTCCATGTTTCCAGATTAGCGGATGGAAATGTTGAAAACATCTCGGCTGACCATGGACCTTTCCAACTTGATACTACCCATGAGGCTAGGGTCGTCGGCTACAGTACGCTTGACAACCTGTATCTGCTTTCGTTTGAAAGGAAGGTCATTGATCAGCCTTTCCTCCGTATCGAGGATGTGACCATCGGCGCTGTGGTCAAAGGAACGGTTGAGAAGCTGCTAATCGGTTCTACCGGTGTGGATGGTCTCATTGTCTCATTGGCGGACGGCATCACTGGTCTCGTTCCGTCGATGCACTTTGCGGATGCTCCTCTCCAGTTTCCCGAGAAGAAATTCCGCGAGGGCATGACTGTTTCCGTCAGGATCTTGTCGGTAAATCTCGAGAAACGTCAAATCCGGCTGACCCTGAAGAAGAGTCTGCTGAACAGTGAATCTGCTATCTGGAAGAACTACGACGACATTGTGCCTGGGTCGTTGTCCCCTGGTACCATCGTCAACCTCCAGCCTCACGGTGCCGTGGTGCAGTTCTACGGTTCTGTTCGGGGCTTCCTTCCTGTGTCGGAGATGAGTGAGGCCTTCATCAAGGATCCTTCGCAACACTTCAGACTAGGCCAGGTGGTTAGTGTCCATGCTCTGAGTGTGGACCCAGTCGTTGGAAAGTTGGCAGTGTCTTGCAAGGATCCTTCCACGTTCACCGAAAGCTACAAGAAGGCTTTCGAACAGATCCATCCGAAAATGCTCGTCACGGGCACGGTCTTTGAGAAGTCAAGTGATGACTTGCTTCTCAAGCTGGACGACTTTGGACTTGTCGGTCGGTTGAATCTCGAGCATGTTGCCGACGGTTCTCTCAACAAACAGGTCTCAACTCTCTCCAAGATCCGGGTCGGCCAAAAGCTCAATGATCTCCTTGTCCTCGATATTCAGCGCTCTCGTCGACTCATCAAGGTCTCAGCAAGGGCTAGTCTGAAGAAGGCTGCCAAGCAGGGCCACCTACCAGAGGCGTTCGAGGATTTCCAGGAGGGCGCTCAGGTCACCGGTTTCGTCCGTAACATCACTCCTGATGGCGTGTTTGTTGAGTTCCTGGGCGGCGTCATCGGCTTGGTCCCCAAGCGGTTGGTCGGTGCTGAGAATGCCAACAAGCCAGGTTTCAATCTTGAAAAATCTCAGACTGTCATGGCTACGGTCCATTCGATCGATCTCGACTTCCGGAGATTCATCCTAAGCATGGACCCTGCCGAGCCGACCCGCGCAGGCATCCAGAAGAAAACTTCCAAATCTTCTACCAAAGTCAAGGATACTCCGACAGATGAGACTGTCGCCAATGCTGTTGATGAGAGTATCAGCACCATGTCCGAACTCACCTTCGGGAGGGTTGTCAAGTGCAAGGTTGTTTCCGTCAAGGCCACCCAGGTCAATGTCCAACTCGCAGATAATGTCCAGGGCCGCATCGACATGTCCGAGGTTTTCGACAAGCTAGAGGACATCAAGGACCGAAAGCAGCCCTTGCGATTCTTCCGACCCAAGGATGTCATTTCGGCGCGTATTCTGGGAGTCCACGACGCTCGCAACCACAAGTTCCTGCCCATCAGTCACCGTACGGGGAAGTTCCCCGTTTTCGAGCTTTCCATCAAGCCAAGCTTCCTGAAGGCCGCCAATCCTAAAATGCTCAACCTGGAGGAGGTACCCGTGGGCTCATCCCAGCTGGGTTTCATCAATAACATCGCCGATGACTGCTTCTGGGTTAATCTGTCGCCGAACGTTCGGGGCAGGCTGCGCTTTATGGATGCGTCTGACGACCTGTCGCTCTTGACTAACATTGAAAAGCATTTCCCTATTGGATCTGCTTTGAAGGTCAACGTCATCTCCGTTGACACTGCTCATGGTCGACTTGATTTCTCGGCCAAGCATCGCTCGGATAAACTTGCGTTTGCCGATATCGCTCCGGGCATGGTGCTGGCTGGCAGAATTACGAAGATCACTGAGCGTCAACTCATCATGCAACTCTCTGAGTCGATTGTCGGTGCAGTCGATCTCATCGATCTGGCGGACGACTACAGCAAGGCCAACCCGACGATCTATCAAAAGAATGAGGTCCTGCGTGCGTGCGTCATCAGCGTTGATAAGTCCAACAAGAAGATCTCTCTTTCCCTTCGGCCATCTAAGGTTCTGAGCTCGTCGCTTCCCGTGCAAGATAAAGAAATCACATCGATCAAGCAGCTCAAGGCAAATGACGTCGTTCGCGGATTCGTGCGGAGAGTTGCCGATAACGGTCTCTTCGTTACCGTGGGCCACGGCGTTACCGCTTACGTTCGTGTCTCTGACCTTTCGGACTCCTACCTCAAGGAATGGAAGGACTCTTTCCAGGCCGATCAGCTGGTGAAGGGCCGCGTCACCGTTGCCAACGCCGAGCAAGGAAAATTGCAGATGAGCCTTAAGGAATCCGTCCTAGATCCCAACTACAAAGCCCCTGTTACTCTCCACGATCTCAAGCCTGGTCAGATCGTCACCGGCAAGGTCCGCAAGGTCGAAGAGTTCGGTGCGTTCATTGTCGTCGACGGTTCTGCAAACATCAGCGGTCTTTGCCATCGTTCGGAGATGGCTGAAAACCGGGTTGACGATGCCAGGACCGTGTATGAGGAGGGCGATGCCGTTAAGGCCAAGATTCTCAAGATCGACCGTGCTCAAGGAAAGATCTCTTTCGGACTCAAGGCAGCCTACTTCGAGGACGAGGACAGTGGCAGTGAGTCTGAGGGCTCGGGCGGCGTCGACATTGAAGGCGATGACAGCGAGATTGATGACGATGATGAAGATGACGATGACGAGGAGGAGGATAGCGACATCGCTATGGGAGGAATTGAGCTCGAAAGCGAGAGCGAGAGCGGCGACGAAGCGAGCGACGATGAAGAGATGGTCAGTGCTCCCCGAACCCGCGAAGGCGGGCTCGGTGACAGCGGATTCGACTGGAACGGGGAGATCAACGGCAACGACGATGAAGCTGCGCGGTCCGATTCCGATGACGAGGAGTCGCGCAAGAAGCGCAAGAAGCACCGCAAGCCCGAAATCCAAGTCGACCGTACTGGTGAGTTGGACGCCAATGGGCCGCAGTCCGTCGCGGACTACGAGCGACTCTTGCTTGGAGAGCCTGACTCTTCCCTCCTCTGGCTTCAGTACATGGCCTTCCAGCTGGAGCTGGGTGAGGTCGAAAAGGCCAGGGAGATTGCCGAGCGTGCGCTCCGCACCATTGCCATCGGGCAGGATGTCGAGAAGCTGAATATCTGGGTGGCGTTGCTCAACCTGGAGAACACGTACGGCAATGACGACTCCTTGGAGGAGGTCTTCAAGCGCGCCTGTCAATACAACGATACCCAGGAGGTCTACGAGCGGATGCTCAGTATCTACATTCAATCTGGGAAGAACAAGGTATGTTGAAACTTTGGGGGTTACATCGTGTCACGTCTTGCTAACAACTCCTGTCAACAGAACGCGAACGATCTCTTCTACGCCGCCATGAAGAAGAAGATCTTCAACTCGACCAAGTTCTTCATCAACTACGCCACTTTCCTATTCGACAACATGGTGGCGCCAGACCGTGCCCGTGCTCTCCTGCCCCGCGCTCTCCAGTCCATGCCCAAGCACACCCACGTGGAACTGACCTCCAAGTTCGGACAGCTGGAGTTCCGCTCCGAGCACGGAGACGTCGAGCGCGGCCGCACCGTGTTCGAAGGACTCCTGTCGTCCTTCCCCAAGCGGCTCGATCTCTGGAACGTCCTTCTCGACCTGGAAATCAAGGCCGGCGACGCGGAGCAAGTGCGCCGCCTGTTTGAGCGCGTCCTTGGTATCCGGGATGCCAAGAAGGGCGGTGCCTCCGTGGGAGAGGCCAAGAAGGTCCGGCCCAAGCAGGCGAAGGCCCTCTTCAAGAAGTGGCTCGCTTTCGAGGAGAAGAGTGGCAGTGAGAAGACGGTCGAGGCTACCAAGGCCAAGGCGGCGGACTACGTCAAGTCCCTGCAGCAGGAGGAGTAGACTTGGGGTCGCTAGAATTGTTGGGTTCTTATAGCAAGTTATTTTTTGGGATATCGGTAGATTATTGTACATAAAAAGCCATGGCAGGTTGCATATAATTTCTCTGTACCGTACACTTGTATACTACTTGGGTTTACTACTTGGGTTATCCTACTTAGCTAGATGTATGCAAAATATGGCTTGTTGTTTGAAGCAAAAATTAACGTAGAATCTGTCGTGTATAACAGGGTATCTGAAAAAATCACTGCCTTTTCGCGGCCATCAGACGCCTATACTCCTCGACGATATTCTTTCTCTCGCCCGCGAGTTCCTCTCGTCGTCTCAAACTACCAGCAGCAACCGGAACATTGGCCACGTCCACCCTCGCACCATCACGGACCTTGAATTTCGCAGTAGGCTTCGTAAGATGCGGCGGCGCCTCCGCAACATCAAACAAGTTCGCCGGCTTGTTGCTGCGCTCCTTCTTATTCAACTTCGCCCACGGATCAGCATCACCCTTAACCCCAGCACCCTCACCACCCGCCTTCTTCCTAGCCGGACCGCCCTTCTTCTTCGCCTTGCGCGCCCCACCCTCAGCCTCCCACTGCTTCCACAGCTCCAACTGCTCCTCCATCTCCTCCTCGCGCTCCTCCCTCTGCGCCTCCTCCTTCTCCCTGATGGTAACATCATCCTTCCGCCACTGTTCCTGCAAGCGCCGCAAATGCTTCTCATGCTTCGTCAACCGGTGATCGCGAACCTTCGGCAAATCCGACGGCGCCGGTTTATTCGACTTGTTCATCATAGACAGCGGCAACTCGCGATCCACCCGCGCCGCAAAATCAGACAGCCTCTCCCCGGGCAGAATCTTAGGAGTCGCCCGGGGCTTGACATCCGCCGCCGCAGGCTCAGGCCCAGGCTGTGCTTTCGTCTCCGCCGCTGCCGCCGCCGGCTTTCCCGTCTTCTTCTTCCGTGAGGCCGCGTTGTCGGATTTATCAGCGCCGTCCCGCTTGCGCTTCTTGCTCTTCTCCCCTGCTTCGGCGGCGGCTGCAGCGGCGGCGGCGGAGGCGGCCAGCTTCCCGCGCGGCTGGCGCTGCATCAGGCGGAGGAAGGCCTTGGGGGTATCATCTTCGGTGGCGCCCCTGCGACGGGCTTGGAGTTTATCCTGGGGGTCCGTCTTCTTTGCGTTTGCGTCTTTGGGGTTCTGGTTCTGGTTCTGGTTCTGGTTCTTCTTTCCGTCTTTGCCGTACTTCTTGGGTTTGGAGTTGGGGTCGCGGACGGGGAGGGCCTTTGCGATCATCGACGGGGGGAGGTCGTAGATGCTGTGGTCCAAGTGGGTTAGCTATTGCGCGAGCTACGATCTCAAGTATCGACTCGGTTTCGCCAACTTACTTCGCGTCATTTCCGCGCCTTTTGTGCTTGTGAGGCATGATGGGTGTGGTTTGAGGTTGATGGTGGTTCTGGATGTTGATGGGTGGGTGAGGCGGACGGAGAACTTTTTTTTTTTCTTGGGGTGGCTTGTCGCTCGATATCTAATCGGGACTGATAAGGTCCGTCCGCTTGCCGCTCGTCGTTGTTCGTGTGTTTACATAGGAGCAGCTAATGGACGATACTACTGAGATGGCAAAGGAATTTATTGTATAGATAAATGTAGCGGGTTTCTATTCTTACATGGTCCAGCGAGGAGAATCTGGTGATCATTGATCTGAATGCGAGGTTACTCGGCGGAGGATATGAATATATGCGGGTGTAGATATATATTCGTCTTGCCTATCCTATCGTGCTTCCCCATACCCATGACACGGTCCCACGTTGGAATTTACAAGCACTCACATAATATCCGCAGCAAAAGTCAAGCTCGCCCATTGCTTGCCTTTGAATCCAACTCGTAGTCCAATCGCAACCGGCAATTTTGAATCGATAATGATATAGAACAACATAGGAACATAGAGCAAAGATATCAAACCTCAATCAATCAACTGCTCTGGTGGTGTAGCGGTAACATCGTTCTCTTCCATTCAAGGCTAAGAACAGCTCCGGGTTCGACTCCCGGCCAGTGCAATACGAATTTATTTTTTGCTTTTCAATTTTTTGCTTAGCCCGTAGTCCTCTATTCCATATCAAGCCTATAGAATTAATTTTACTGAGAGGACTGAGTCGTATTCTTTTTCTTTTCCTCCCCCCCCCGTCAACGTCGGTGGACATAGGAAACAAACAGAACAACAGCCTATTATTAACCACACGATGTGCATAAATCTAGTACACAGTACTGCAAACGTCGACGGTAACCGGAATTACACATAGTACTCCGGTACCATACATTCTCGCCCTGAACCGGGTTTTGCCAGTTCTTCGTGCATCCTCCGAAATACCCCGCTCCGGCGCCAAGACGTGGTGGAGAGCGCGGTTGTTTCTTGACTCGTTCGCACCAACCCTTTATTTATGGTATACCGGGCTGTGACCGGCCTATGTGGGGGTTCCTTTCATAGGTTTCTTCTGGAACGGAATAGGGGTTGCGTGTCGGTGTGTTCAGAAATTGTGCGGTGTGAATTGCATGGTGGCGATGCTAGGCAATAGCATAAAGTAAGGTAGTTGTGGATGGGTTGGCAACCACGGGGAGTTGATGGAAGATTTACATACCATGATCGGTACGTCATGATCGCCAGAGGACATGTCCAAGGTGAGAGAACTGGTGCAAGGGCTGGACCTGGACCAAGTTATGAGTTATTAGTTATACTGTGAATTGAATAGACTTTCATGCCTGAATGCTTGATGACCGAGACGCTTCTAGATCAGGCAGATACCCCAAAAGACACTTCATGAGTATCAGATGGTAATGTAGCCAAAAAGCCAGACCCACAGAGCTGTAATAATAGCAGATATCTACCTCCCAGTATAGAGCTGGCTATGTCCATGGCGTCCCTCGTTCCGCATGCTGAGCCAAGGATTCATGTGCTACACTGGGAAGACTGGGACATCTTCATTCATCAGCCCATCCATTTGTGTCACTTCGATATCCAGGCAAAGCAAAGGCAAACAAAACATCTCCAGCATCTCAAAGGCAACCAATTCTGCATCAACCCATCGCCAAGACCGCCAATAATCGAATCATGATCAAGAAGTGATAAGATGGCGCCCCACTCCCCGCAATCCAGCCCAGCTCCCATTCCATGCACACTCTGGGCACACGATGATCTCCATTCCTTGTTGCGCAAGAGTCAGGATAAACCTCCCCCTGACGGATGCGAGTCTGGCCTCGCCGTAGACGACTCCATCCCCATCGGAGAAATTGCCCCATCCCGATGGCGCTCCCTGTGGCGTCGAGTCGCGACCGCCTCCCGCTTCTCGTCCTCCGCCAATACAGAGTCCGATGATGCGCTGCCGCTGCTTACCTCGCCTAGTCAGCCACCCATCTCGGCCCACAAGCTCAGGAAGGACTTGGCAACCTCCAGGCACTTCTCTCGTTGTTGGTTGTACCCTCTACTGGGTTTCTTTGTCATGCTGTGAGTCCCGTTTGGATATACGACCACCGGAGCGGGGGCGGTTGTGACAAAACCGCTAATCCAATGACAGCGGGGTTGTCCAGTTTGCTGCCATAGCCTGCGGAATAGCCATCTCCTTCTTCCCCGATGATGTCGACCGCGCAGCGGACCGCTGGCGTCTCTCACACAAAGGCTCGAGCGAGGACGCGTCGCATTGGCCGACGGCCATCTCGAAAGATATCCGCCTGGTCGGGTGTCACTCGCACAATGACTACTGGCGTCCGGTCCCCCTCTTCTCTGCGCTCCAAGCGGGCTGTGTTGGCGTTGAGGCCGACGTCTGGCTCTTCGGCGATGATCTCTATGTCGGCCATTCTACCTCTGCTCTCACCCCACAGCGCACCCTGAGGAACCTGTACCTCGAACCGCTGCTCAGGATCCTGGACCGGCAAAACCCTACCACAGCATTCCATCCCAGTTTAAGTAAGCCCTTGCAAGGCGTCTTCGACACGGACCTATCACAGAGTCTGATCCTACTTGTCGATATCAAGACCGATGGCCTACAAACCTGGCATCAGGTATCCGCGCAGCTCTCCCCACTGCGCGAGCGAGGCTACCTCACCCACTACAACGGCACAGACCTAGTCAACAGACCAGTCACCGTCGTCGGAACAGGTAACACGCCTTTCAACATGGTAATAGCAAACACCACCTACCGCGACATATTCTTCGACGCCCCGCTAGAAGTCTTTACCGCAGGCAGCGACAACGAGCACCAAGAAGCTGCCATTACAAACCCACCCGCCAAGAACGCCGGCCAAGGGCTCTCCGGCCTGTCCGGCGCAGCCATCACCCCCAACAGCTTCAACTGGACCAACAGCTACTACGCGTCGGTGTCTTTCAAGAAGTCGATCGGGCAGCCGTGGCTGTTCCGTCTCAGAGAGCGACAGCTCAGTAAGATGCGGGCCCAAATCCAGGCTGCGCACGACCGGGGTCTCAAGGTGCGGTATTGGGCGCTGGCGAGCTGGCCGCGCAGTCTGCGCAATTATCTCTGGAGGGTGCTGACTCGTGAGGGAGTCGATGTTTTAAATGTGGATGATCTTCGGAGTGCTGCGAAGGGCGATTGGAGACTTGAGGTGTCGGACTGGTGGGGCTGATCGGTGACTACCGGTTATATATGATTCTTTATTTGAGTAGTTAGTTAACTAGCAAGCTCTGCATGCAACGGTAGGCGGCTTACGATCGTCCAAACGCACAGCCCAAGTGACGATCACCGTAGCCGAGGCCTGACGTGTGGAGTCATGCTTATACTTTTTATTTTATTTTATATTATACTATATTCTTCACTCTTTCCTCTTTTCTTCTTCTAATCCTTGGTGCAGTACACATGTCCCATGACGACAGATCTGACAGATTGGCCGTGTCTTACTGAACTGCGTCATCTCGCATAGTGTGACGATGGGGCGCCCGGCTACAGGATTTTGCATGATAATTTGTATATCTATTCATGCCCAAAGATACTTACTACCTATCCACTCTCGCTGATAGTGGTATGTTTCTTAGGGTTCATTTGTCGAGTGGGTTGGAGTGGATAAGGCAATCGTGGATTAATCTTGCGCTATCTTACGCCAATGACTGGACATTCTTTTGAAAGAGATACGTACGTTTAATATGAAGACGTAGATTTGATAAAGAAAATATCGAACCGATTCTGATTGATTCGTGGGTATCATATCTATCTGATCGGCGGGCTCTATACCGCCATTGGATGGATGATAGCAAAGTTCGTGTACAAAACGCTCAATAGCATAAGCTCTCTCAATGCAGACAGAAAGAGAGAGGGAAAGTAAGAAAAAAAAAAAAAAAAGCAAAAGTTATGCGTCCCAAATCATAAGCAGAACAGCGCCTCCTCTCCAAACTCATTCACCACCGTGCCCTCCTCGCGGAACATGTCACTCAGCCAATTCTTAGCGGTTTCAAAGTCCGGCGCGCCAAACTTGAGGAGGACGAACCCGGCGCGCACACGCGACGCAGTGAACGTGACCTTGGCGTCGTAGTGCGAGGTAGTCTCCTCCACGGCGGGAGCAGAAGAGGACCAATTCCGCGCGCCGATGCGCGGCTGGGACGTGTAGCGGTCCATGATGAAGGAGGCGAGGTGTTCAAAGATAGGGCCGTAGAGGATGAGGGTGCCGACGACGCCGTGGGGGCGGGTGCGCTCGCGGATGAGGTTCGTGCGGTGGAGGGTCTCGTCCGCGTTCTCGAGGCAGCCTTCGTCGAGCTCGCTGTCGAGGATGAGCGAGTCGCGGAGGAGGAGCAGCTTCTTGGCGCCGGTCTCGTCGGCGGACCAGATCTCGTTCTTTCCACGCCAGAGGTGGAAGTCCCAGTTTTCGCCGCGCGAGGCGCGCCCCTGGGTTACCCAGTCGAGGACGCAGAGGCTGCTGCGCTGGGTGTCTTTTTGGACGGTGCCGTCTATGGTGAATCTCTGGGTTTGCTCGTATCGGCTGTCTTTGAAGGGGACGGATGGGTCTGGGAGGTAGCAGAGGGCGGCTTCGCGGCCGATGCGCACGTCAATATTTTGACGGCTTTTGTCGGAGAGGGCGTGCGCGGGGGACGGCCCGCGGTGGCCTTTTACGCTGGCGTTTGGCTCGGTTTTGTAGATTTTCGTGCTGCCTTGGGGGGTTGTGACGACGAGTCGAGTTTGGGGCTCGAGTGTGATTGTGACGGCGATGTGGTCGCCTGGGAGGAGGCCGCCGCCGTAGGTGAGGAGGTAGAGGTGCACGGGGCGGGAGGTCGGACAGGAGAGGGCGGAGGACTGGGGTACGTAGCCCGGAGCGCGGGTGAGGAGTTTGAGAGGATATTTGTAGGTCAGGGTGGTTAGAGTCGGATTGGAGGGAGGTAGGAGGGAGAGGACGACGTCGCCCTGACCGGGCTTAGCGACGCAGGCCTCGAAAGGGGATTTTATCGGCATGGTGGTGTGGTGGTGGTGGTAGTTTGGCGGGGAGATAGCTTCAGTCGGGATGAGCATGTCGGGGGGAAAATCCAGAAAGAAAGGAAAGGGCTCAGGCAGGACGAATTATTTATAAAACAAATGTATCATAGATCAACGAGCCAGAGCAGGGTATGTCAGGATGGACCATGGCAAAAGGTGTGTTGGGTCTGCATAGTCCATGCTGGGGAGTGGCTTGTGGAGCGCATGATAGATAGATGGATACTTCGTCATCCGCATGGCTCTTTTTTTTGGCCGTTACACGTATTGCTGATCCAGGCACTCAAAGCGGGGGTCTTCCGGTCTTAGCTAGGCATCAGAACCAACCCGTCTTGGCTGGGTCTTGTAGTCTTGGGTTTCTGGTATAATTGGTGGGCATGGAGCTTTGCGATGGAGCACATCGTGATATCCATTACGGCATCGTTTTCTTTTCTCTCCGGGGGACCCAGGATTAGGGTTCGTGCATGTCAGATGTTGCCCTTCGTAGATGCGCCAGGCTCGGTCTGTGACGGTATCTTACAATATCTTACGGTACGGCTGTTGTTTCCGTCTCCACCGGATAAGGGACAATGCATAAATATTATATAATATAAAACATTATTTATAGCCTGAGGCAACAGGGTGGAGGCCAGGCCTTCAGGCACCCAGGCACCCAGGCGCGTGTGGGAGCCAACTTAGGTAACGGAAAGCATCTCCCCGTGTTCCCAATAATCAATCATCATCATCTCCCCTCACCTACCGCCATCCCTCTCGCTCGACTCTGCTCCTTTCCGTCCCCTCCGTCCACCGTGGCGACTGCTCTCTTGAGGGTTTAATGCGTCCCATTGACTCTTGACCACCTCCCCAGGATTTATTTCCTCCAGCCCCGCGCGGTGTGCTAGGAAACGCGCGCGCGCAAAAGAAACATCTCGGGTGCGTTGGCAAAGCATCGCGTTTCACGTCACCAAACCATCCAAATCTACACTCCCCTCCTCTATTCTGTCTTCCCCGCGCTTGATCAAGTCTATTTCCTAGAGAGCGGAAATTAAATATACCCACATGAGAGTTCTTGGAATAGGGATCGCTGACTGACGTATCTTTGGCTTCCAGTGCCTGCGACTACCGACACAATGGATCCTGAGTCGCAACTGACCAGCCCCGAGCCAGATATGGCCGAGAACGACAGCTCCGCCAGCAGAAGGAAATCGGGCCGCGCGACACGGAAACCGGAATTGTTCTCCCAAAATTTCAGCTCACAGAATGGCGCGACGCCCGGAAAACGCAAGCGCAACACAACTGGTGATGACGACGATGAGGATGATGATAGCGAGGGCCATGCCGAGGACATTGATGACGCGTCGGAATCTGAAGGCGACGTGTCCAATGATGAGCCCGATGAAGAAGAGTTACGAGAGAAGAAACGAGCGGCGCGCCGGGCGTCCGCAAAGAAAGCCGCTTCCGGGTCGAAGCCAAAAACGAAGTCTCGTGCGGCGAAGAAGCCCAGATTTGTCGAAAATGGAACCGGTAATCAATTGGCATTCCGTCCCGCTCCTAGTGGGAGGAAAGTGGTGTCGCGTCCCCGGAAACCTAAGGTGCGGCCTAGCCTGGCTGCTGGCGAACGGGGTCTTTACGGTATGGTGATCGCTCTGCCCTCTCCACGGGTGATTACACGCGGTAGCTAACAACTATATGTAGCGGAGGTCTTTGGGAAAGGCCGCAATGCCGACACCACCGCCGCGGATTGGCTCACCCGCTACCAGAAGGACCAATCCACCGCCATGCGGGACATGGTCAATTTCATTCTCCGGTGTACCGGTACTGATCTCGAAGTGAGCGCCGCAGATATCGAAGATCCCGATCACAGCCCGGATCGCATCGTGGATTTGCAAAATCTGTACCACGCCGAAGGCATCTCCGAATACCCTCTCATCTCAAAAGCGAAGAAGTACCGAGCGCTGCAACCCGTTCTCGCCGAATTCTTCAATTCTCTGTTTCAGACCTTGCACCACTCGTCCGTCTTGTATGATGACGAAAAGCTCTATGAAAACCTGCAAATTTGGATCTCGGCCATGTCGACCTCCCACTGTCGCCCCTTTAGGCACACCGCCACCGTTGTCGCCGTGAATATCATGAATGCCATGTGTGATGTTGCCCGCGAGTTGATGACTTCCATTTCCACGTCCCGAAAACAGCTCGAAAGCGAGAGGAGAAAGAAGTCGGTGAATAAGGGCAGGGCTGACGCGATCGAGACCGCTGTTCAAGAGGGTGAGAAGAAGCTGGAGACAATCGATGACTACCTGAAGGACGGAGTCAACATTGTATTCGTCCATCGCTATCGGGACGTCGACCCCAAGATTCGTTCTGAGTGCATGGCGGCTCTGGGCCAGTGGATGCGCAGCTACCGGG
This sequence comes from Aspergillus candidus, assembly GCF_002847045.1. Classification (NCBI taxonomy): domain Eukaryota; kingdom Fungi; phylum Ascomycota; class Eurotiomycetes; order Eurotiales; family Aspergillaceae; genus Aspergillus; species Aspergillus candidus. The sequence goes on along the minus strand of NW_020194013.1, from coordinate 638,555 downwards.
AATACTTCTTTGAAGGCCAGTTCCTTCGGTACTTTGGATGGATCTTATCGGATCCGGTTCCCCACACTCGTTCCGTAGTTGTCGCCCAGATCCGGAGTCTATTTGACAACAAGGACAACGTGGCTGGTATTCGGTCGTTCATCGAGCGTTTCCGCCAACGCATCGTCGAGATGGCTGCAAACGACGCTGACGTCGGGGTGCGCGCATCCGCAATTGAACTGTTGGACCTCATCCGAGACGCAGGGCTGGTCGAGCCCGCCGATGTGGACGTTGTCGGGAGACTCATCTTCGACTCGGAGCCCCGAGTACGAAAGACAGCGGGTCGGTTCTTCGTCGCTAGCGTGCAGGATGTATTTGAGTCTACGATCGAGGAACTTGGAGAGGAGGCGAGCGAAATGTTTGCCGACGAAGATGAGGAGGACTTCGAATCCCCAAAGCAATCCTGGATCAAGTACAAATGCTTGGTTGATACTCTCCAAGCCTACGACGAGCAAGAAAATGAGTCAAAGCCTGATCGACCTATCTCCGCCTCGAGGGATGTTCTGTCAGGCGCTTCGCTCGACTCGCGATTTGTCCTTGCGACTGAGGCTATTTACCCCTATTTTACAGAGCTTGGCCAATGGCAATCTTTGGCGGGTTATCTTCTTTACGACCACTCTCAGATCGCCGACGACTCTGCGGATAATGATACTGCGAGCGCCGTCAAGCGGTTGTACAAAATCCAAGAGGGCCAAGAAATGATCCTTCTGGAGGTGCTCTGCAGTGCGGTGAAACTGCGGGTGCTCGAGGTCGCCAAATCTGATATTGACAAGCGAGGCCGGAAAGTGAAGACCTTGACCGATAGGATTCCAGAACTACAGGAAGAAATCGCCCACAGCCTCGCACAGATCATCCCTCAGCTCCTGAATAAATTCGGCTCCGTCCCAGAAGCTGCGTCGGCCGTCTTGCGACTCGAACACCTCGTGGACCTGGACAAGATCCAGGACCTGCAGAGGGATGCCACCGCCTACACCTCCTTACTGAATGATATAAACAAGCAGTTCCTGACACATTCCGACCAGGATGTGCTGGCCGAGGCTAGCGTTGCCTTCCTTCATGCAAAGAGCTCCGACGATATGCGGGATGCGCTGGAAAGCAAGGTGCAAGAATTATGGGATGATATGATCGACACGCTCGGAACGTTGTCTCGTAAGAAGGATGTTGTGGAGGGCAGTTCACTGTCTGCCTCGACTCTTAATGAGCTCACCAACACGGTGACCAGAATTTCGAACCTTGCGAGCGTGACTGATTGCACCGCGGCTCTAGAAGCCACGCCGGCCACCAAGTCTAAAGGGAAGAAGAAGGATGCCGCAGAGGCGCCATTCAACATCTTCACACACCTCGTAGAACGAGGACTACGCGATGACGAGGAAGACGAGGATTCGGCCAAGGCAGAGACCGAGTTGGTCATCAACAGTATGCGGACGCTACTTTTCTATTTCATGTGGAAGGTCCAAGGCCTGGTCACGGTCCTTGCTACCGGGAAGGCGTCGTTGAATACGGCCTACTTTGAAACATTGACAAAAAGCCGGGAGACATTTGTGTCAATCCTCGTTGCTATCATGCGGCAACGCTCGGGCTTGGACGACGTCCGTTTCGCAGCAACCACCACTCTCCTGGACTTACAAACGCTGTTCGGAACACTCCGACACGCCGGGCAGGGCGTGGGTAACGACGAGGAGGTCATCTTCCAAACCCAAGGTTTGGTGCATGAAGTCGACGCGAACACCCAGTCACTCATCGGCAAAATCCACGGGATCGCCGAACGGAATTATGCCAAACTGATTCGTCTCCCTCTCGAACCTGCCGAGGATGACGCTCCCGAGTCTGACTCCGATCTCGAAAAGGAGCCGTCGGACGACGAAGAGACAGGTTCTGAAGGAGAATCGCCATCCACCCAACGCCTGCGGTCTTCAATCATCGCGGAGCAGCGCCTCTGCGAATTGACAGGCAAGATTGTTTTGGCTATCATTGGGCGCATTCTGGACGGTTCCGGATCCCAACGGGGCCAGTTGAAAAAGCGTCTGACCAGACACAAGTCTCACCTGGGCCACAACTACCGCGAGGTCCTCTCCTTCCTCGAGGAGCGCAAGCCAAAGGCCGCTGCCGCATCGCGGTCCAAGAGCAAGCAGCCCGCACGGGGCGGGTCCAAGGGTGCTGGCAAGAACGACCACAAATCCACCGAACGGATTGAAGACGACGACGACGACGAGGATGAGGAGGAGACTCGCCACCGCGCGGACGAAGACGACGAGGAGGAACTCCGAGCGCGGGGCCTCATCGAAGACAACGAGATTGACCGGGAGAATGACCAGGAGGATGAGAATCCCCGGACGCCTGAACCGGACGAGGACGACGTGATGGGTGATTGATTGACTGATAGACAAGATATGATATATTGATTGATTGATTTGTTTGTGTGGCTGGCTGGCTTCGTCTCTTGTCCATGGAAGGGGCTGTTTACGGATGGTGGATATCTTTCACCTCACGATTCATCTTCTTCTCATTTCTATTTTCGTCACCTTTTTTTCTTTGCTTTTCTTTTCTGTCTCTGATCCTTTCTGCTATGGACACTTTTCTTCCTTACTTTTATTTTTATTTCTCTGTCTACAGATTTATTATTTCCCCTCTTCGTGGTTCCTACTTTTTTTTATATTTTTATTCCCGCGGCTCGTTACTTCACTTCATATTCCAGATCCTTTTTCTTCTTCTTCCTCTTTCTTCCACCTTTCGTCCCTATTCCGCAGTCCCTAATTCCGCGCAAATCACTTCGATTACCCTGTTCACGATTGACCTTCGTATCGCGGGCAGTGAAGAAGGCGATTGAACGGAAGGGAAGGAAAGAGAAGGAAAGAAGCAGGCAGTGAATTTGTTGCGCGCGATGTATGTATCGAACCGACCCGGTATGTAACTTTACGCTCTTGTATATACCTATGAGTTACCCATGGCGTTGCTGTCTTTGTGAATACTTTTCTTTCTCCATTCCATCTACTAGATGTCTATGTATGTGGGTAGAGTAGGTCGTAGAGTTGACGGGCTTTTTAGACCTGGAGGTTCAAAACGGGGGACGTCGTATAGAGAAAAGGGCTCGCTATAGAGTGATACCCCGTCCACTACATACATAATTCTGCAGAATTGCAAGTCATGAGCTTCCGATTTCAATGAAAGTTGTCAAGCTACTGCAGTACCTCGAGAGTGAAAGACCTAGAATTGAATGCTGTGTGGCTATTTCTACCTTATTTTCTCCCTTTTCTCCCTTCGGAAAACTTCCAGCACAAAAGGACGGACAGCATTTTCTCAGGTTGCAGACGCAGAGGGGGACAGCGAAGGTTGTAGGGTCAAGGGAAGTAAACAAAAAGGGGTGGAAGGATGGGTGGAAGGATGGGGATGGGTAAAAAGTCAACCGGTTGATTCAACATGTGCAAGTTACGCCTGTATGAGAGATGCTACGAGAGAGGCAAAACAAGAGAAGGGGATACATGACGGTGAATCTTGTTATCGTGAAATAATAACATAAAAAAGGAAAATAAATCATAGCAAAGGGGGGGAGGGCTGGATTCGTGATAGGAAAGAAAGAAAATTAGGGGAACCGTGATCAATCAAATGTTCAAAAACAAGAAAAATAACAGGAATAGGAAAGGAATAGCTGCGTGACGCTACTCAAGAGGAATGTCTAAGACACCCAACTCAAATCTCACCTGCAGTAGGTCAGGCCTAGAAAGTTGAGAACCAACATGAATGTCCATGAACAGGAAGAAATACTCCATTTTTTCTTTTTCTTTTTGGGTAGGAGGGGATAGCGGGGTGGAGGGGCCGGGGGACAGGAATGCCACCACGCAAGGGGTCTAACAAGAAAAAAGAGTTGAAGGGAAAAAAAAGTTCAGGTATCAATTCAAGTAAAAAGAAAACTGCCGACTGGGAAAGATCCCATTTTACATATCCATGGAATCGCCACCGTTGGCGAAGCTGAAACCGCCCGGCTGCTGTTGCTGCGTGCCGAGGGTGAAGCCGGTTTGCGTTTGCTGGGGAGCAAGCTCGTCGATATCACCGGCCGCTTCGTCCTCATCAGAGAAGTACTTCTCAATGATGTTGTAGGCCTTCATGTAGATCTCCTCGTTGGCGTTGTTCTGGCAGTCGTGGATCTTCTCCATACCGCCAGCCTCCTCGATGAACAAGGCGTAACGGTTGACGCGGGCCTCACCGGCCTGTGCCGTCTCCTTATCCATATCACCAACCTTGAGGATGTTCTCCAGACCATCCAGAGCAACCTGGATGATCTTGTTGTCAGGGCAGGCCAGGAGGTCGCACAGGGGCTTGATGCACCCTTGGGAGACAAGATAGCGGATCTGCTCGGGCTTCTGCAGACCACCAGAGGTGGCGTTCGAGATGGCCCAGCAGGCTTCCTTACGGGTCTTGAAGTCACCATTGGCAAGCAGGTGAATCAGGGGCGGGATGATGTTAGCATCAACAACGGACTGGATCTGGTTCGAGTTGCCAGCGGTGACGTTGGAGATCGTCCAGCAGGCCTCCTTGCGGATGCCGTCCTTGGTGGAGCTCAGGAGGGAAAGAAGGGCGGGGAGAGCGCCGCAGTTGACGATCACCTGGGTCTGGACGTCATCACCAGTGACAATGTTTCCAACCGACCGGAGAGCGGGAGTTTGGACGGAGGTAGAGGCGTGCATCAGGAGCTCCACCAGACGACGGGGAATGCCCGCCTCGATCACAGCCTGGATCTTATCGTTGGAACCATCGGACAGGTAAGAGATAGCCCAGCAAGCGTCAATCAGGACTTCATCATCAAGCATGTAAATAAGTTTAGCGAGGACAGGAAGAGCGGGAGCGATCTAGAACAGGTCAGACAAAGCCCGAGTAAATGGGTATAGGATTGGGGGACTGTACGGTGGTCCAATCAGGTTGAGGCGTCTTGCCACGGCAGAAGTTACTCAGGGTCCATGTGGCGTTACGGAGCATGCTCAGCTTTCGACCATCGTTGATGAGGGTCAGCAGGGGACGGAGAGCGCCGGCGTTGAGCACAAAGTCCCGGCATTGAGGGCTGTCACCCGCAATGTTACCCAGGGCCCAAACCGCCTGTTCCCGGACATCAGGCTCGGGGCTGCTCAGGAGCTCGACGAAGATGGGGACGGCACCGGCCTCGATGACCACCTGAGTCTGTTGGGCAGATCCAGAGGCGATGTTGGTCAAGGCCCAAGCAGCCTCGAACTGAACCAAAGTGTGGGGGGATCGGAGGAATTCCACGAAACGGGACACGACGCCGGTCTCGATAACACGCTCGATGGGAGGATTACGCTCCTTGGATAGAAGCTTCCTGAATTTGGTGGTGGCCTGGATCTGCGAGTCGATGTGTTCGGAGAAGACCCCCTTGACCATCTGCGGGAGTTCCACGTTCAACTGAACAAACCAGTGTTAGCCATGTCAAGGTATTTTCCATACTCGAGTAGAGAGGGCAAGGATAAGCGGGTGGGTCGTGCGGTCCCGGAGGAAATTGGTTGACCCATCATCCACTCCGACTTAGCAACCGGGCGGTGAAAAAGATATGAAAAAGAGGCAAAGAGAAAAACAAACAGTCTAGACGGGGGGGCGAGGGAAAATCACAAGACCACCCAATCCGCCAGCCAGACTTAAGGACAAGGGAGATGAACAAAAAAAAAAAAAAGACATACCTCACTCTCGATAGCAGTAGCCTCATCGTCACTCTCGGCGCCAGCGGCCACACCGTCTCCCACACCAATGCCGCCATCCCGGGTCTGGATACCTCTCCTCTTGGCCAGGTTCTCATCGCGTTTCTGCTTTCGGATCTCGACCTGCTGCTCCTCACGACGACGACGCAGTTCGTCAGGCCGGAACTGATTCCTAGCCTTGTATTGGGTGCGACGATGCTCGGGGATGTAGCGTTCCGCCATGGTTGCTTAGGAGGGGTGAAAACAAAGCGGGCACCACAACGGGGTGGGTTTTGTTACTTAATCAAGAGGAGGGGAGGGGGGGAAAAGAGATGAAGACAATGAAGAGGGAGAAGAAATCTCCGAGAAAAGAAAGAGGAAAATAAAAACCCAAAAAGGTTAGACGAGGAAGAGGGAGAGAAGGAAGAGATCGATCTCGATCAAGAGCAGACGTAGAGATGGAGGAAGAGAGAGAAGGAGGGGAAAAAAGAGGTGGGTTTGTCCTCAGTCACGGGACGCCGCCGCTTGTGATTCGCTGTTTGCGGCTGCGCGCCTCTAAGCGCCACTTCCGCCTAAGCGACCATTCCCATCAATCTACTACAACCGATTTACACCGTAGGCAGTACCAAGGACTGTCATTTCCGTACTGAGTCCCACCTGGCGTGTATACGAATCCCCTGAGTCTGTACGGTCACGTGTCGCGTGATTGAGGACCCATGTGGCATCTGCGCTGGGATTCCTGACAATGCTGCCCGGACTCGGTGAGAAATACGCGGATGTCGCGACGGCCATCTCGGAGCAGGGCAATAAGCATGTCATTGGGGTGGTGGTTGATGTGTTTGGAGGCATATGGAAAACCAAGAACAAGTCCAGCAGCATCACGTTTACCATCAAAGACCGGGATCTGAATAACGGGCATACATGGGATGGCCTGAGAATCAAGTACTTCAGTGGCAACGAGAGCCAGCTGCCCCCCGTCGAACTAGGCGACGTAGTGCTTTTGAAAAATCTCTATGTTGGTGGCCAATCTGTCTTTGGCAATCTTTCTGGAAATGTGACGCTGACGCGATCATCGCAGATTCGGTCCCTGAACGGGAAGCCGATGGGCGTCGCTGCTGAGCAGAAGACAATCCCATGGGCCATTTGGCGTGATGACCCGGATCCCAATTCGCGAGGGGCCCCCATCACCGGGCCATCTCCCTGGGAGCCATATCCTTCAGAGAGTAAATATGCAAGAGGTCTACTAGCTAAATCTACCGGTGCCGAGGGCGCCCACGGCGCCAAGGGCTTTCGCGATGAGGGCGCCGAGCGTATTGCTGCCCCTCGATCCCACACAGTGGTTAACGCTTCAATGGAGAGATCCAAAACCGTCAAAAGCTTTTCTCTCATCAGGGAGGTTGAAGAGCGCATGTACACAAGTCTTGTCGTGGAGATTCTGGGAATCATCCCCAATGGCCACGAGAGGGCTCTTGTCTACGTTACAGACTATACGGCTAACGAGGGCCTGCCTAGCTATGAGTACGATGAAGAGGCCGGGAGGGAAGGGGACGAGTTCAACTATCAGGGACGGCCGAAGCCTGCCAAAGGCCCATCGAAAATGACCATCCAAGTGACCCTGTGGGAGCCGCACTCTAGCTTTGCACAGAACAATCTCAAAAAGAACGATCTTGTTTTGTTGAGCAATGTTCAAATCAAGCGGAGCCGGGTCGTCGGTGGATGTCTGGAAGCCAGCATCTCCGGCAACCGGAATGATCCCCGTGCGGTCAATGTCGAAAAGGTAGATGCTACGAGTGACGAACACGCCCAGGAACTCGTCAAACGAAGAGAAGAGTACCTTGAAAAGCATCCGGAAAAAAGGAAACTCGAAGACACGGACGACCCAGCGAAAAGCACGAAAAAACGGAACCGACCTGTGACGAAAGCAAAAGACACCAAACGGGAAGAAGGCCAAGGGATCCTCCCCACCAGCTTTCGCAATCAACTGAATGACAAAAGTCGGTATCCATCTCCAGCCACTGCCCGATGACGCACTGACATGCTTACCTATCTAACCTAGTCCAAGCATCCCACCGACACAGACCCAACCGGACCATCGAAGCAATCCTCGACAAAGACTCCCACAACAACGCTTCCCCCGACCAAATCGAGTACCGCCTACCCTTCCAGAACCTCAGCTACCGGACGAACGTCAAAGTAGTCGATTTCTTCCCCCCAAACCTCGCAGACTTCGCCGTGCCGGAAGAAAAAGCAGAAAACACCCTGGACGCATCCCCAGGGCAAACCAACGGCGACCGCGTCACAAACTGGGAGTGGCGCTTCTGCCTCCTCGTCGAAGGCGCAGAGCCTGTTCCCCGAGGGACGCAACGGGAACAGATGAAGCTCTTCGTCGCGGGTCCGGACGCGGTTCATTTTTTGCAGCTTGATGCAGCGGAGTAAGTCATATATCGCGCAAATACACACATTATTAGACCCCTAGTATACTAATCTTGTATCTTTCTTCAGCCTACGGAAATTCCCCCAAAGACTGTCCGAGCTCAAAGAAAGACTCTTCTACGTCTGGGGAAACCTGGAAGAGCGCAAGTCCGGGATCTCCCCAGATCGGCTCTCGCAACGGCCCTTCGAGTGTTGCATTCAAGAGTACGGTGTCCGGTGCTCTCACACTCTTCCCGACGAGCGCGAGCTCGGCTGTAGCCTGGCAGACTGCTTCGGGTGGGAGAGGCGTTTTGGCATATTCGGAACAACTATCCAGTGGGAGAAATGATTTCTGTATTTGTTATACCCCTTGGCGTTAGTTTAAATGTTTTATTTCTGAGATTCACATTTCAGAGTTATTGTTTACTACAGTTCCTTTGGAGGCACGTAGAGAAGAAGCTGAATCTTATGGATTATTTACCTCAAAGCCTATTTGGTGCAACGGACTATCCTAAGTAGATGCAATGCCCTCAAGGCATCAGTATATCAACATTGAAGATATGGCTCAATATAAGCGCCTGGACGTATGCTCCTCGACTTTACATTCGAGTGTTGTCAGACCGTCATGTCCAGAATACAACTCTGTCCCGTTATTGAACAATTTATGGGGGATGGAGCGAGAAAAGAAGAAAAGAGGAAGAATCCATGCACGTGCTTCAAGACCCAACCTTGATACCAATCCCCTCGCAAAAGAACCCAGAATTTGAACAAGGGAAAGGAAAACAACGACCGGAATCGCCTTCATGACCGCTCCGGGAGGTGACTAATTTGCAATAATGTCATGTGTCGTTAGGAAGAAAAGAGAGGAAACAAATAAGTGAGGTCGTACCCTTGTCGTCATAGCCAAGATAGAAAGGACCAAACCAGCTAGACCTTCGTCACCTTGACGATATTAGTATCGATACCATGCGCGGCTCTGTCGAACCGGCAATTATCGCCCCAGAAGCATTCTTTTCGACCGGGCTCGCTCTGCGGGCAGCGATGTCCATACATGCACTCCGTGTCGTCGCATTCGAGCCCATACCGACAAGGGGTCATGCGAGCGATGGCGACGAGGATGAAGTGTTCACTTTTAGTCAATTTGCGGACGTGGTCGTGGGGACAATTATCATTCGGGCAGGTGCCTTGTATATGGTAGAAGTTGCAGAGTTTCAGTTTCTTCATACGGCTCAGTTCGTCCCGGGGGAGGGTTTTGAAGTCGAGACGGTCCACTCGTTGGCCGTGTTTATTTCGCTCTACGATCTTGGGATGCGTGGAGATTGACGCTTTGGAACGCACTACCTGGAAGTCTCCCGAGGTCTGTGAGACGGTCGAGGAGGACCGGGAGGGTTGCACCCCGTTACTAGGTGTTGTAGATGTATTGGTGGAGGGCCCTGCCGGGGCTGGAACGTTGTGGTGATGTGAGGGTGCGAGCGGAGCGCGCGGCTTGCTGGCTACTGCTGCCTTCCACGGAGCCCACACGTTCATCTTTGAGTCTCTAAAGAGATCAGGGAATTTCGCGGCCCGGTAAGATGCCTTGATGGAGTTCATCTCGTCTTCGAACGGGAGGCCTTCGATCAACGACACTCGCCCGGCGAGACTTCTGTCTTCTAACGTTTTTCCCAGAATATCTGCATATGCGGGGTCGGAGTTACAGCCCAAGAAAATTTGGTGACAGTGGCAGTTGTATAGATACAGCTTGAAAGCCTCTGAAGAACACGCGGACCGCAAATCAGCACCTGTGATGGGGGAAGCAGAGCATGCAGCCTCCAAACCGTAGACAAGAGATGGACTCACCGCCAATCTTATCATGGGCGCTCTCCTTGCCCGGACCGATATCCACGAATTCGAACAAAGGATAGCTACTATTGAAGCCGCGACCAAAATCCTCGATCAGCGCAGGCTCAGTAGTGACACCTCCTCGGACACAACGTTCGCTCAGTCCCTTCATATTATCGTATAGTTTGACCATTATTTTCGGCGCGTCGATGTGGGGGAAACTGCTGACCACGTAACTTTGGAGCGCCGTGTGGAGATGCTGTGCTGCGTTGCGACCACCCTGCTCGCCGTTTTGTAGAAACTCGTCTTTGAATATCATACCGGCGCCGTCGAGGAGGACAACAATAAAAGGTTCGCGGTCCTAAAGTCGACGAAACATGACAACATCAGCAAAGGGAACTAAACTAGATCTCACACAACCACCAGGGAAGGGCCTCACCATCACCGCTTTAACTCTGGAGATTTGGTTCATTAGCTCCATCTCATGGATCTGGATATCACGATTAAAGCGGGTCTCGCGTTCATGGTCAAGCTTCTCTTGCTTCCACGCATCTTCTAGTTCGGTTACACGCTGTAGAAGGTCCTATGAGAGGGCATTCTTAGGTTAACATGGCAAACGGGATGAGGGTCACAAGAGCTGTCATTGAATCCGGCGGAGCTACCTCAATTAGGCTGTTCTTGGAGTTCTCTATGGAGATTAATTGCTTATAGCGTTCCAGATAAGCTGTAGCGGTCATGATGGCTACTCTATCTTCTTCCTTTTTTTTTTCTGGTTTGTTTGAATGGTTATAGGGATGGATCAGAGGAATGGTGTATTCTAGGTAGCTAGTAGGTAGCTGGTTGTTGATATCTTTTTTTTCTTGTGGAGAGGGAAGTTTATGTGGAGAAACAAGAGAAGCAGAGAACAAACAATCCGGCGGTTCACTCTTTGTCGGTGGAGCGCAGTCTAGTCATGTATCCAATAAGGGTCTGTTCTCAATAGCATGAGAAGGTACTTATGAAATTAGTTTATTTATATACCAAGATTCAGATGATTTACTCCGTACTGGGGAAGAATTGGCCACCTTGATTCATTGAATTATTCTCCATACTATGGCATGATGTCTATCTATTCAGGGATACATACCTTAGCACCCTATAAGGTAGGTATCCAGGTAGAGAAGTGGAATTCTAGGAATCCTCCGAGTTGAAGAAATGGCCGCTGATAAGGAAATCACCTGATCTGATGGTGACAGCGGATTCTCTACTTACTGGACTGGCTCATATCCCATCGAGGGCAAAGGAGCAATTGTGATTTCAGAAATGTTGACCATCTGGACATGCTGCTTTAGGATAGATTGGTCTGATCCATACTCTGTGTACGGAGTAAAGTAAAGTACTACGTAGAGCACAACAATGAACAAACACCTGACTCAGCAACATAGATCAGACCAGGTGAGCGGTAAGCAAAAGCGGTAAGCGGTCAGTAATATAACCGCAGTTTGTGACTACTCATAGTTGGGACTAGAGTAAACGCCTACGTGGAGAAAACCATTCCTCCCTTACCCGGCGCCATCAACTCTCAACATCTCTTCCCTTCTCTTCTCTCTGTCTTTCCTTTTCTCCCCTTTGATTGCTTCTTTCCTCCTTGTAGTGTACTCATCAATCGCAATGGCTCGTCTCGGTTTCCTGTCTTTGGCTCTGCTCTCGGTCCAAGCCTTCATTGGCGGCAGTTTTGCTGCTGTATGTGCCTGATCCGATCATTTCTGGTCAACAAGCCATTGGGGATTTGTGTAACTAACTGCGCATGCTATAGGATGCTGCTGCTGACGCCGGTGAGAAAGCAGATGCGAAGTTGGCCGTCACCGCCCAGGCTTCCTTCCCTGCTTCCGAGATCTTCGGCGTCAAGCTGGTCAACGGCCATCCGACCCAGGCACTGATCTCGTTCACCAATGACGAGCCTAACCCGGTGACCGTGAACTTCGTCGGGGGAACTCTGTCGACTCTGGATGAGGAGAGCCGTATCCTTCGCAACCTGACCGCGACCCGTTATGGCATCGAGATCCCCGCCGGTGAAAAGGAGAGCCTGAGCTACAGCTTCGCGGACGAACTGCATCCTCAGGATCTGAGACTCGGCATCGCTACGATCATCTCCAACACCGAGGGCCAATTCTTCACCGTCTACGCATACAATGGAACCGTGAGCGTCGTGGAGCCGGAGACGAGCATCTTTGACCCTCAGATGTAAGCTAACCCCCCTCCCCCCCCGCATGTTTCTTCTTTCTTGTCGCTGGTGACTGACTTTGCATGCGCAGCATCTTCCTCTACTTCTTCCTTCTCGCTTGCTTCTCCGGCGTGGTTTATTTCTTCTACACCGTCTGGATCGCGCCTTACTTCCCTCAGAAGCGTCGCTCTGGAAAGGCCCCGGGCAAGTCTGCTGGCGCCACCAAGAAGGATGAGCCTGTCGAGCCGGCGACCTCCCCCGCCGTGTCGTCTGCCACCACCTACAACGCTGACTGGATCCCGTCTCACCACATCAACCGCCCCGAGGCTCGTAAGGTGAAGGGCAGCTCCCGCTCCAAGACCCGCGCCTAAATGTGTCTCAGGGTGATCTTTCGGAGGAAGGCTTTTGTTTGAAGGAGGATTGGTAGGGGTTTGTTGGTACCACCCACTGCATGGTGGATAACCAGGATTGCACGAGGATAGTGGACTCGAGGGCAGAAAGATCGCTGAGAACGTGATCGGGTCGCCATCGTTCCGGCTATCCTTGGTGGGGTTGTATATCTACAATCATATGTGCGACTTCTGTAATAGTAGCGCTTCGAAGCGCAATCTTCGGAATTGCAATTCCTTTTGCATTCTTGAATATGATGGTCTCATGAAAGCTGGATCCTAATCTATAATGATGGAGCCACGATGCACAAATATCATTGTAATACATTCGTAAACCATCTCAACTCCACCCCACCCCGTTATATCTACAACCGCTTCCACTCCTCAAACTCCTCCTCCAAATGCGCCTTAAGCGCCACAAAACGATTCCCAAAATTCCGCCCACAGCGCCAACAAACAAAATCCCACTTCAGAAACCCCTCCCGGCCAGGATGTCTGCGGACATCATCCTCCGCCAGGGGAAAGTCCTCAAGACCCACAAAAAACGGCGTCGAAAAGCTATTATAGTGCTTACGGTGTTTCAACCGCTCACTATACCTATCCACCGACATCACATGAACATGCAAGTGGTTCATACTCGGACAAGCATGGACACCACACATGATCTCCTTCTCCCAGTCTCTGCCGGGAGGCAGCGTATCCGGCGGCGGGTCGGCACTCAGCGCATCCTGGCGCGCCTTGTCCTGGGCGGAGAACCGGCCGTATTTGCGCCTGAGCTCGGCGGCGGCGAGGGTGCGGAGCTTGGATGTCTCTGCTTTTACCTTTGCGAGGAAGGCCGGGTCGGCGAGGGCGTCGAAGGGGTGGAGGTGGGTTTTTGTGGCGTCGCGTGGGAGGAGGAGCAGGTGGAGGGTGGATTTGGGGAACATGTCGTGGATGGCGACGAAGTCGTCATTGTGGGAGATGACGATGTTGGCTGGGTAGGCGTCTGGGTTGGCGATGTAGGCGCCTAGGCCGTCGCGGGGACCGCAGGCTGCTGCTGCTCTCTTCTTGCCTTTTGCGGCGGTGGGGTCGGTTGAGGAGGCATCGCGTTCTTGTTTCTGTTGCTTGGGCTTCGGCGCTAGGAGTTCTGCGACTGGATGGTTCGACATGTTAGTGATTTGATTGCCTTGTTATCTGCGCGCGGGAGAGTCGGGATGATGTATGGGAACAGACAGGCGTCTCTCTTCGCCGGCGTCCCCTGCGCCGGTAGTGAGGGGCCCTTCGTATTTGAGGGCTCGGCGACTTCAGCCTCCAGACCGGGTGATTCGCTGGCCATGACAGGTAGCGGTGAGAAGGACAAGATTGGGTGGCATGGCGGTGGGTGACCAGTTGGTTGGTGATGTGATGCGGGCGGCGGAGGCGAGTCGAGTCTCCCCAACTTTAGTGCAGTGCGGGACAGCGACCACCGCTTTGGTTGCAGCAAACTGTTTCCTGGGCCCCTTCAACTTCTGGGTGTTGTGCTTTTTTTGACCCTCCACGGGTGTTTTTTTTTTTTGTTTTATACCCATTAACGACTACATTTATATATATATATATATATATCCTCTTTGCAAGGATGCCTCCCAAGAAAAAGCCCGATGCCCGTGGAGTCCCCAAGCCGGGGACCAAGCAGGCCAAAGCCGCCGCGGAGGAGAATGCGAAGAAAGCGCAGTCCGCCAGCGCCAGCACCGAGGAGCCCAAAAAACCCTCAGTGAAGCAGGTCATTGGAGGCGCATCATGGACGGGGAAACTCCCTGTCAATATGTTGGCCGAGCACTGTCAAAAACAGAAATGGGAGAAGCCTGAATACACAATGGTAAGTGGGGTTGACAGTTTGATTTCTATTCGCATTACTCCAGTCGCGCTGACGCTTTTACCTTGGGATCACTCCAGGCCAAAACACCGGATGGATATATGTCGTCGGTGATATTGAAGCGCGTCGACCAGAAGACTAAAGAGACCGTCGTCCTGCCTCCCATGAAACTGCCGCCCTCCCACAAACAGCTGGCGGCTCAGCCGACGGCGCTGGAAGCGCGCCACTTCGCGGCAACGTATGCGTTATATCGAGTTTGCAATATGAGGAATCTGCATATGATGCTGCCGCCGACGTATCGGAAATTCTGGAAGGAGGATTTCACGGAGATCAAGACCGCGGATACCAAGGAAGGCAAAGGCTGGATGTACGAAGCGGATCCATTCCTGGCCAAGCAGGAACGAGAAGCCCTGGCAGCGGAGATCGAAAAGAAGAGAAAGGATCGCGAAAAGACACAGGCCAAAGCGAAGGACACTGGGGTGAACTTGGGGCTGGGTCCAAGCAGTGATAACAAGGGCAAGAGGATCTGGTCGCAAGCTCCGAAAGTGGACTTGGGCGGCAAAGTGCGGCGTGATATTGAGAACCTATTGCGGCAGCACACCATTTGGAACGCCCACAACGTGCAGATCCCAGAGCGCGATCGCAAGGCCATCATCGAGGAATTCTCCCGGTTGGGTTTCCGGCGCAGCCATATCGAGGAAGCGGCGGCCGCTTGCAAGGACCGTGAGGAGGTTTTGGAGTGGCTTTTGGTCTATATTCCGGAAGATGATCTTCCAAGCTGGTGTCTCCCAGAGGGATACTCTGCGGGCGTGAGTCTAGCAACCGACGATCTTGCGAAGGAGGGGAAGATCAAGCGACTTACGTCGATTGGATATCCTTCTGACCTGTGTTCGCAAACGCTGGACAGCAAAAAGGGCGATGAGCTCGCTACCGCAGAGTTCTTACAGAGTACATTGGTGTATGGGAGACCGCCGCAGATCCAACCTTCTGAAGATGAGGACCTCTGGGCAGAGGAACAAGAAACGCTAGAGGCAATCTTTGGGGAACGCTTTTCTCGGTTATCACCAAAGGTCTGTGAGGTTCAAGGGGATCCCGAGAGTTTCCGCCAGCCGTTGTCTTTCAAATTTCAAAGGCCCTCCGGACATTACCCTTCCATGCCCCCGGTCATCTCAATCCAAGCCAAGGGCATCCCTTCTTACATTCGCCTAAGTGCGATTCGCCAGGTGGTGCAGCACGCCGACAGTAGCTTCCTTGGGGAGCCAATGATTTATAACATCTTGGATTGGCTGGAGATGAACCTACCCAAGGTGATGGAGAATCCAGGCAAACTGCGCGATATTTCGACGGTTACTGCGCCGCCACCGGCCTCTGGTTCTGTCTTAAGCCTACCCGTCCGCCAGTCCCGCAAGAAGGCGCGCGAGATCAACTGGCAGCCCGGGTCTCCTCAGAGTATCTCAGTTCACGAGGCCTGGAAGGCTAAGCAGTTGTCCAAGGCACAGCAACAGATGAATCGACAGCGTGGATCGCTCCCTGCTTGGAATACTCAGGATGCCATCGTACGGGCTGTGAATGATCATCAAGTCACCATCATCTCTGGTGAAACAGGCAGTGGTAAAAGTACCCAGTCTGTCCAGTTCGTGCTTGATGATATGATTGAAAAGGGCCTGGGCGGCGTCGCGAATATCGTCTGCACGCAACCACGTCGTATCTCGGCCTTGGGACTTGCTGACAGAGTGAGCGATGAACGGACCGGTACAGTGGGCGACGAGGTTGGATACATCATCCGGGGCGATTCCAAGGTCAAGTCGGGTGTCACGAAGATTACCTTCGTGACAACCGGTGTCTTACTCCGTCGTATCCAGTCTGGTAGTGGATCTGATGGTAATGTCGCTGGGTCCCTATCGGATGTCACGCATGTTGTTGTGGACGAAGTTCACGAGCGAAGTCTTGATACCGATTTTCTCTTGGCCCTCTTGAGGGATGTCCTGCGCTACCGTAAGGATATCAAGGTCATTCTGATGAGTGCCACCCTCGATGCGGGGATCTTCATCAACTACTTCGGTGGTCACCAGAATGTTGGAACGGTGAACATCCCTGGGCGGACATTCCCAGTTCACGACTTTTACCTGGACGATGTCATCCGGGACACCGGGTTTGCGCCGGAACTGACCGACCGGGACTATGAAGACGATGCGGCCCCGGGCCAAGGCGAGGAGTCGATGGGCCGCGCTCTTCGTAGCGTCGGCATGGGAATCAACTACGACTTGATCGCCGCCACTGTCCAATACATCGACGCTGTATTGGGAGACCAGCCGGGTGGTATCCTGATCTTCTTACCCGGTACTATGGAAATCGAGCGGTGTTTGAATGCTGTCAGAAGGATACCCGATATGCACCCGCTCCCATTGCATGCGTCTCTTCTGCCGTCTGACCAACGGCGCGTTTTCCAGAGACCACCAGCGGGGAAGAGAAAGGTTATAGCAGCCACGAACGTTGCCGAGACGTCCATCACGATCGAGGATGTCGTCGCAGTCATCGACACGGGCCGCGTGAAAGAAACAAGCTACGACCCGAAAGACAACATGGTGCGGCTTCAGGAGGTATGGGCCTCTCAAGCAGCATGCAAGCAGCGTCGTGGTCGTGCCGGTCGTGTGAGGGCCGGTACATGCTACAAGCTCTACACACGAAAGGCAGAGTCAAACATGGCACCGCGACCCGACCCAGAAATCCGCCGGGTGCCACTGGAACAGCTATGCCTATCAGTCAAGTCCATGCAAGGCATCAACGACGTCGCCAACTTCCTGGCAAACACCATCACTCCCCCCGAAAGCATCGCCGTCGAAGGCGCCCTCAGCTTCCTCCACCGCGTCGGCGCCCTCGACCACGACAAGCTCACCGGCCTCGGCCGCTACCTATCCATGATCCCCGCCGATCTGCGATGCGCCAAGCTCATGGTCTACGGGTCTCTATTCGGCTGCATCGACCCCTGCGTGACCATCTCCGCCATCCTCACCACGAAAAGCCCCTTCGTGTCCCCCCGCGAACGCCGCGACGAAGCCGACTCCGCAAAAGCATCCTTCTCCAAAGGCGACGGCGACCTCCTCACCGACCTCGCCGCCTTCCAACAGTGGACAGACCG
The DNA here is from genome assembly GCF_002847045.1 of Aspergillus candidus. Lineage (NCBI taxonomy): Eukaryota > Fungi > Ascomycota > Eurotiomycetes > Eurotiales > Aspergillaceae > Aspergillus > Aspergillus candidus. The sequence goes on along the minus strand of NW_020194013.1, from coordinate 621,046 downwards.
CGTCCAAGCCAAAGGCTACTGGCAAACGCAGACCTGGTGCGGCGCCAACTTCCTCTCCCACCAAACCCTCCGCGACATCTCCTCCAACCGCTCCCAGCTCCTCACGTCCCTCAAAGACGCCGGCCTCCTCCCCGTCGACTACGCCGACAACACCACCAACCCCGCCCGCGGGTCCTGGAACCGCAACGCAGGCAACAGAGGCCTCCTGCGCGCCCTCATCGCCGGCGCCTTCCAGCCGCAGATCGCGCAGATCTCCTTCCCGGACAAGAAATTCGCCAGCTCCGTCTCTGGCACCGTCGAAGTCGACCCGGACGCGCGCACAATCAAGTACTTCAACCAGGAGAACGGCCGCGTCTTCATCCACCCCAGCTCGCTGCTCTTCTCCGCGCAGGGTTACCCCAGCGGATCCGCCTACCTCAGTTACTTCACCAAGATGGCTACTAGCAAGGTGTTCATTCGTGATTTGACGCGTACGTATCCATATCCTATACATATACTCCCCCCCCTCCTCAAACACACACTATCACACTATAAAGAAAGTATCCCACCTAACAAACCATAGCATTCAACGTCTACTCCCTCCTCCTATTCTGCGGCTCCATCGACCTCGACACAATGGGCCGAGGCCTCATCGTCGACGGGTGGTTACGGCTCCGCGGCTGGGCCCGCATCGGGGTCCTCGTGTCGCGGTTGCGCCTGATGGTCGATGAGATTATTGCGTCGCGGATTGATAATCCTGTTTCGTCTTCTACGGCTGATAAGGCGTCTGCGTCTGCGGATAATATAGCCGATAGAGTCATCGATGTGGTGAAGAAGTTGGTGGAGTTTAATGGGTTGGATCAGTGATTTTTTTCTTCTTGTTACTTTCCCTTGCTTTCTTGAACGAGATAAGAGGGGGGGTTGGAGGGATCAGGCATGGCTATATATACAGATAGATCAGTAAATACATACTAACCGATATACGGAGTGGTTAGATAGACGAATAAAAGCTATGATGTGATCAGTGCTCACTACCTACTTCATAACACACCTTAGTTACCGTATACAACATACAGATGAACTAAGAAGTAAAGAAATAAATGAATACAAAGGAATAAGTTCAAAATTCACTAAAGTCTGCGCCTAAGCTTGGATGATAATCCATAAGGGGGGGGGGGGGGAGAAGACAATAAAATAAGCAGAGAGGCTTTGTTCGGCCTCCCATACAGCGAAAAAAAGATGAGAAACAAAGGAAACGAAAGGAGAATGGGATCGATTAATGGCCAGGCGAGCTCGCTATTCATGAAGAAGATACTTGTGTGCGTGTAGTGCCATTGAGCAAAAACCAAATATAATCGGGGACGTGAAGTCATGATTTTTGGTCGATGAAAAAAAAAAGAAGTAAGTGGGATGTAGGACTAACTGGTGTGGTGGGAATAGGGGGTGCGTATGAAAAAACAAAAGAAGAAAGAAAAATAGAAGAGGAATATTCATCGACTCTTGACCCATAACTCCGTCCCCGCCTGGATTGATGGCATGGATCTCATGTCGTCCAATTTCGTTAATCAAGTGCAGAAAATAGAAGAAGAAGGAAACACGAAAGATAAAGAAAAAAGAAAATTAAAAAAAAACTCCTTCCTTGTAACCGGGTTGCCCATTTCGTCGCGGATTCCCAGATTGCGCAGCATCATGGGAGGATAGAAGGTGATGATTTCGTAGAGCACGAAGGTAATGTGATGGTGTTGTTGTTGTTGGACCAGCGAAGTCGTGGGCTGTTTCATTTTTTCTGCCTGTTTGGTTTCTCCCTTTTCTTTTCCTTTTTTTTCTCATTTTTTTGTCTTTAAGATATTCAAGTTAATACTCAAGATAATTCCAGATATCTTCACGTCATGGGTAAAAGTAATCGAACAAAGGAGAGGTCGGATGTCGCATAGATTGTTCCGCCGGAACAGTGGGTTCAGCGCGGAGAGACAAGACGAACGACATGATCAGCAAAACTAATCATGCGCGTCTCCAGAAATGCCCTTGTTCAAGACGCGTGTTGCGGTCAGAAATGCTGCTGCTCCGGGCTACCTCAGGAAGACGGAACCCCTTTCTCATTTCGGCTTCAACAAAAAGCGAAGCACGTTTGTATCTCTTGTCGGTGTATTTCTCATAGATAGCCGCATGGTGCTTTCGCGGGATTTCGCAGCATTCCATCATGAGATAGACAAGGGGGAACAGCTGGGAGTAGGTGTAGCCGGCATAATGAACATGAGCAGGGGTCTGAATTATTGTTAGCAGTAGCACAAAGAAATGAGAGGTGTAAAGTTGAACATACCCAAGAACCCTTTCTCAACATGAGCCGCGCAAGACAGTGGGCACCAGCAGCAATAAAGCTAGGGGGGCAACCGACAAAACGCTCATCCATGATGGTGATTTCCAGGAAATACTTGGCGAGGGTACGAGTCTCCAGGTCGTAGTCATCAGCTTTGCTGATCTTGCGCAGGAAACTCATAGGGCCCGGCCATCCCAGCTCGAATTGGAGCATGCTCAACATGAAGCGCTCAGCCTTGAGGATCTCGTCCACGCTATACCCGCCATCCACCATGTAGACGATCTCCTGGACCGACGGGCAGTTGATCTCTTCGTACTTGGCAGCGATGAAGATTGCAGTGGCTCCCACAAGCTGGAGCTTGCCCAGTGAGACAATCTTGCAAGAGAGGAAGCGATCGATGTAGTTGACACACAAGAAGAGCGTCTCGGGGAGGAGCGAAAAGCGATGGTGCACCTGCACCAGCCAGTCCATGAGAACCGAGCGCATGGACCATTGGATCTCCGCTTGGTTATCCATGTAATGAGCATTCGGCAGCATTTTGATCTAAAGACAGTGTGAGTACAGAGCCAGGCGAGTTGACTTGGAGTTGAACATACCTCTTGCTCCTTCATGTAGCCAAAGATCTCGTCGTTGTATTCAGCAACCATGCTCGTATCCCAGAATTCGTCTTCAATGTCTTCCACAGTTCGGGTCGCTTCAACAATTTGCTTGGCGAGAGCCAGTTCGCGTCTGACCTGTTGGTTGACCTTGGGGAATAGGACCGTCGTCGCTCCACCCGTGGTGTTTTCGCCCCGGGAACGGTAGGAGCGTGTGGTGGCATAGCCATCGTCGTCCTCGTTCTCATCCTCTTCATCATCCCAGTATTCCTCCGGCTCAGACTGCGCAGGAAGGTGATCTTCCGCCTGAGACGGATTGGACTCCCGGTGAGACTTCGTCGCATCGTCCTTCGGACGAGGGTCGACCTCTCTGATTTGCTGGACCTTGCAGTCATCCTTCTCTGACTTGGAGGTATCCCTTTCGTCTTCCAACTCAGAATTGATACTAGAATCTTCTTCGGTATCATCGAAATGTGCGTTCACGGGGTCGGTGATCGCTTGGTCTCTGACCTGTTGCTGTTCAGGGGGTGCTGTCGCAGTCGCATGGCCCTCAATTGGTTGCTCGTCGGCTTCGCTGGTGGTTTCCTTGGATGTAGATTCGCTCTTCTCTGTCAATGGCTGCAATGTGTCCTTGAAGACCGTGGCGCGCTTGCCCACGGGCTTTCGGATATTGGCTGACTGCTGGATGGTGCCCGTCGGTTTCGCAGAAGGTTCGAGGGGCTTCGGATGAGAGATGTTGAGACCCTTGAAGCCCGACATCGACGTCGGACGCTGGGCTGGCTGTGCCAGGACCGCAGGTCTCTTCTCTACCGTGGGTCCGGACGGTTTCTCGGACGCTTTGCCTTGCTTCTTTCCCGGGAGAGCAGCGTCATCTCGACTCCCATGGACGAGGTTCGCCGTATTGCTAACGTCTCCAAACGCGGCTCTCCTGGGAGCATTTTTGCTGGGGTTATGCTGGAAAACGGCGGGCAGCGCGGGGGTGGACTTGTTTTTCTGGTGAAGGGTTTTATTGGCGGGCGCCAGAGGGAAGGGTGCATTTTCGTCCGCGCGGACGCGAATTCTCTGGGGCTGTCGTTGGGGAAAGAAGTCAGTATTGTACATGATGAATCTCTGCGACTAGGAAAAATAGGGATTGAAGGAACGAAAACAGTGGCGCGTCAAATCCCCGAGGGGATCGCCATCTCTTCTCGAATAGACGACCTTGACCCAAGGGGGCAACGGCGAGAAGAATTGAGGAAAACTGGAAAAAGAACCGACCAGCGACATACCTTTGCATCCATTTTTGTCAAGTCACAGGGTTGAAAAAGCTTCAAACCTTTGCCAGACCGCGGGTGCTGGTGTTTGGGCGATTGTTTACCTCTTTGGTGCCTGCGTCGGGGCCGCCGTCGCAGTCGCTAACTATACTAAGTCGCCCCAAACAAACAACCCAACCACGCCAAGGACTCTGGATCGTGCGAAAGCAGAGGATTTGGCAGAGGGAGAGATGGATATTTATCTTGTCGACCACCACCAGACAGAACCAAAGAGACTGTCGACCGAAGAAAAAACACACGACGAGAGGGAAGAGAGGGCCAAGGGAGAAGAGAGGGAGGAAGACAAGATCTCTACGAGTTACTAGGGAAGAATCAAAACAGTGACTTCCTTACTTGGTTACCGTCAACAACAGAGAGTCGGCGCTATTCCCGTTCCGGCGTTGCTGTGGTATGCTTACCTCATCCCGTGATCGGGTTTGTTTGGTTTGTCTGGTTGGCCCCTCCATGACATCACTCGGCGCGTCTTCCCCACCACTGCTCTGACCAGGGTGATTCAGGTTACGGGGTGGGAATTGGGGGAGGCACGCATTAATTTATACCGGTAGATAGCTATCACTGATGCGACCAGGTTCATACCAAAAAACCCATATTATCCGCCTACTAATGATGGATAATATGGGGAAGTCGGTCGTCCGGGCTGGGCGCGCGGGGCAACACGAGATCGGCAGCCATGAAACGCGCGATCACGTGGAGTACTGATTGGCGGGATCTCACTGTGAAAGAGGAGATCCCGCCAACTGGGTGACACTTCCCCAGTCGTCACTCCTCCTTCTTCCATGGCTCGATCGGGTCAATCTGAAAGCGATAGGATGTTCTGATCCTGCGAATTTGCAGAATTGAACCAGACAAGAGACGGACGCGGTTCAAAAGAAAGAGGCAACCCGCACTCTGAAACGTCTTCGAGATGCTTCGGGAAAAGCGCCGGGTCTTTCTCGTCGCAAACCGACCAGAATAATTCCGGTCAACCACCAGACCGGGGAAGGAAGGGGGGAAAGCTAGATAGATAGAGGATCGCGGTGTCGCAAGATGTTGCGATCGTGGATGAATATCATCTGAATGGAATCAGATCAGATTTGCTTTTCCTTCTCTGGTCTCTGTCCCCCGTCCCGGCTCCCCGTTTACACCCGTGTCGCCGAACAGAAAGCCACCAGTGCCCTCGGTGTGGGACGCGGATGCGGCGGTACCTATCATGATGAAGCAACGGAGGTCGTAGCTTTGTCTTTCTTCAGCCAGACCCATCCACAAGACCACCTGGGTATGGCCGCCTCCACAGGGTGACAGGACTAAGTCGGTCCATGAGGATAGTGGTCCACGAAGACAGTTCTCTGGTCGAGCAGCCTTCAAATGGACTGACTCGAATCTAAAATCCTCCTTTGTTCAAACCTTGGTTGTTCGATGTGATTTATCCGCTTTGCTTTTTTTTTTGCCATTTTCTTTTCTTTTTCCCTGTTCGTTGCGGAGCCGAAATGGAACGGTGAGAAAGTGGGCTATTGAAAAATAACAACACAGAGTTTCGGTGTGTCCTGGCGGGCTGGGTAGAGTCGACCATCTGATTGATTCCACCTCTCCCATCGGCCAATATGACCCTGGTGGACTGGGCGCAAAGTGTCACGTCAACTCTCAGGGCCCCAGAATAACAAATCCCCTTCCGACCCGATGATGGTCTCCCCAGAAATATTTATCCTGAGGGATCGGAATGCGTCCAATCTCAGATCAGTTCTCCATCGGCGGGTTTTAAGCTGCGAACGCATTCTTTCTTCCAAAATAATCCAGGATGGATAACGCTACGTTACTTGTTCACCAAACCCCACCCGGCTAACGGCATGCATCTGCTTTGCGCCAACTGTATCTTGGGCCTCCCTTTCTGCACCCTCGTTCTCCCCTCACTTGTCTGGGTTATTCTACAGGTAGACGAACTACGATCGCATCGCGCGCCCGGAAGACAAGACAAGAGAAGAGGAGTCAAATATTCCATAGTCAATGCGATCCAACCCACTCCGTAGCTCGAGTCCTACGTATTGGACTTCCCGCTTCGGCGCTCCCCCCGGGGGAATGGACAATTTCCGTCGCATACCCGACACAAAAAGAAGGGATAATGCTGGCGCGGCTTGACAAAACAACATGATAAACGGAGGGGGACACAAATGTTGCAAAGAGCCAAACCAAATAAAACAATACAGATGTGGATGATCGCCATTGTGCCCGAAGGTTGCGAAGAAACGAGGATCCTTACGTAGCCCACACGTCCCGAGGAGGGGTAACGAGGACAAGTCTGGACAGGCGCAGATCATGAAACGAGGCAGCAATTGGGTTGTCCATTTGCTTGGCTTGTTGGGGAACCGATTTTTTGAGTCGCATGCCATTTTGAATGAGTAAATCAAAGTAAACCAAAGATATCACTTTAAAAACGATCTCTCCCCCTCTACGTTCGATATCCAAGGACCTTGTTAGTATATTGTCCTGGTTTGGTTGGGCCACCGGGGAGTGAGTGATTGGCGGTTGAGCGACCAGCGGGTTCCCTTTTGGCCGTCCCCGGACGCATCGGTCATTATGCACGCTGTTGGAGACATTCCATTAGGGAGAGAAAGAGAGAAATGTCCCCATTTAGCCACCAATATTATAGAGGAGTGGATTCCCCTCGGGGTTTCGACCCATTTGGAGGGTCGCGATGCCTTTTGCGATTAGTAGAAAAGGAGGGAAGAATCATGCGAAAGATCGAACGAGAAAGGCTGACTCCGCTCTTGTCGCATTGGGAAAAGGAGCTGATTCTTCGGTGATTTTCCCCCAGCCAGTAGAGAAGCATTGTAGGGCAGTGCATCCTCCGTCGGTTCTTCGTAGTTGGTTGGATCTGATAGGGGGAGTATTACTTTGACGTGGCTCTCGCTGGAGGGGGGTGATGGGTGATGTGAACGCCCGCCAACTCTCCGCCACTTCTGTCCCGACCGGGATGGTGACCAGCCATGAGAGAGACATTCGATTCCATCTGAGAATTGTAATAGTTGAAAATACAGTGGAGAATTGGAACAAGACCTGGAAGACCAGTCGGTCGCATACGAAGTTGCAAGAGAGAAGAGGAAGCACCGTACGGAGTAGTTGTCTAGATATGCGCCAGCGCCGGAGCGCACCTACGTCCACGATCGTCGCAATCGCTCACCCCAGTAGAATCGGCCAGGGTAATTCATGATCTATGCCAAAGTGGTCGCCATCTCTGTTCTAATCGATAGATGTATTGCGACCACGGAGATGAGGACTGTGGGTGGAGTTCTACGGCCGAGTGTTCAGCGATCGTCATGCGATTCTGGACGTTGCGACCCAGACAGCAACCGGCGCAATGCGACAAGCGGAATCGAGGTACAGAATAGCATCTCCGTTGTCGCGCAGGTGGAACAGTTCAGAGAAAGAGATAGAAAACTACAGACTAGTCGAATACAAACCAGAGTGAAAGCGGAGAAGGTCAGTTGTGGAAATTCTCGTGAGTGAAACCCATGATCGATCAACCATCTGGTCATCAAATCATCGGCACCCACTTTGCTTTCTGGCTGCCTCAGTCACCCGCTCGCTTCCCTCTCTTCTTTTCCTCTTTCGCTCTCTTCCCTTTCGCTCTCTCTCTCTCTCTCTCTCTCTTTCTCGCTCTCTCGCTCTCTCTTCGCTGTTCTCCTCCCTCTCCATCTGCCAACTTCATCGATCTTTCTCCACCCACCCACTGCTCGGTTTTCATTTCTTTTTGATTCCTGTTCTTTCGGTTGGTCTCTCGCTTTCCTTTTGGATTGGTATGTATTTCTTTTCTACTGTCGCAAATGCTGTTTTGGTGGTTCTTAACTCCCCTGAACTGGTTGTCGGCTATGATCAACTTGCTGTGATGCCACCGCTGACATAGCCCAGCGCTTCGTAGTTAGACGACGACTCACCACCCACTCCCACCGTCTTCCCACTCCCACACACCCCCCAACTCCCTCCGTCACCACCACCTCCATCTTCCTTATTTCTTCAATCTCATCGAGTTTCTCAACTACTTGCGACTCGTCATCCACCCTTTTGGTTTACCTCAGGTACGTCTGTCTCGCCGTTTTCTTCCTCCTCTTCCGGGACTTTCGGCCCACCGCTATGGCCGTCTACCCACCCTACCCCCTCAGTTTGCACACCCCCAATCAGGATTCGACCAACGTCGAGTCGACATCTCCTTTCCAGTGGCAACTGGTCGGGAGATCATCATCCTCGTTTTACCAATTTGATCAAAAATATGTTGCTGACCAGAAGCCTGGTGTTCCCTTAGTTCTCCCGACGGCTTTTTTCGGCTCTCTTTCATAACCCAAGCGCTCTTCGGCTTCTTGCGACTTGGGGTGCCCTCATCCCATCCACAACCATTCGCCCATCAGTCATTGCCTGATCATAATCGCGGGTGATCCATCTATCCATCCGTCCCCTTCTGGTCTCTTCGTTCTGGTAGGTTTAGATGGAATTTGCCCATACCCTCTACCTCTCCTCCTCGTCCTCCTGCCCTTCCCCCTCCCCACCCGCCTCCTCCTCGATCGCTCCGCCTCCCTCCCGTTCCCTTCCATCGTCCACTCCAGTCCGAATAGTCCATTGATCCAGTTGTCAATGTAGCAGTGGTGTGGTAGTCTCTCCCTCCTGGACTGTCCACAATGCAGGCTGTCCAGTACGAACAGCTTCCTGCTCCGGGGGGATCGCCCACCTATGCAGATCATCCTGCGCCGCATGACTTCTCCCCTTATAATAAGGCTCCGGCGCCGAAGAATGTGGCCTTTGAGCTGCTTCTAGATGAGAACAAGGCGCGGGCTCGCATCCCCATGCGGGTCCAGATCTACCCTCATGATACCACGGACTCCATCGTGACGACGGTCAAGAACTTCTACGGGATCTATGAGGGCGGGAACGGGGTCAGCTTTGAAGATGACCACGGAACCACCCTCATTGCCCGGTATGAGAACTTGCGGAATAACATGACCGTCTACGTGCGGGTCATCCCCCTCCCCACGTATGCGGAAGGCTACGGAGACCGCTACTACGGGCCGCTTCCTGTTGATCCTTGTAAGCGCCCCAGTCTGGGTGAGCCGTTCCAAATGGCACAGGCCATGCCGTCGTCGCAGGCGCCGGGGCATCCCCGATCGCCCTCGCGTCCGGCGTCCCGGCTGGCTCGGAAGCGCAGTATATCGCCGTCCGGGAGAAGCCGTCGCAGCGTCTCCCAGCACAAGCCGCTGTCGCGGGCGGGGAACAAGAGCCGGGGCTCGAGTACCCACGGCAGCTTCCATGACGATGCCGCGGCAGGGTATAGCGACAGCGACGGCGGCTACGGGTCTGTCTCGGGCACCAAGAAGACCCGCAGCGAGCAGCTGGGGAGCTCCGACATCAGCATGGAGAACATCCTCCAAGACGGCCGTCGAAAGCGGCCCAAGTTTGACAGCTCGGTGAGTTTACTGCCTAGTGACATTCTGGTTCTATCGCTGTTGCGGTCGCTGACTGGGACCGTTCCGTTTCACAGGAATTACCCTTGTTTGCCCCTCCTCAGGTCCCCCTCACCACCTCCACGTCGTCGATCTCCCCTCAGCGCCGATCCATTGGGCAGGAAGGAGCCATCTCCCCGTTCGCTCGTCCCACGCAACGTCCCTACACATATCAGCACGCACTGCCGTCCCCGCAGAGCTACGGCCAGAGCGAACAGGCATATCGCATGAATCCCGCCCCGGGTTCGGTGTATGCCACGCCAATGGTTCCCGACCAGGGTCATGGCCTGCGGGACCGGACGGTCACCCAGTCGTCTGGGCAGTTCAGCAACCCCGCGGGGCCTACGGGCGCGCCGGGGATCCTGCCGACCCCGGACCCGACCATTGCCAGCTGCATCTCCGATGAAGATGTGGCGATGCAGCTGATCCGCCTGGGCGACGCCTCCAACTTCTCCCATGGGCGCACGTCCGCGTCGACGCTGGACGATGCGTTCAGTGGCGCAGCCGACGCCGCCTCGTCCACTGGTGCGACGAGCGAGGGGGAGGACTTTAGTGACGACGATGACGACCTGCCCGCCCGCGGTCGGCAGAAATTGGAGTCCAGCCCCATGCTCCCCCCGGGTGCGACCAAGCATACCCACAAGCGGCTGGATGATATCCTCCCGAGCTATGACAGCTCCGATGGCAGCTGCGATGGGATGGATGACGAGTACCACTACCATCACGATGAGGATCTGATCCGCGACGGTTCGATCAAGAACGAGGTCGATAACGACTCCGTCTATCGGGAGTCCGCCCCCAAGTCCAAGAAGACCAAGGTTCGGACCACCAACGGCATCCCCTCCTCCAAAGCGCGCTCCAAGCCCGGCGCTCCCCGGCAGATCAAGAGCGGTAGCAAAGGCACCGGCTCGGCAGGTCCCCGCAAGGTGAAGCCGATGTCCACGACGGCGACCCACAAGCCAGCCATGTCGCCGCCGCTGGTCAGCCCCGCGCCGACCCGCAAGGCGTCCACCTCGTCGGTCAACTTCCAGCCCCCGCTGGCGGCGGACGAGGAGGACCTGTCGACGAAGCCTCGCTGCCAGCGTTGCAGGAAGAGTAAGAAGGGGTGCGATCGCCAACGTCCGTGTGGGCGGTGCAAGGACGCCGGCATCGGCGTGGAAGGTTGCATCAGCGAGGACGAGGGGAATGGTCGCAAGGGCCGTTATGGTCGCCACATGGGCGTGCCCGTCAAGAAATCAAGTGATGATTACCCATTCGCCGGGAGCGACCTCTCTCCCACGCTGATGGCCGCGGTGCCCCTAACATCGGCGGCGATCGATAAGAACAAGAAGCGCAAGCGTTAGGCTCGGAGAGTGGTTCAGGCGTTTGAACGTGGCCTCGTGCTGGGATCACGAGCTGAGCTGAAGGCGACGCATTGACTTAGACCGAACCAACTGTCACTTCTACCTTTTTTCTTTTTCTGGAATGACCCTCCCTCGTTCTCCTCCCTCTGTTTGCCATCGACCATTCTCTGATGGCTCCGTTCCTTTGGTTTCCCTGCGATCACATGCTACTCTCCTATCCAACCCATCCATACGCAGGTTCCCTCTTAAGTCATCTCGCATGATGTGTCTCCCACAGTCTGAATGCCTGAACCAAATGTGACAGCTCCGACTCGAGCCCAGCGCGCGAAGGGTCCTACCTTTACATGTTTTCTCATCATCTTTTTTCTTTTTCTTTTTTTTTTCCTATTTGATATTATTTGCACGTGTGTGTCGGCTGTGGCTCTGCCTGAACCATTGCTTGCTGTTTATCATGGATAGTCTAGCGAATGAAGTGAGCGGGTTGATTGATTGATTGATTATCGTTGCTTGTGTCTTTGACTTTATCTTTGTCTTTCTCGTTGTCTTTTGGCGTTCACGCTGTTCATTGCAGACCATTACTGGATCCCAATCTGACAGCCTCCACTCATTTTTTTTCTACACTACAGTGAAGAAACATCCTTTTGTCATACGTGGTTTATGCTTTGACTTTCTATTATCCACCATCTTTACTGTGAATGGGTGGATGGAGGTGGATAGGAAATATATATTGATTTGAAGCCTGTTTTGGATGAGTAGGTAGTAGTTGGGTGGTGCAGTAGTATCTGCATTCCAGCGTGAGTCCTACATGGTACCTATGGCTCCGTTTTCGTGAGTTTGATATGGCCGTGGACGGTAAATAAGGTAGGTCAGGTATGGTTTCGGTAGTACCCAGTAGATGCTACTCCGGCAGCCAATATGGTTACCGTAAACGGTTAGCGCGACCGGCATTCATGCGACTAAGCGCGCGCTTCGGAAATGATTGTAGATCTGCTTTTTGATATCGCATTACCCTGGTATGTGTTTTCTAAAGGAAGTGGTTTAGGTCTGGATAGTCGTGTTCCTCATACGTGGATCAAATGATGTACTACGTCCCCTTGACTACGTCGTCTCACGGAATAGATACCCAGGATCGACATGAAAGGGAAGGCGGCTGGGGAATTATTTCGTAAGTAGTGGGGAGGGGGGAAAGAAAACAAGAAAGATAGAAAAACAGACCGACAACACATCATGATGAAGTTGCGACAAGCAGATAGATACCAGAATAGAGGGGTGCCAGCCACCTACATATCAACTAAATCTCATTGATCAGAAAGACAGACACTTCGGTCGCTGAGCGGGGTTCAAATCCCAGCCCTATTGTTTATTGTTGATTGACACGATGTGATGTGATATTCCATCCAGCCATTGTTTATCATACATATCTTACTTTGCAAACTTCCATGATTGTTAGTCGAAAAGAGAAAGACAGGGCTAGGATGAAATGAAGATAGTCCAGTTGAACCGGTCTCGACCCTCGGTTTAGCCGGAGATGAAGGGAGGGAGTGGGTCGGGGTCTCTGATTGAAGTGGGAGTGTTTTCGGCTGAGGGAGCTGGGCCTGAGGCTGTCGGTCCTGGGTGACTAGGTACGAGATGATTAGCTAAGGAAATTAATAATGGGTGGGCGGAGACAAGCCGGTTGTTCGAGGTTGTTGGTTGTGTTGATCTATATTTAGTTGGGATTGTACTGGAGTATTGTCGTAGTATGTATGTAACATGGGACGAGTCAGGTGAGACATTCTTCCCTCGTGACATACATATATAGAATCTAGGCTTGATTCTGTTCATCGATTGTACACCGTCTCCTGCCCTACTACCTTCCTGTAGTAGTACTACCTCGTAACCCCAGTAAGGAGAGAAACTGAATAGGCCACCAACTACCTTACAGGTACCTACCTAGTAAGGAACCAGGGACGAATAATTTGACAAGCTTTGATGACTGGCACGAGACAGAGATCTACACACGCTAGTCCCAATCCGGCTTGACACGGTAGCAGATCAACCAGTCAGATGCTCTGGCACGATGTAACCCCTGTCCGCCAAGATGCCACCTTTCCGCATTGGGGTGTTTGTACCACCGAACCCCACTCTAGCGTAACGCCTTTCTTTTCTTTCTTCCAGGGTATTCAAGGTATTCAAGGACCTTTCCCTGCTACTCCCGACTTACTTCCAGTTAGTCCAGACATACTTCTAGTGAGGCTAGTCCTGCTAGTCCCCCAGGCTAATCCTATCCGTGACAGCTTCGTCCGGCTTCTTTCTAGCCTTCTCTCTAGCCTCTTCTTTTTCATCTCTTCTCTTCGTCGTCGTCTTTCGATCCCGCCCCTCGTTGGCCCCTCTTCGTTCGCTTTTCGCTCTTTCCACGGTCTTATATTTACTGTCGTTCATCCTCTCTATCTTTTTGTCTCTCTCTCTTTCTCTCTCACACACATCACCATCGAAGACCATCTATCTCCTTACTAGTCCGCCACAAGATTGATCTAGTCAGAGATCGAGATCCCTCTAGTCACTCGTTTGATATTCCTTCGGCTCCACATTCGCTTCTCGAGCCTTCACATCTACTGCGACAAACTTCCACTACGCGACACTCCTATTCTGTCGCATCGCCAACCTACAAAACTCCCTCCATCGCTATTGGCGAGCTATCCACGCCATGAAACTCTCCAATATACTCCTCTGTCTGGCCCCCACGATCGCCCTCGCAGCCGATCAAATCCCTCCGGCACCCACCCCCGCCATCCCGCATTCCACACCCTCGACCTCCCTCCTCAACAACCTAGACCCATCCAACAGCGACGCGAAAGAACCGCTCGAACCGCAGCAAGTATTACACCTCGCCAACGACAACGCGCCCCTAGCTCTGGTGGAAGAAGATCCCGCGACAACCACCGTCCCGGATCCGTGGCCCGCCCCAGCCAAGGGACACATCGGCTTAGGGACGTTGACCCCGTCGCCGGGGGCTACCAAGTCTTTGCGCGCGCGGAGTGAAGGCACGCTGGGCCAGACCCCGTGGATCGGGATGGCGATTGGCTTGACGTGTACTGCTCTGGCGGCGGTGATGCTGGGGTGATGAAATCATATGTTGGATTCGCCTTACCTTCTTCTCTTATATCCTCTTTCGCCTTCTTCGCCTTTCTTCTTTATATTCTTTTATTTCGACCTTTCTTCTTTTTCTCTATCATTTATTTCTCACCAGTATCTTGCAACCGGGGTTGTGATCTTGCTGCGAGCAGCTTCGATACTGGATTTGAAAGACGCGGACCCATCGCGACTAATACGTGTGGATGCGATGGCCGCGTTGGTATATTTTCTTCCTTTTCTTTCTTTTCTTCTTCTTTTACTGCACCATACCCACATGTATAGACGGGTGCAGACGCATGGACGTGTACATGATACCTTTTGCTTTTTGCTTCTTTACTGTTATGGATGAATAGCTTGGTTAGCTGGTGAGAACAGCTGCTATGATGATGGTGGCTCTTTTAGATGCTATAGATAGATATATACAATACCAGCTATAGCTTTACAAGTCTATCTTATCCCCTTATCTATCCATCAATCTCGTGGACTATAATCGCTAGATGGCGTATATTGCTTGAATCAGTTGATTTCAATGTATGCGACATACTACTGGAAGTCAACAACAGCCTCACAATCCAACCCTACCTATACAAAAGACACCTACACATTCTCAACAAATCATACTCATTTCTACCAGAGCATAGTCCAGAACTACTCCAAAATATCAAAGGTAAGTAAAGATAGTAGTACCGAGGCAATACGAACCAGACCAATAACCATCAATCAATCAACTCACAACTTACTCCGCGTCAGCAACAAAGAAACCACCAAGCCCGGGCGTCAAAGAGGCTGTGCCAACCCCAACTTCGTCAGCCTTGCTTTTCATCTTCTTCGTTCATTTCATCTCATCTCATCTCTTATCATCTCTTATCATCCATCTCAACATATTAACATCTAACTCAATAATCAATACACATCTATCTATCTACATCCATCTATCTATATACATCTATATACAAAAAAAGAAAAAGAAAGAAAAATGTCCGAAAACCTCTCCCTCATCCCCGAAAAGAACCGCCCCCCGGAGACCCCCATCACCTCCCTCGGCCACGAACTCGGCATCATGTTCGGCTTCATGGCGGCTTGTGTGGTGATTGTGGTGATTTACGTGATATTCTGGCGGGGTATTTCCTTCTCTCCCTCGCTCCCTCTCTCCCTCTCTCTTCAAATAATACAAGAACATAAGTATAAACAATATATCTAACCCCACCATTTGCACCAATCTAGCAGCCGAAAAACGCGAAGAAGCCCACCAAGCCCACCGGCGCGAACGGCTCGCCGCGCAACACGCCCGCGACTACCAAGCGCGGGGCGGCGGGGGCATCGGCGGGGTGCATGAGAAGATGGCTGATGCGGAGGGGTCGGGGGAGAGGAGGGTGGAGTTGCCTGGGTGTAGTTCTTTGGGGGAGGGTGTCTATAGTGAGGGTGGCGGCAATAGCAAGACTACTGCTGGTCATCCTGGGGCTATGATGGTGGGAGGGACGAGGTTTGAGTTTGAGTTTGGGTTTGGAGGGGGGGATAGTCCTGGTCCTGGGGCTGGTTCTGGGGCTGCTAGTGGTGGTGGTGGTCAGGGTTATGGTCAGAGGGTATGATGGGGGGTTGGAGTTAGGGTTTTTTGGTCTGGTTATATGGTCTATATCTACGTATATCCATATCCAGAGTGGAGAGGGATCTGGTTTGTTCTGTTCGAGAAGCTGATGTATTTATTGTCATTGTCATTATATTATTATCTCACAATAAGCACCATCAAGATACTCTACCAAGCCAGCCTGATACTCATATCGATGATAGGTTATGCACAGAAGGAGCCAGATCAAATCAACCCCCCGGTCCCCTGCCCCCCATCGGGCCCCCCCTCATGCCAGCTTTTCTTCAACCTATCCAGCATACTCTCCCTGCGCGAACGGCCCTGGTCGGGACCTTTCTCGTGGTCGCGGCCAGAACTCCGACTCTGACTCTGACCCTCACTATCACTGCGACTGCGACTGCGGGTGCTACCGTGGTGCGCGTCCTCCTCACCAACCGCGTCCTGAGAGGACGGATCCTGAGGACGACGGCGTTCGAACATCCGCTCGAGGACGCTCGCTTTGCGATGTGGCTGTGTTTGCTGAGAGTCTGGAACGAGTGAGTTGAGTTGAGCTTTCAGATGTGGTTGTGTGTGCGTGCATGCTAACCGGGAGACATGGTTTGGTCGTATAAATCTGATTGACGGGTCCTTTATCGATGGAGTTGGCGTGGTAGAGACGGTTTTATACCATGAGCTCAGCTCATATGCTTGGTTGGTGGTGTGGTGGTGGGTGGTGGGCGGTAGGTGGTAGGTGATGACGTCGTTGGAACCTTCGGTAGGGGTTCCGTTGTCATCCGCGGGGACGAACCCAGGCAGATGATAGGTACGCGCCGTGTTTGGAGTTGTTGGTTCTGTGCTCCTGGACTGTCTGGTCCTGTGGACAGACCTAGCCCGGTCCATGTGTCTCATGTCATTTTCCATGAGAGAAAAGAGACCCATCTCAATCACCCCCTCGAAAAGAGGACGCCGACGACGACGACGACGACGAGGAGGAAGAAGAAGAAGAGGAATAAGGGGAGGAAGAACCCCTCACAACCCCAAACACCCCCAAAAACTTCTTCTTCCACCACTTCACAAAGATGGCCCTCGCCTCGCGCAAATCCTCCTGCCTCTCCTGCTGGATCCTCCTCTCCCTCGCATAGAAGTCCTCAACGCCATAGTCGTAGTCGCTATCGCGAGGCCGCACCCGATCAAAAACCGCAATCTGCGGCCTCCGGAATTGGTAGAACTCCCGCCGACAGAGCGGGCAGCTCGCGTCGCGGGTGCAGAGCCAGCGGTCGATGCAGGGCTGGTGGAAGACGTGCGCGCAGGGGAGTTTGCGGAGAGTGGAAGTTTCGCTCATGTCTTCTAGACAGAGGTCGCAGTGGGTGGGACATTCGTGGTTGTTTTCTATACTTTTATAAGACGATATATGAGCATAGGACTTGATGATGGGAGATGCTGGGGTTGTATGGTTGGTGACTAACTTACCGTTGTCGAGGGGGGTGTAGCAGGGGAAGGTCGCGTGGGTGAGATCGCGCGCGCTCAATGGCCCTGGGATTGTTGGGAGGTGGAAGGAGACGCGCCGGAGGGAGCGGTGGTATGTTGATGGAGAGGTGTTTATGAACTGGGGCGCCATTTTCACGAGTGTTTCTCGTCCGTTGATATCCATGAGGTAGTTTTAGATGTGTGTAGTTGGGGTGGTTTGAGATAAGGTTACAGTTATCAGTATGTAGATCCAATATCTCAATGTACAATATTCCTTAGATAGTTAAAGATACTATAAAAAAAAAAGAAAGGGATACTACACCTATTTATGCCTAAATCTAGAAAAAATTCAAGAATGACGGACATATCTCGGGCCCCGAGTGCATGCCTCGACCCAGGCCATGTTGCACTTATCTGTCTGTCTATTGGACCGCCTGCCAAGTGATTCTTCTCGGCATTCTCTCGGCACACGGTCCGGCTGCCTTATGACGCAGTCTGCCGTACTATGATCATTTCTTTTGAATGGCGCCCTGGTCGAGATAACTGGTACCAAGAGGTACTTCTTCTGCTACATGTAGGACCTAGATAGTGGTACTGTTCAAATTTTTCTGATTCGTTGCGGCGTATTTCCTGACAGGGACAGTAGTCGCATGTCAGCCCTAACATCCAAACTTGACCTGAGGGTTAACAACTTCTACCAGTCGACCATGGATATCCATATCCAGGATTTCTATTAAACATACAATACTACCTACCTCTCTCAATGATTCATCCAGATGTAACCTCCTTACTGACATCAACCTGGTCACAGCCAAGCCAATATCAACCCAACCCGCCAAGCCCAACAACCCATCCCATTAGAAATAAATACTCCCAAGCCGATCACTAATCGCCACATTCGCCACCCGAATAGGAAATTTGTTGCGTCTCCATTATTTACTTCAGATGCAGCATGTCATAGACTTACTATCCCTCACTTGAGGGCCTGCCTCACCTAACAAGGGCCAATGATGGATGTATGTGCCAATGTAGAGATGGACCCTAACCATGCCCGGCCCCTCCTCACAGCAGGAATGAGATGGGATGAGAGCATCTCTCCCTCATCATCAATACTGCAACAGAAAAAAAAAAAAAGAAAAAAAAAGAAAGAAATAAGCGAGCCCGCCACGTAACTATCCATCCCGCCAAACACCAAAGCCAAGACCCAGATCTACTCCCTCCTCGAACCGAATCTCAACAAACCCACCTGGACCGTTTTCGGTGAATTCGGCCGGTGGAAAAAGGCCCCGCTCTCTTCTAGAACGGAGGTAGAAAAAACATAATGACGTATCTCGCCATACGCTTCTACCATAGAAGCGTGCTGTCTTCTGTCAGAGTGGATAAGACAGTGTCTGGGCTCATAGCTTCGAAAGCTTCGACTTGGGTCTTATTGGTGGGTTGGGTTTGTTGTTGTTGGTTGGTATTTGTTAGCATGTCTTGTTTTGACCGTTCGACCAGAAACACCAATTTGGGGAGTGGGGGAGTTTTGATATCCAACTTGGATGGATTCGGGTAAGGTTTTGGCTAACTGCCTAGTTGGTTGGGTAGATGAGGTTCATTTATAGATAGTTTGTAAATGGTAGATGTTGTCTGGGCTTGTTGGGGAACTCCTTGACTGGGTACCTTCACTGGGCTGTCTACCGCTGTCTACTGTCTACGTACGAGTATCGCCACTGATAATCTATACTACTGCAATGGATACACTACGATAGGATTATCCCGCCAACCAGTTATATTTGTGCAAATACTTATAGTACAGGGGGTACTACAAACGCAGCAGACGCAGGCAACATGCAGAGCGGAGAACTCGAACTCAACGCGCAATAAACATTAACGTCAAACAGAATCACAAGGGGGAAAAACAGCGAAGCACAACAGATAGATAGGTACGATCAAAGACAACATAACGCATCGACGGACTGGCGGGACGGCATAAACACATGAACATCAAAACAATTCTAACGCATATTAAAGTCTTCAGGAGACGGTCAACAACAATAATGATAATTCAAAATGGTCCAAAATGAGTGATTTGAAAGAGACTAAATCAAAAATCAAGATCAAAGAAAAATAAAAACGAAGAAAAGAAGTAAAAACAAGGGCGGATTATATAAAGCACAAGGTATCAAACTGGGACAAATCGACGGAAGAGTGACCAACACGCTGATGCGCAAAGAAGGGGAGAGAAAGCACTAAAGATTAGGTGTAGTCCAGTGTAAGGCGATGAGAATGAAAAAGCAAGACAACTCCACCAAGTGCTAAAGTGAAGAACACACAGGACCAGCCGGGTGTCGAGATGTTGCCCAGGGAAACTGCCCATAAAAACACGAAAATGACCACACCGGACTCCTGTGAGCTCTTGCAAGGGAAACCGACAGGAAGAACCAATAAACGACGTGAAAAGAGTAGAGCAAAAGAAAAAGAAAAAGTGGCGACCGGACACCGGCAAGATTCCATGGCGGATTGTCATTCCAGCAGCGGATGACAGTCGCCTACCTTGCACCGTGCCCAACCGTGAATCCGAAATCCGTCAATGCCCAATATATATGCCCAGGGGAACGAGAGAAAGAAAAAGAACAGAACGCAGGTCGAGATGGACTAGGCCATGGAGGCATGCCTGAACATGCTAATAAGCCGTGCCGACGCTGGCGAGCGTCTTCGTCGGCATTGGGTGGATGGGTTGGTCCTTGGACATACGCAATGAGTCCTCATAGCCAACCAAGGCTTGGGAGTGCAGCTTGAAGGATTCGCCCATAAGTTTGGTGATTCTAAGATACTGTTAGCCAATCTTCGGAATGGGAAGACGCATGGAAAAAAGGTGATGAACTTACCCCCAAACCACCACACCGTCCAAGATGTTACCCCAGACACGGGCCACGGTGGAGCTGAGCTTGCCAAATGCATCGACGGCGTCGTCATCAAACAGATTCCGCACCTTGTTGTAGATGGCCATCTCGGCCTCCGTCGCGGGCTCATCGTCATGTTCCAGGCGATAGAGCCAGAGGCTGAGGATGACCATCAGATCCAAGCCGCAGAGGGGATGCTCCACACTCCAGTTGGTGGCGGAGGTTTTGGCAACCCAGTTGATGCCTTGGACGGCCGCGATCTCGATGCATTCGAAGCAGGACTGGATGACCTTGTTCATCTCCTGGGACCGCTTGACCTTCTCGCGCGCGACGGTCATCGCCGCGGCGACCTCGTACGAGGAGTGATAGCGCAGCGCCTCCTGGATGGACTTGAGATCCACTTCCAGACGGGCGCGCGTGTTGCGATATACCGCCATCGAGTTGAAGATCAGCGGGTGGCCCTTCTGGGGCGTGCTGAGCGGCACGACAATGGTCTCGGGCTCGCACACCTCGAGCGAGCTCTCCCACGTCTCGAGGGCGAGGCGCAGCTTGTACTCGGTGACCACGTCCTGCAGCGCCTCGAAACTGCGCTTGTGGTTCCAGACCTGCAGAAACAGGGCGTTGATCAGGACGCGGGTGGCGAACGCGCTGTACCGCACCTGCTCGCCCTGGAACAGGCAGTCGTGGGCTTCGCGGACGGTGAGGGAGCTGGCGGTGGCCAGGCTGCGGCGCCAGGCCTCGTCGTCGTTCACGTCCAGGTTCCACAGCGACTCGGAGGAGGGCAGCTCCAGGTTGTCGATCTCGTCGAAGCTCATCGCCGGCGTGTGGTTGAAGGTCAGCGTGAGCATGCCAAAGAAGATGTAGACGGCATAGTAGGTCCGACGGCACGATTCGTCCTCGATCCACTCTTCCCGGGTGGGATGCCCGCCCTCGCGCGCCTCGGTCCGCAGCTTCATCTGGTACCGGTTCCCGGCCACCATGTTGGCGAGAAGACTCTTGATGGAGCACGTCCATTCCAGCCCCTTGGGGTCGCCGCTCCAGCTTTCGAAGATCATGTTCAGCAGGGTGCTCTGCATGGCCCACAGCGGGCACTTGCGGGAATCGAAGTTGTCCTTGTGCTGCAGGAATTGGTTGACGAGCATCTTCGACCCCACGTGGAGCATGAAGGCGGGCGCGCGCTCGAACGTGTACAGGGCGCCGATGGACAGGACGGCCAGGAGCAGGGGCGGCGAGGTGCTGGTGGGCTTGAAGGACTCCTGGTGCAGGAAGGGCAGATGGTGGTGATACAGGTTGAAGTACGTGGACAGGTACTTGTTCAGGGCCGCGGTGGACGGCAGCTGGAAGGTCTCGGGCAGCGAGCCGAGGGCATCGGCGTTTCGAATGCGCTCGACGACCATGCTTCGTTCGATCTCGTTGGCGATCTGGGGAGCCTTGGGTAACGTCAGTGCCTGGCTTGGGCCCGGCGACTTACGGTAGTTCACGGGGCTGACGGGGCCCGTCATGGAGGGATAGGGCGACAGGGCGTTCGGGGTCGAGTTGCCCGACACGGGCAGCGAGTTCACCAGCGAGTTGAGCGAGGGAGCGAGGGCGTCGCCGACGGCGCCGTGGCGGTCCATAACCGAGGAGAGCGTATGCGAGTCGGAGCCACTCTCGTGCGTGGTGAAGGGCGAGTCCATGGAGCGTTTCGTGTCCGCGGGGGAGACGAGGGTGTCCCAGGGCATCTGGGGTAACGTCGCATTGCCGGACAGGTACGAGACGGACGAGGGTTCCAGGAGGGGACCGCGTCCGGGGGAAAAGGAACGATCCGACTCGGCACGGTCATTGCCCTGACCCGTGGCAGCAGCTGCGGCCTTATGTTGGAAGTCTGTCATCAACATGGCTGCAGTTTCAAGGTCGACCATACCGTCACTGCTTGCCTCAATTTGCTCTAACGTCGCGGGATCAATGGTGACCGAGGGCTTGGAAGGAGCGGATGCAGGGGAAGGCTTCTGAACACCCGAGTTTCCTCCACGACGACGGCCCTCAGACACGAGCGGCACCCCACCATCTTTGGCGTGAACAGTACGGTCGTGGCGGAGGAGTAGATCTCTGCGCACGAAGGTGCTGCGACACTTTAGGCACTTGAAGGGTCTCTCTTTGGTATCTGTTGAGAGAGAAGTCAGTATCAGGTTTCAAAACCGTGGCAACCGGAGGGGGGGAGGGGAAGGTTGGGTGTTGAGGCGAGAGAGATAGAGACGAGGGTAGATGGAAAACCACGCGACGAGGGCAGGGGAAGAGTATGGCACTTACGCGAACGTTCATGACGGCTGCGATGTTCACTTCGGCTGAAAGCGCGATTGCAAAATTGACATTTGTATTTCTTCTCCGGGACGGAGGTCTTCTTGGCCGGCGAGTTGGCCGCGTGGTTGGGAGCGGTAGGAGCCATTTCTTCGAGAAGATGGTGCGACGGAGGCGCCAGACCGAATTCTTCTCAGCAAAACGACGGCGAGGGAAAGGGCAGTGGTATCGTCCCTTTCGTGATTTCACACCGGTTCTGAAGGCGGTTTGACGACAGGGTTTCGGATTGATGTCTGATCATTCCTTGGGAGCGGGGTGAAGACCGGACAAGTTGGATGATACCAAACTGGGGGGTGTTGAATAGAAGAGGGGGGGAGGTGGGATAAGAGGGTCCAGCCACAGGCGGACGGAGGGAGGGGAAAATAAGAAGTGGTATGTTGAGAACCACGGAGAAACCAAAAAGAAAAAAAAGACCAGAAACAATTAAGAATGATGAAAGAGAGAGTGGATGAGAGAAGAGAGATGTTGAATATCTAGATAGGAGGGGGGAGAGGAGGAGGGGGAGGAGAGAGAGAGAGGGAGGGGAGGTGGAAGAGAGAAAGAGTGAAGAAGAGAAAGAGAAGAGAAGAAGGGAGGGAGGGAGGGGGGGAGAGAAATGGATGAGGAGAAAGTCAAGAGAGAGAGAGAGAGAGAGAGAAGCAGAAGTGGGAGCTAGAGAGAGTCTGGTCTAGTCAAGAGGAAGTAAGAAGAGGGAGGCGAGTGTGGGAAAAGTCGCGAGCAGGTCGTGGGCCGAAGCGGATGGAGAGAGAACAAGTGAGGCGGTCGTGCCAGAGTCGGTGTTGGCGGACTGGGAAGCAGAATATTATCATAATATTTTAATATTAAATAAATAAATAATAATGATAATGATAATAAAATCAAAATAAAAAATAAATAAAAAAGAATGAAAAAGAGGGGCTTCCCGGGCGGGACTCACGGAGGGCGAGAGAGAGAGAGAGAAAGAGAGAGAGACTGAAGAGGGGAACAAGCGAACACCGGACTCCAATATGAACACGTCCCGCTTTCTCTATTTCCACCCGTCGATCCCCCAACATCCAATCATCCACCAGGACTGACCGCCTGACTAACCCCATCACTAACCTAAACACGTCCCTTGTGTCGGTATTTTACAAGCATCGTACGGTCAAAGATACCATCGCCCCTCCGGCCGACACGACAATCCACAGCCCACATGGACCGACTGCTGTAGCTTCAATCCATCCCGTCAGCCCGGTTCCTCCATCTCTCATTCTCTCTGGAGTGGTTAGGTTGGTTTGACATCAAGGACAGAGTACAGAGCACAGAGTACAGAATACACCATCGGTCGTAGACTCTGGTGGCTCTATTGGTCGAGAATGATCATTTCGTTAGTCTTCACGATGTGAGGGAGAATAAATGATCGTGTCCATGTCTTCGATCCACTACGGCTTTATCCACTGCGCACAACGCATTGGGAGAAAAAAAAACACGATTCAAATGAAACGACTTGGCTTTTTCTTCCTTTTCTTTTTTTTCTTTATTTTTGATTTATTTAGTGTTCTTTTTATCTAATTTTATTATAATCGTTTTGCTGTGCCCCTCAACCCCTCCATGTGAAGGATACCTGGATAATTAATCCGTAATAAAAATAAAAAAAATAATAATAATCCTACTAGGTCCTACTTGAGATATACTGTATGCATGACATTGACATTGGGCAGCATTGTCTATGGATAGATCTCATCGTGATGGATCATCCATCGACCGGCTTCTCTGGAGTATTGACGATATGGCACCTATGAAGAGAATCGGTACTGAAAAGGTTCCATAACGATGGGCAAATCAGGAATCATGACCAGGACGAACCCACATGATGTTATGTCCGGGATTCGTCTGACGATGCTATCCTTTTCCCGACCTCATCCTCCATTTCCCATCCCTGCCTAGTGCCTGACCTCCCCCCTCGCCGAACGAATCGAGATGGTTACCGCATTATATAGCTGCACCGACTGATGGTAGACCTTCCGCGATGCAGGAGTTCCACTAATCAGTCTACTAGTACTTACTTTTAATATTAGCATTCACATCAATCTGACTTATTGATTTGTCGATTTATTTTATCTTGGTTGATGATTTATTTGGTATCATTACTCACTGTGGGGTTGTTGGTATGGACTCGATATGGAATGGCATGTAACTCTGTCTGGAACTAG
Source organism: Aspergillus candidus (assembly GCF_002847045.1). Taxonomy (NCBI): domain Eukaryota; kingdom Fungi; phylum Ascomycota; class Eurotiomycetes; order Eurotiales; family Aspergillaceae; genus Aspergillus; species Aspergillus candidus. The sequence continues at coordinate 596,498 of NW_020194013.1, read as the reverse complement.
GGCTGGTTGAAGATGGCGGTAACACGGTGTCTAGCATCTACAATCTACCAGTCTACTCTACCAAGTGTCTATCAAGACCTTGAGGTCAATCTGACAGCGCAGAAGAGTGGTAGGGGCGAATCTCAACCCATGGACGGCTGCGGGGCCACCTACCCAAGCCATCATCTCTACATCAGATATCCAACATGGACTGTCCAAGTCAAGAACAACCAAACCAGAGAATGGGAAAGAAAGGAGTCAAAAATAAATCAAATAAATAAACCATCGGGCACTCTAAGACATCAAATCTATCACACGCAAGTAAGCCCCTCTCAGGAGAATTGAGATTTTACCTATATATTTCTTTTTTTTCTTTCAAAAGAAGAATAAAATACCTATCAGGAATAGTATGATTTGTGATACTACCATGTAACGTGATTTTCGGCCCCTCAATCCTCAATCAGCCCCCCTCCGCGCCCCCTCCTCCCTCCTCCTCCCTTTGCCCCTCCAACCAAACAGCACCAGATCCTCAAATGCCACAGGAACCACACACACTCCCCCCCCCCAAGCATGATTCGTGTGTTTGGTTTTCTCTTCATTTCCTTCATTTCCACCAGGGATTCTTTGATCCGTTGCTTTTCCACCTTCTTGACCTCAGGAGTTCTGTTGGATGGCTTTCCATTCCAGTCCCATTCTTCATGGCAGTTTCATCTTTCAGCCTATGTAGGGATTGATTATTGATTTCATTCTCGGGATCATGGTCATGTTCGCGTTCGCGGATCCTTTGGTATCCACTTTCCATTAACTAATCTCTCCCCTCCGGAGTAATCTCAAACAGATGGGGAGGGGAGAAGGGGTTGATACCGCTGATTACTATGATTACTTCCCCCGCCACTCCCTTTATTCATTCGATCCACCCTGTCCTTGGGAAAAAGTGATGTAGTAACCTGGAGGTAGGTACCTTTGGTTCCCTCCGCGTCCAAAGAAAGACCCAGACGAAGCGACCCCTCGGTTCCCCCTCCTCCCTCTAGGCTCTTTCTCCTCCCCCTCCCTACTGTGTCTCGCGTTTCCTTGACACGGGACCGTTTTTAATGATCATGAGCATCATTCTTGTCCTCACTCAGCGTCATCATCAACCGTAATCCACTTCCTACCCCTCCTTTCTTCCCTCTTCGGGAAATGGATCCCTTCTTTACCCCGGATGGTTTGTAATATATCAACGGATCATTTCTATAGTATAACTACACGACACGACACTACACTACATCACTGGTGCACGGAGTACCGAGGTAGTCACGATATATATTCCACGGCCAAGTCAACAATCCAGATAGACACGGTGGATCTTCGAAACTGAACTCTACCATTGTTCCAGACCACTGGTCGGATCCTTTCCCCATCCACACCAACTATCATAAATGAATCCAACGCGTCTTCCTCATTACCTACGTACTCCCCTAGCCTTCTCAGGCTACCTCGAACGCGAAAGACAAGAAAAAAAAACCAACCAACCACGGGAAACACCGTGGAGTAACAGCATTGGATAACGTACTGGAGCTTGGCTGGACACGCCACCCGTCATCGCGCAGCAAAAACCGTGGGAAATTAAATTTAATCAATCTGACCTCTCCCTCCTGACGATGCGATGTGATCTCTCTGGCGTTGACAGATCATCGTCCGTTCCGTTGGGATGTCTGTATAGATGGCTGTATTGATAGATCGATCTATCTTACTCTGTCCACCACCACCACCATTATATGAATCCGTATCATCTAGTAGATCCCAACTGAACACCCTGTCTCATATGGAAACCAAACAACCATTGGCCAGCCACACAAAGCAATCAACCCCTCGATAGAAAAAACGACCAGTCCTCAAGTAAGTTGTTTGTTTGCCTGTCTGTCCCCATCGATCCGGCGCGGTCCTGGCCCCACGATCAAATAATACCTACCCACGGAGTACGGAGTACCAGGTCAGCTGCTCAAATGGCCAACCCAACGGACTACAGCAGACTGCAAGAAGGTTGCATCAACCGCCTAATCGACGATGTGGCCTCTTTCTATTCCCCTTCGGACCCCTTCAGGATAGTAGTAGGAAATTATGCGTCGTTGATTGGGTCAATTACCTCCAATTGCTTTGCTATGCTTTACTTCTGGGCTATCAGATGTGGCGATGCAGACGCCATCCATATCCCCATGGACAACCAACGCATACATAGGTCGGAGTATACATACATAACAAGACATGGATACGGGATACATCGCCGTCCTCAGACCCTTGAAACACGAACAACACTATCCAGGGAGTCAGTCGTCTGTATGATGTACGGAGTATATGTATTATGTAGTGAGAATGCGCTGCTAAATATAGGAAGCTAACTTTCCAGAATGAGTACCAGGTTGAATCCTACTTACTTACCTAGTTAAGAGTTAGCATTAGCATGGTATTTACGACAAAGTAAGATAAACAAGATTAGGTAACCCGGCCTGTGGCTGCCTGCAACATCAACCAGCAATAATAGCGCCGGGATGGGACCAGCCTCACCTCGGAGACGCACCCTCGTTCCGTTTCCTCGAGAGAGGCCGCCCGCCCCACACGCGATGAGGGGACTGGAAACCCGATTACTCCGGACTTTGATGGTCAGATGGTCATTTCTTGCTGTTAGTGTCGGCGGATGATATTACCATAGGTAGGTATTGTATTCTTGAGTCTCCCCTCCTTGTCCCAGGCATAAGCGTGAGCAATCTTATCATATCCCTTCAGAGACAAACCCAAGACACGACGAGTTGGTAACTACTCCGGAGCCCACATATGCAAAGTTAATAATAATATCTTCCATCCCTAGCTACAGGAATAGAAGGCAGGCAATTACGGACACAACGCGCAGACTACAGAAGATTCCATTTCCGTGTAATCCCGGAAATCCCATCCCAGTGGGGCGTAATCAATCAATGAATAATGAATGAAATAATGATGAATGCTGGTGGGATGCCGAGAAGCCGTTGCCCCCCCTTGACCAGATTCAGACACGGTAAGTTACTGGGGAAACACGGTATCTGACTATCTGGATAAAGACAGTCGAACCGAGTCTCTCTTTGGGAATAGCGTTATACTGTGGACACCGAACAGTGGGACACTCGATAAAAGGAACGGTGAACCCCGTAGCGGGGTCCGTGATGAATTCAATTCTTCAATTCAATCGTGACTTGACTCCAAAGCTCAGGCTGAAGCGAGGAAAAGTCGACGTCAGCAGGAGCACAGCACCCACACCCACCGAGGTTGAGGCCGTCAGATGCAGGACCCAGTCGTTAGACTAATCGCCTACAGTAGTTTTGAATCTGGACTCGAGCTCCAGTCTACACTACCGAGGAATATCCCCGGTAAGGAGGAGAGCGTCAATGCGACCAGCTAGTGAACTAGTCGCACTTACGTACCGTACTTCCTTGACCGCTCTGATCTGCCAGGATAAGTAAGACAAGGGAGGGGGAATGAGAGAGCGGTGAGCGTCATCTTGTATACAGAAGCCAGTTAGTACCTCGGCCAACGTCTTCGATCCGCCAGCTTCACTCTTCACCCCTACCTAGTACCTTACTACCTACCTACCTACCTAACCAAGATGAAGTCCTCGGTCCACTTCCCGGATCATGCAGCGGTCCGACCCAGCCAACAACGTCCAGTAAAACTACCTACTGAGTAGCTACCTTGGGTAGATAGCGAACAAGAAGCCTGTGAAAATTGAATAGATGGGCAATGGAGGGATAGTCCACTGCCAAGTACCAGCCAGCATTTTCAATTTCTTGACCGTCTCGGCGCTTACCCACCGCATCGGTGTAAACATCCCCAGTTTGGCCTATGCTATCCAGATAGAGGACCACATCCACATTCGCATAACAATCCTGAATCCACTGAATCCAGCGCACGGAACACGAAACCCTCCACTCTCCAGTGAAGAGTGGGCAGAGGAGAAAGAAAAAAAAAAAAGAGGGGGGAATGGTAAAATCCTCCGTGCATACCGTACCGATCCTGGATTGAACCCGACCCATCAGTGATCATTTCCCGTATGGGCGTGTTTTCTCCGAGCCACCGGCCCCTCTCTCCATTTGTTGATGGAGTGAATGATACCTATGTTCATCATTTTTTAGTTATGTTTCTTTGACTAAAGACTTCGCTGTGTGTGGCGCACACAAATGGATAGGGTAGAAAGTGATGGGGAATGGGTCGTTAGGTAAAAGAAAGAATCCAAATCAGGAGTTAGGGTTGGCTGTTTGTCCTCTGGATACTACTAACTACGGAGTAGTACCTGGTAACTTCTGCACCTACCCGTTTGTTTATCTCCAAGTCCTCAGTGACAGGATTACACTGATGATGGATCGACTCTAAGGTTGGTCAGTCGATCCAGGCAGGACTATCCATCAGTCGTGTTATTCACAACATACTAACCACGATGATGATAATAATAATAATGAAGAGAAAAAAGAAGTTTTAAAACAAACCCCACCAGTATAATAGACATACCGTTGCAGGATTCCAGGAACCTCTTCCCCGAAGCCCCCGGCCCCGACACTAGTGGCCCATCGGCAGCCAGAAAAGTTAACCGCCTTTCGTCCCGACCACACCAACTACCTTCTTGTACTATGATTCTCGCGAGGTATCTGCCCAGCATGCCCAAAGTACGGTATGTACAGAGGTCCCTCTAATAATTGGCAGTCTTGGTATCTACGTGTCCGTAAAAACGTACGTGGACGTACCTACGCAATGCAGATAGCGACGAGTGCGGTGGGAATCGCGACCCGACGGACCACGCCGCCCTAAAAAGTACCTACCTGACCTACTTGACCCAACTAACCAATCTAACCAACCAGCCGAATCCTTGTCTACTAGGGATCATGTATCGTGGCTTTCGGTTTCCACGGCTTGGGTCTGGAATCGCGGCATCCACAGGGTTAGCTGGCTGGCTGGCTGGCTGGCTCGCGTCTTGGATGTCGCGGCGGTGAGGGACTGGACTGGACTAGTTTGCTACTTTGGGTATCACCTCATATCATGGATACTATATCAGAGGTGTCGAGATAATCCTTGGTTTAGGCTGACTCTTGACCGCTTCGTGACAACTCTCTACTCTGCTTTTGGCAAATTTTGGCCCACTGTGGATTTTACCAAGAAGGGAAATTTTTATACTATACAGAGTCTCTTATTTGGAGGGGCAGGAGAGGGGGAAAGAAAAGATTTGCGAAAAAGAAAAAGCAAAATAAGAGGGGCTTTCCTTTCTCTCTAATATTGGATTTTTTTTTGTTTCAATCTTGGAACTTCACTGTGGGGATCGCTTAGCTGGACTAAATCCATCGATCTATCGATCTATCCACTATCAGCCTGAGGCTATCAACACGACCTCGACTCGTCAATATTGTAGACCCCTCGAGTCCTCGATGGACAAAGGAACAGTATGTCGAACTCGAACTCGAACTCGTGGGAGGTTACCTACCCAGGAAGCAAGTATACAAGCAAACTGCAAACCAATTAAACTGTCTCAACCCACCATCCAACCATGGAAGCTACCCGTCTCACATCCAAGATTTGGAAGATCGGGAGTTGACTCGTTCCATGGTTCAATCCCGCTTATCGCGGGGTCTCGTCCTATCTACATCTATATACGGAACACGGATACTTGCCCAGCGCAGATCGGGATAATTCACTTACCCGGGAGATGGAATGCCATCTATTGGGGGTGTTTCTCGGTGTTGTACAGATCTGGGTGGGTAGTACTAACATGCGAGTAGGAGCGTGCCTTGTTTGGCTATTTGGATTATGTAGGTAGATTGATGCACCACATGTGTTCGGTTCCTGTCGTACAAACTTATGTTGGTTTCTAGAACTGATAAGCCGGTGCATGCTATTCTCCAGGGGAATGATGGAAGGTTTCCAGCTGAGGTGAGCCAGACGAGTCCTCATAGAGTCCACAGTCGGTGTAGTGGATATATCGCGATAAGCAAGCGGAGAACACCCACCCACTCCATCCGTACTCCGTAGATATAGTCACCATTCCATCATAACTTGTATCACTGTATTCAGTAGCCCCGAAATGGGCATTTGATCTACTTCGTGGCCCCATCCCTCCCCCCGTCTCAATAGACATGAACGAAAAGGGGGAGGGGGATCAGTCCATCCAGTAACTAAATAGATCGGAGTCGATGGTCTTACCGAACGCGACGCAATCAAACCCAGACCACTACCATAACCACCACAGCCCACAATATCGGACATCCCACCCCCACTTCTCTAGAACATCGGTCCTAGGCAATAAAACTAAATTGCACTAGGTGAGCAGAATCCTTCTCGAAGACGTGGGGAGGGGGGTCACTCTCAATCACATCCACTAACCAACGGTGTGGAAGAAACCCAAAAAGGGGTAACATCAACCAGTCTAGAATGCCCCGGTAGATTGTTCATCTGTCTATCCCGTAGTCTAACCGCTTCGTGCATCCCGTCGAAAGGAAGTAAAACAAGAGGAAAATAATCAAAAGCTAATATGAAGGGAGAGAAAAGGGGGAGGGGCAGGGCAATCTTAATCCCTGTATCACTATTGAATCTGGATGGTTGTCTGGCCAGTGGAACTTCCTACTGGGCGATTACTATTAGTCCTGCGGCATTGCCGCCTGTGGGCTGGGAAGATCGCAACTACAGAGTTACCCGAGGGGCTGGGACGATCTGTCCATCTCGAATTTTCTTTCTTTCCGTGTCTTTCTTTCTTTTTTTTTTTTTCTCTTGTTTATTATTATCTTGTTTTCTGATCCATTGACTTTCATGCCGTGTCAATCATGGCTCTGGATGGCTTCCGGTTGGAAGGGAGCCTTAGGGTTTACACTGTCTCTGTTTGGAACGGAGGAAAGGGCTCCAAGATTCGTGATGGACAAAAGTACCTTTTCCTAACGATCCTCTTTTCGCTTTCCCTGTTTTAGTCCCCTTCCATAAACGTCAGAGCTTGGCTGCTTCGTGTTGTCCTCAAGGATCTTCGCGAAACCTGCCATGATCCATTCATCCCTTGGTCGAAAATCAAGACCATTTCCGTCTCTGCACTCATGGTGTGACCTACCCATTCACCAATCTATCACCGCCATCCCCTTGAATAACAGCCGTGAAAAAACATCCAGTAACCCAGAGTTAGATTAACATGATGATCACCAACGAAATTAATATCAATAGATTATGCCCGCCTGTGAGGGAGACAGACCCCTCCCCTCTCCCCCCTCCCTCTACGCTCGCTCCCCCTCGTCTCACACCCCCTCTCTTTTCTCGTCCCTTGCAGGAGAGCCCCTCCATTCTTAACACCTACTCGCTGGACGTGATGTAGTGCGTAATATGTTTCTGGATCTGAGCGCGCGCGGGGGTACTAATCTCCTGATGGCCTGGCTGGCCCTTTTGGGGACGGTTCTGGAATATAGTTCCGTGGTGTCTTACCTAGCGTTGACTTGGGAGTCGAGAATATGGGAGGGGTGAGTTTCTCCTTGGACTGTTGTTTCGGGGGTATACTCCGCAGATACAAGAGATGTTCTGTTTGTTTCTCCCATGGTGGTTATTCGGTCGGATTAGCTGGAGGAGGGGAATGTAGCCAGCGCTTGGGCTTTTTCAGGCTTTGTATCACTTATATCTGGCAGCGTATATGGTAAATGACGATATAGACGTTACAGTGTAGCCTTTAGAGCTGGATAGTAGTCAGATGAGAAGTTGGTGTCTATATAAATCTGCTTGTACTCCGTAGATACTGGATATTAATGCAATGCCGAAGAGTGTTATCAGTATTATGGTATCACTAGGGAGTGTCGAGTATGACGATTCACTTACCAGACAGGATAGAAGAAATAAAGCTCATGAGCAATTTATTCTTGACTCGATCACTCTGGGTGTTTTTTTTTTGATAATTGTTGATAATTATTGATAACTGTTTGTTATATCTCTTCATCCCTGGATGACTGTCTAGCTGATATATTATCTAACCACTCATATAATGACTGTTCACACACACCTCATATATATACATATACAGTTCTTCTGAATAGTTTTATAATATACATTGGCCACATAATACTCCGGCTACTAATGACAAAATATATTCACAATCTTCAGCGAAAAGAAGAGGTTAAATATGCCAATACACGCTCAGTTAAAACCAGACATACGCAAGCTTGAACTAACAAGCATGAACCCAAGACAAGAGATGAGTTTCCCAAGTCCACTAATCACTGTGCTTGATAGCTCTACTAGAAGATCTTATATCCCATAAGATTGCACAGGCTGTAAGGCTTTATTGACCAAGCAAAAAACATCACTGCTGTCAAGTCTGAATCACTGGTTATATATTGTACTCAGGGTTTTTGATACCCGTGCTGATAGTGTGAGAGCTCTTCTGTGAGATAGCCTTGTTAAGTCTACCTCATATATCTGTCTACTCTACATCTTCGTTCTTGGCACAGAGTAGTGAATATATCATTGGGTACCTTGATGTATACTAACATTAGTCTACACAACTCCATGATGCATATCACTGGATACGGATTACCAGGGCTCTATCATAATCCTTGCTGAACTCTGCCACTACCAGAACCACGAGAAAAGATGTGAATAGGAATCTATCCACGAACGTAATAGGGTACATGGCAGGGCAGACAGTCACGATCCAGGCAATTACAGTTCCAAAAGTAAAAACTGCACACTTCATAGTGAATGAAAACCTTTGAATAGGATAATAAGCGGGTTTGAGCATGATCATTCAACACAAACCGCGAGAAGCTCACTGACCAAGCACTAGCTTGGGATTATCTTATATATAGTTACTTAGCTTTACAATCTTAAGGGGCTCTAGATGCAGGTTCTCTTGTTTACACGCATAGCTTCTAAATATTTCTATATACCATGTTTGCCAATCATATTTTGTTGAGTATATCAGTCAGGTTAAGCCTTATATTAGACGTTAGCCAACGTTTTGGCGTAGCGGTCTTGAGATATTTCCTTCCAAAAAGCACGGAAACGATCAACTCCTGGCGTTGCTACCCATGATGTCGCGTCTTGGCCGCCCAGAAACTCCTATGACAAGCTTCGGCTACTGCACCTCGAGATCAACATATTATCAAACACTACCCCTATTCAAGCCCTATGCACCCGTCCCGCAGAGGGACGGCCTACTTGGCAAGAGGGCAGAGCCCAATATGGAAATATCATGGACAAAAGACACCTTGATATGGACGGGGTAGAACAGCGAGATACTCAGCACTCTCGTTTTATTATCAGGTAGAGTTTCCTATAGCAGACCGGACATGACTTCAACATATCTCGCCTGGCACATCATGGCTGAAAGCTAAGTGGGAGCCACCGTCTTAACACTCTACAATGAGGACATACAGACATGATGTACGCTTCTTTGATAAACCCTAGAATTCGTCTGTCGACTATAGAAACATCGCTTTCCTCTACACACCTATCAGTACAAACCATACCACCGCTCCCTCCACCTAATTCTGCTGCATCAGAACCGGCTTGTGCGAGCTCCAGAGCTTGCGAGTGGCCGAATACAGCGCCACCATCACGCCTTGGACCTCCTCCTCGTCCATCTCCATGTCACAGTCGGCCTCCGGCTCGTCCATATCCGTATCATCCTCCTCCGCGACGTCGCTCACATACTCCTGCGCCGCCGAGGCTGCGGGCAGCTCGATCTTGACGTTGGCCGCCAGACTGGGAACGCCCTTGTCGTTCATCACGAAGAGCATGTAGTACCCCGGGAGCGCAATGCCCGCATCTTTCGGGATGTCCGCGTGGAACACCGCACGGCTGCCCGCAGCATCAGCATCGACATCGGCATCGGCAACAGCATCGCCGGAGGCGACAAACTTCAGCGGAATGCGGCGCTGGTCAGTGTTGACCGTGTGGGAGACCGTGCCCAGACGGACCAGCGAGGCGTTGCGGATGTCGGCATCCGCCTGGAAGGCCAGTTTGCCGCCCACCGGCACGCGGAACTTGCGGTCGACGATCTCCGGCTGGGTGGGGCGCTCGGCCGGGGTGCCGTCCTCGCGGTACAGATAAGGCGGCCTGAAGATCTGCGCGTCGTAGTGGTTGGCCGTGCAGTTGCCGCACAGCCCGCTGCCGCCGTTCAGCACGGTGGCGTCCGGCAGCAGGATCGACAGGCTGTGATAGACGCGCACGATGTTGTTCTGCTTCAGCGGCAGGAAGATGTCCCACTCCGGGTGGTAGATCTCAGGCGTCAGCTGGACGTCGCGCTCCGCCTCGTTGAAGGGCACGCCGTAGATCTCCCCGCCGGTGATGAACACCGTGCCGTCCGGCAGCACGACCGAGGTGTGGTACACGCGCTGGTTGTACATGCCGCCGGCGCCCTTGACGCCCTCGGTGCCGTTCTTGCCGGCCACGGCGACCCGCGGCTTGCGGTAGGGCTCCTTGATGGTGATGAGGTGCGCGTTGCGGTGGCCGTACGATCCGTCGTAGAACTCCTGGCCGCCGAATGTCAGGATCTTGCCGTTCACGGCGTCGAACATGACGGCGTTGCCCGAGGTCGAGTCCTGGTCGTTGAGGCGGCGCGTGGCGTTCTTCACCGCGCCGTCGCCATGCGTGTCAAACCACAGCATCTGGCGGCTGGGGCCGGCGTGGAACACGCTGCCGTTCTTCCAGCCAAACAGCCAGGCGTGGTTGTCGTTGCGCAGCGGGATGTCGACCGTGTGGATGTGATCCGCCTTGATGTTCGGCAGGATGCGCCAGCGCTTGGCCTCGGGGTCGTAGACTTCGCCGTCCTTGGGCATGTTGGAGCCGCCGCTCCACGAGCCGCCGATGGCGAAGACCTTGCCGTTGGACAGCGTCGTCGACGCGTGGTAGCCGCGGTGGAGGTTCATGTCGGGGCCGGGGATCCACTCCTCGCCGTTGTAGATGCTGGTCTTCTGCGAGTCCGCACCGCCCGACACGATGATGTTGCCGTCGACATCCATCGAGATGCCCGGGCAGAACATGTCGTGGTACGTGTTGGTGACGTTGGTCTGCACGATCTCTTCCTCGAACGGGTCCCAGGTGGCCGTGAAGGTCTTGCCGCCCGGCGACGCAAAGAACCGGTCGTCGGTCCACGCGGACCAGAGCATGATGTTGTGGTGCCCGTTCTTCCCGAAGCCATGGGCACCCGCCGCGGCCGTGATGGGCAGGTCCAGGGTCGGGCCCCAGACGCCCTTGGCCGGCTCGTGCGGGAGCACCGCGGCGGTGGTGTAGACGTTGACGTCGACGACCGCGGTCACGGCGTCGTCATACTTCTCGCTGGGGCGCTTGGGCGGCGGCGCCTCGCCCGTGGCCTTGATCCGGATGTAGCGGGCTCGGATGGCCTCGAAGGCAGACATCTTGGGGCTCTTGTTCCAACCCCAGGTGCCGTAAGCCACGTTCGTCCAAGCCAAGTTGTCCTCGCTGACGTAGATCTCGTGCTTGGCGATCTGGCCGCGATCCTCCTCGCCCAGGAGCGGCCGCATGCTGATGCCGTTCACGTTGTGCACGTTGTGCAGGTCCAGGGTGAGTAAGTCCCAGCCATGCCGCGAGTGTGGCTCACTGGACCAGTGGGTTTCCGCGAGCCCGTCGTTGGCATACTCGCACCGGCTACCGTTGGCGATGCTGGAGCAGTGCACCGTGAACTCGTCGCGCGGGAGGAGCTTGCCGCCGTGCGGCCGGGCTTGCCAGAGGTAGGCCTCGGGGTCGATGGGCCCTTGGGTCTCGGGCTGGATGTCGCTCGAATCGGTAGCAAAAGGGATGTGGGACTTGTGAGACTCCGTGGAGGCGTCCGCAGAGCGGGCGAGCAGCCCGACGAGCAGGCTCGAGGCCCAATGGAGCTTCATTATCAACAGAAAGTGCGACAAAGTTGGCTGTCTGGAGGGAGAACAGCGTGGATGGACCGGCCGGGGTAGAAATAGCAGTAGGGCATCTTGCCGGGGCAACCCTCCGGCACACCACGGACGACCCTCGCATAGGCCCTGTCTTGAAGACGATTTGGAATCATTTTCCGCACCGGTCGTGACGTAGGTGGTTGAGCTGAGGTGTTCCATTGGGGACCCCATTATTGGGGCCCTTGTCGATGCGCCCGACATTGCGATCTGCAGCGCGACTCCATGCCGGGCCCACTATGCCTCCCCAGCACTGGACAAACCCTTTATTAAACAATCGATTATGGTTAACACCGCACCGTAGTTCCAGCGCGACTCCACGCCGGACCCACTGAACCCCCAGCACCGGGCAAACCCTTCATCAGGCAACCGATCATGGTTCACACCGCATCGTAGTTCTAGCGGAAGATCGACGCGGCCCCGAGAGGCGCTTTGCTTGACGGTGGCGTTTCCGGAGACGACATCCCCCGACGCCCGCAGGCCATCAGCCGTTATGCAGGCGGGCCGTTCGTACAGACTGGCATGAAGATGGCTCGACTGGCACATTCCAGACCCTACGCAGGACTGGCATGCTCGTCAGTCGGATGTCGATGGCCGCAATGTGAGGGCATCCGCGAGAGCTGCCGGCCGTGCACGCCTCTCCACTGCAGTCGCAGAGCTGCACCATGCAGAGTTTTTCACCCCACCTCGCTCACCATCTTACTCCAGGCTCGTAGCTCCTGTTGGCCGCCGATGGTCTCCCCAGTGGACCCCATCGCCCATTCCGGCAGGTGTTCGGGAGGAGTGCGGATGCTCGATCTAGGTGGCTACATGGCGCCAACTCCACTGTGCTGCAACTAGTAGGCAGCTAGGGTATTCTGCGGAGCCACTGTCCTTCAGCTCATTACTGTACAACCAATAGCGCGTGGACCCGGGTCCTTGCACCTCGCTGCGAAAGCCGGCCGCGGAGATCATATCGCTTTCCTGCGTCGAGTCCACGCGGCATGCATGTGGATGTGCCGTCCTGAATGACGCAGACGACGGCGACGCAACACTCCTGCAAGTTTCAGCTGTGACCAACACATGGTTCTGATTGGCCTGAGCCGTGAGCAGCTCCATGTATCATGGAGTTGCTGGTGATGTCGTGTCTCCTCCCACCTGAATTCGCACGGATGGCAGTGCTGCGGCCGGCAGCGATTAGAAAAACACGCGTCTCATTGGCCATGGCACTCGTCGGCCACCACGGCCGCGGGGGGGTCATGACCATAAGAAGTCGTCTGTCCGGACGGGGCCATGGGGGCAATTAGCAGGATCACATCTCTGATTACATCTGTAACGACTGTCATCTCCAACATGCCGTCTGAAGTCGACCCCGCCAACATCCAGGGCAGTATCTGGTGCGCATGTCCTCGCCATCTCGTCAGAGGGTCACGATGCTAACGGGTCATTAACAGGCCCCGTCTTCCCCGGTACTACGAAGCCTTCCTGTTTTTCAAGGTCAAAGACCTCGAAGACGATGAATCCTACACCACGTTCAAAGACCACCTGCGTAAGCTGGTCTTTGACCATAATGACCCTAATAAACCGGGCAAGATCGCCACCGGCGCCCAATGCAAGGAGCATTTCGATACACATGGCGGCTTCGACGAGGCCCATGATCGAGTAGACACGCTTCCCGAGGAGCGCCACACGTTCAATGCCATCAACGTCGCCTTCTCTGGCAAGGGTACGACCAAGCTGGTTGGGCCGTACGACGAGGTGAAGCTGCGGGACCTGCTGCATGAGCGCGGCATGTACCAGGACATGGTCTTCGAAGGGCCTGACGAGCCCGAGTCGCTGGCCGACGAGTACAAGCCGCCCAAGGGCTGGCCCCAAAACAACGACAACTGGCGGTGCGATGGCATGTTCATCGTCGCTGCCCAGCGCGAGGAGGAGCTGGAGGCCACGATCAAGGACCTCAAGAGCAACTTCGGCATTACCGGCAATCCGCAAGTGGATAAGGACCAGGCCAGCGTGGAGATCACGCTGACCAAGATAGGCCACGTCCGCAATGCCGATGGCAAGGCGCAGCGGAGGGGCCAGGAGAACCTCCGGGGCAAGGAACAGTGAGTGTTGCCAATGGGCGCCTGCAGAAGACTTTCCTCGCTCACCCGTTTCCCTCAGTTTTGGCTTCGAAGATCAGATTTCCCAGCCTGCCATCCAAGGTCTGGATCCGCCGCCCAAGGAGGGCGAGCCCCCGGCGACTGCTCCGGGGTAAGTCGCAGCCCCAATCCACCAATCGAGGTCGGGATACTGACCCCCTTTGCCAGCGTGATTTTCCTCAACCGCACCGGAGACAACACCAAGTCACCGGAGTGGGCCACGGACGGTAGTTATCTGGCATTCCGTGAGATCGAGGAGAATGTGCACGAGTTCAACAAGTACGGTTTGCTCTGGTTCCCCCCGTATGAGAGAGTCGAGCTGATGTGGTCCTACAGGTTCGTGAAGGAAGAGTCCAAGAAATTGGAATCCTTCGACGACGGCACCGGTGACAAGCTGGCGGCTTATATGATCGGACGATGGAAGAACGGTAGGCATGGTCCTGGCCCCCGTCACGGCGGACGACGCTCATGATGCCTGCAGGGTCCCCCATCGCGCTAGACAGCGAGGACTCGGTGGCCCAACATCCCTTGGCCAACAACTTCGAGTACAAGTATCACTATAACACCCCGAAGGAGCTCAAGTGTCCGATTGCCGCGCACATCCGCAAGATGCGCCCTCGTGCCGACCTCTTCATCTCGAAGGATGGTGACATGCACGTCTCGGCCGGGGACAACTACTGGAACAACACCAACGTAATCCTGCGTCGCAGCGTCACCTTTGGCCCGGAAATCGAGGAGGGCGAAGAGGATAAGCCGCGTGAACAGCAACCCAAGCGAGGCATTTACTTCATGTGCTACCAGGGCGACTTCCGCAATGGCTTCAACTTCCTGACGAGTCGTAAGTTTCCCGTCACCCCCCTGACCAACCCCGTCCGACGCTCACATCACCAGGCTGGGCCAGCAACGAGGTTTTCGCGGGCAAGCAGGGGCTGGACATGGTCCCTGGCCAGGACCCCATTGTCAGCCAGCGCAACCGCGCCGACCACCCGATGCCCAAGTTCGGCATCTACAACGGGGACAAGGCCGAGCAGCTGAAGTTGGGCTATCTGCCGTGGATCGACCAGCGGGGGGGGGAGTATTTCTTCACGCCTTCGATAAAGGCCTTGCAGTCGGTGTTTGTGGACCCGGTGGAGTAGGATATACCAAGTCTTTAGGAGCAGGCATGCAATCAACCCGGTCTTGAAAGTTATCTCTTTTCTTTGACTTCGTAGCCTGACATGTGCCGGGTCGCTCGCCACCAGATCGCTTTTGTTCGTAGTGGGTCAGTCAAGGCCAATCGGACTGGACGCTGTGGCGCTGCACAGCCCAGTGGCAGCGCCAAAGAGTCAAGTATTCACGAGACTCATGTCTCCCGGATGTATCACTGCAAAGTAGGCAACTTTGGATGAGCTGGATTGAAAATCGGAGGCATGAACTTCCATGGAATCGGGAGACATGCGTATAACGCGGTCGCCAAATTCAGTGCCCTGCACGCCAAGCAAGGGGTGCTGTTCATGAGCATCTGCCCGGCCACTATGCCGATGGTATGTCGATCTTTACCCTCGAGACGATCGTGGCTGACCACCTCCAGCCACCGAAGAGGAGATGAAGGGCTTGATATAGAAGACTAGTAAAGTTAACAATATGGTGTTCAAGTAACTGCATATAACAAATTCTGGATGGTGTATCTAAGATTCATGACTATCACCACAATCTCACCGGATATTCAAGTCCTCACTCAATGTGACGCTTCTTTCAATCTCTGCAGCAGCCTCTCTATCCTCTCGTCCTTCCAGTCAGCCCAGAAAACCCTACTAGCCCAGAGTGATTTATCCTTTGCCAAATAAGCCATGTCCACCGGGGTGTTGGCTCCCTCATCTTGAGACTTCACATTTGCCAGGGCTCCCCGTTCCAGGAGAGCTTCGATCGTCTCCCAGTTGCCATTGTCTGCTGCCCAATGCAGGGGCGTGCGACCATTGTCGTTTCTAGCGTTGATGTCCGCGCCAGCATCGAGTAATATCCCAACATTTTCCGGGGTGCCCCTTGATGCAGCCGAATGGATTGGTAAACTACCGTTCAAGAGCCTTGCATTCGTGTCCGCACCGTGTTTGTGGAGAAGTGACTTGATCCCGTCTGATGTGCGACAAGCAGCCGCAACATGCAAAGCACTGAAGCCTTCAGAGTCCTGATCATTTAATTTTGAACCCGCTTCCAAGAGCGAGTCGATAATTGCGGGGTTGCTAGACTCTGCTGCAACGAGGAGAGGGAACAATGGCTTCCCATTTTTCACGATGGTGCCTCTTTGATTTGGATCGGCACCTCTGCCCAGCAGAGCACTGATAAGGTCGGAGTTTTGATCTCTTACCGCATACAAAAGAGGTGTGCCGACTGTGTCGGGCGAACTCGGTGAGACCATTGCGCCATGTCGCACCAGGAGCTCGGCTATATCTCGATTGTTTGCCTTGACTGCCAGAGTCAGTGCTGTCTCACATAGCGGATCAGTGGACCACCAGCGACAACAGTCTGATGAAGCGTGGGGTCCCGTGAAACAACGCTCGTCGGCTGCCTGAGGGCAGGCATTGACATCAGCCCCACGCTGGATTAGCAGCTCCACAACGAGTGGCCGAGTGGCGGCAACAGCATAAAGCAGAGGCGGCGTGTCTTCAGGTCCAGGGTTGAGCTGATCCTGCAATCCGTTGTCGAGCAAATATGTTACGATAGAGACTGAACCACCCCATGCGGCCGCTCCCAATATGGAGGTCTTATCATCGGGTTCTCGGCGATGAATATTCGCTCCTCTATCCATAAGCAACTGGAAGGCCCAAAGATCGGCTTCCTGAACGGCGTTTTGTAAGCTTCCATGTGTATCTACCCCGTTCTGCAGGAGGATATCAGCAAGATCTTTCCTCTTCTGAGATAGAGCGCTTCGTAGAGCCCATCGGGCATCCACTCTGGCGCCTGCATTGATCAAGTCTTGGGCGAGCTCAAAACTCCCTGTGTCTACTGCAGCTTTCAAAGGCGTCGAATAGCTTGACACCAGGTTGGGATCTGCTCCACGAGATAGCAGCTCATGCACAATCGCAGTATGGCCGCCTTCTATCGCCGATTGGAGAGCTATTGGGTGATCCGAGGAGCATTCCGCGTGGCTGTTGACGTCGAGACCCTCGTCTAGATACTGTCGTACAAGCTTCTCGTCACCTGCTCGAGCTGCGTATCTTAATGCTTCATCTCTTGTAATTCCATGGGCTAGCAACTCGCGCAATATGTCGACGTGGCCGCCAGCCGCGGCCTGATACTGGGCGGCAGTAATGCCACTTTGGACGGATCTAATAAGTGCCGAGATCCCGTGCTTCATTCCCCTTGCGGTTGTGATGCGCTCACACCCCAGCAATGTCTTCACGATGTCAAGACGGCCACTGCAAACTGCAACCACTAGGGCCGATGGAGGGTTTCCTTTAGTGTGGTGGTAGTCATTAGCTCCTTTATTGAGTAGAGTTTCACAGACAGGCAAATGGCCACTAGCGACGGCGAGATATAAAGGATCAGACCTCTGGCCGCTGGAATCCCATGGGTTTGGGAAGTTGACCTTGGCACCAGCCTCTAGCAGCGTGAGAGCGACATCTAGATGACCTTGGGCAGCTGCTGCACCAAGTGCCGTACTCAGAGCACCGCCTTTTGCGTTGACTTCGGCCCTTGCCTCTATCAGTAAGTGCACTATTTCCAGGTGGCCCATGCACGCGGCTGCTTGTAATGGACGGTGGTACAAGCCGCCGGAGACATTTGGCGACGCGCCTTTGTCGAGAACTGCTTTCACCACTCGTGTCAAACCACAGTAGGAAGAGTAATATAGTGCTGTGTAGTCATTGGTATCGTTAAATTCACCCCGCAGCCATGGTCGGTCAACATTTGCCACTTTGCTCCATAGCCTAAAATAAGGCCCATCTTCGTCAAACAGATCGAGTAAAATAGACTCTAGCTCATTGCATTGCCAAGCGCCCTGAGAAAGGTCTTTATGCACATACCAAAAGTGCCCTGCATAGCGTGCCAGCGGATGATAAATCCAGAGGTCGCCGGCGGCAGACTGAACCGCATTGTGAAAGTACGCAAGGCTACAGTTAGCCAGGACCGCATGAGACAAGCTGATGTCCATGAAGAAGTCGGAGCACGAGCCTCGCAAGATTACATCGGAAGCGAGAAACTCTCGAACGGTGAAATGGGCCAGCTTGACATACACATCCTGGGTGCCACTCGTTTCGTCTCCACCGCAGTAAGTCGAGACAAGACTGGAGCAGGAATCAATGAAGCCTTCTGGGTCGAGAAGCTCTAAGTCCTCGTCAAAAAAAGGATTGCCTTCATCATCGGCATTAACAGCTATGGCGCTTGTGACCTCATCAAGAGATAGCTGCAGATGCGTTAGAGTGGGAATGATTCTTGACTTCCAAATGTGATGACCACTCACCGGCCGAAGAGCAAAGGCTACCCAGCGTAGA
Source organism: Aspergillus candidus (assembly GCF_002847045.1). Taxonomy (NCBI): domain Eukaryota; kingdom Fungi; phylum Ascomycota; class Eurotiomycetes; order Eurotiales; family Aspergillaceae; genus Aspergillus; species Aspergillus candidus. Next base: position 578,024 of record NW_020194013.1, on the reverse strand, counting down.
AGGCTCTTCACGGACATGCGATTGCTCTCATCTATTTTGTCGATTACCATGGTGTAGTGTTCCTCCAATGACTTTGGTAGATCTTTCAGAGCTTTTTGCACCGCCTGTGGTGTCGCACACCGTCGCAGTGTCTGCAACTGGCAGTCCACCCAACGAAATCTGAAAAGGTGTCAGCCATTCAGCAGTACTATTGATCAAACTGAGTACGTACGATCCATTGGCTTGGGCCAAGAGAGACTCTTCAATCTTCTTCTTCAACGATATTGGCCACCGGGTAAATTTGGCCTCATGCGACAACTGGTGTCGCAGTGCTGTCTGTATATCAAGATCAACCACTGAGTCATCAATTGTAATGGTGGAGGTCTTGAGGCCTTCGAAAGCATTTCGAAGCTGCTCCAAGTTTCGGCCGGCCACAATCAAATGCCGTTGGCCATGTGTCTGCTTCATCGTCTCCTTAATGAAGTCCGTAATTCCGGGAATTCCGCCCTGGAGGTATTCCTCGCATTCGTCGAGACCATCGAGAACAATGTAACTATGCTCGAAATGCAGTGAGAGGTCTTGCACTATTTCTTTCCATGGAACTGACTGCTGCTTGTTGGAAAGACTGCTATACATCCTCTCCCTTCTCATGATGGAATAGGCAGGAAGGGTTGCCCCTTGATGAAGTAGCTGCCTGGCCAAGGATCCATACACGCGGTTGATGTCGACTCGTCTTTCTTCTGATGCATCCATAAAGAAATAGCATAGGCTGCTATACTGGTCTCCGCTACAATATTCCTCAAGATCCTTGATGATCTTCGAACTGTCAGTAGTCAGCGCATCAATTCAACATGGCTACAAAGACACTGGTCGACTTGATTCAATAAGGTGCTTACGTACCATAGGACGGTTTTACCACACCCAGCTAAAGCCGGGTGGTCAGTGGTCGATGAAGCTCAGTGCTGAGTGCATCACTTACCAGCTCCCCTGATCCACAAGAAATCGTTGGGGTTGGTCTTCCATTCCGTGTACTGCGCTGTGTTCAATAGCCAGTCACCAGTAGCTGGAGCACATTTTTGGTACTCTTGCTCTTGCTTGTCTGATTGACTGCGTCCTCCCAGCTGATTGAAAAGCTCAGCGATTTGATGATCTAAGACTGTCAATAGCGGTTTTATCAACTTCTGAATCTCATCCTACCCTCGTTAGATCGAGCCACACTCTCCGAGAGTCTAGTAATCTTCTTCTCAACACTCGGCAACGACCGGGTGAGGCTTAATACCTCCATCATGTTTTGACTAGACGAAACGTCAGCAAGGCCACGGGTATTCTGTCACGAACCACTCACACGTTGTCAGCCGCCAGTGCCAATTGCAGCGTGCTCTTGATGGTCGCAAGAACTTGCAATCTTGTTTCCGCGTCTGCACGTTGCAACGGCCACGCCAGAGCACGCCTCAAACTGGAGGTTTTCCCCAGTTTCAAGCTTGCTTTCAGGTCCTGCAATTCGACCAAACACCTGCGGAGAGTGCCATCATCCCCATCCATCGCCTGTAAAGACGGCAAAGACAAGGCATCGTCCAACTCAACGGCCTTCACTAATTGCTGTGCGATGCTCCCAACACTGGTGATCTCGTCCAGAATCCGAGAGATATCTTTGGGGGCATTTCGGACGCCCATGCGGTAGTCATAGCACACCGACACCAACTTACCACATACCTGGACGATGGCGATGAGAGTGCCTACAAGGCCGATCGGTTCAATCATACTGAGTGCGCATGAACACGCAAATGAGAATCAAGGTTGCTTGAGACGGTCTACTCTTGAGCATTGAAGATACCATTTGATGTATGAGCTGGCGGAGGGGCACGAGGCTGTGGATTGGGCCTCAGCCACTCATGTCAGAATAAACTAGTCCATATATGGATATTATATAGGCTGTCTTCACAGGCGCTTTGAACAAGGAACATCTTTATTGATCTATATAATCAGTATCGAGTCCAGTCATGTGCTCACCCAGCAAACATAATTCTGGTAGCCTGCACCACTACATACCGTTATTTTCTTACTCTGCGACATACGGCTACTCTTTACCGCGAATCTGAACCCACACAAAGACAACAAAGCTACCTCTACCTCCACCGATAAATATTAGAATTTCCATGTTTTATCTGTCGCAGACACATTTGCCAACTAGTATCGAGGCCAATTCAGGACATATCAATTCAGATGTACTGCAGTATGAAATGTATCTCGTGGGAAATTTATGACTCTGTCAGGTCGGTAAGGATTGCGCACAAGCCCCTTGTGCTTTGGGGATGTGTAAAGCCCCCTTATCTGGAAAAAGAGCAAAAGCATGAGAAAGCCAACCCAGAAGGTTGGTGCTCTTACGCATATGTGGACGATGGGTTCACAACCTAGTACCTGGTACCTCCCTCCCTACTGACCTATACTGATTCACCAGACAGTCCGAGGCCAAAGCCCCCCACCCCCCCGATACCTCCGAGAGTTGCAAGCCACGGAGATGATTATAGGGCGGGCGCTGCTTGATACCTACTTAGCTCATCTGCAAACTTCGGTGGTGTGACTGACTTGGGAAGGCCCGTGACGGACCTACTAATCAACTGACAGTCGAAACTCCGCCCCCTGTCCTAACTATCAAGACGCTCAAATTACGCGAATTGAGGCCGATCCTTCCAAGCCCGGCGGTATCAGAACGGATACCGTTAGAGTATTGTATCGCGACAAGTGGTATTTGCGCCGCAGGGGGAAAGAAGGACTGGCATGGTTTATTCTAGTAGTTACCAGGTAGATACCAAGATCTGCCGCATCATGGTGAAACTGGGGAGATCCATTTCCAGACATCGAGTGTCGTTGAACGGGCCGATCAACCGAAACGGCGCCCAGAAAGACAAACCAAAACACGTGTCGATCCTCATCTAATGGAGTTCTAAAGCTGTTTGGTGAGTGGTGGATGGAATGGAGGAAGTACTCCAGATTCCTTATTCTGTTTGGGACAGATGCGGTATAGTGTGCCTAATCAGGGAAAGTGCATCAGCTGTTGCTGAGCACCATGGTGCGTGGACTATAAAGGTGGAGATGGCCATCATTCGACGTTCTTTTCGCGTCATGAAAATGCTTTACAACAGAAAGAGAACAATAAGAGGCTGCGGAGGAAGAGAATCAACAGAAGAAGTCAGACGAAGATGACCTCCATGGGCTTGGCGTTTCGTGGAAGATGTTTCCCACAACCTCTTCCTGCGTTGATAGATTTTACGATACCATATACATTACGTGCGTGAGAGAACGGTTTGCCTGTATTCATTATGGACTTGTTGACTAGAATACTCTTTCAAACGAGCAACCAAAGTTTTAACAACCTCTCTAATGAACACTGGGGTTGCGGAAATCCAGGGCGAGAGGAGAGTCTTCTTTGCGCCCCCCAAGCAGCCAAGCTTCTCCTTCTGGGACCCTGACGTCAGTAGATATAGGTGAATACCTCATCATTTGTAACTGTTAATCAAGGCTCTATTAGGGTTACACTTCCGCAATAAAGTTACTGCTTCTACTCAGGCACTCTATTTCACTGACCTGAGAGATTTTATAGTGAATTATTTGCCATTGAAAGAAAGTGTCTTAGTAGAAGACAGCCTAATTAGAGATGAAATCGGTTACCAGGCTGAAGTATTCAAGGATATTATCCCATTCCCTTCTCCCTCTTCATCTGTTACTGCACATCTTCCAATTCTCAGGTCTTTTGTCTGTCATTCGAGCACCTTCAACCATTCTCTACCTTTCATAGTTTGGCCTGTTTTCTCAACATTGCCATAAGTCTGACGAGGTTCAATCTGACCTGATTATTCGCTAAGACAACTGAACCATATTTGGGCCAAGTCCTGTTCCCAAGTCCTATCGCGCAGTTCCTCCATCGCCATCGTGTCTCTCTTCCCTCCCTTCCTTGACCTTCGCCAAGGGACTGAGCAGAATCCCATCCCACTGTGGCATTTACCTCTGTCCCGATCCTTACTTCGGCCTTCACCAAGGGACTCAGCAGTAGCTGATCCCACTGCGGCTTCACGAAGAAAGAATGGACAATCTTTTTAGCAAGCCAGATTCGGCCGTCAAATTCCCAGTCAAGTCCATCAGATGCCATGACTCGGAAGGAATCCTTGAGATGGCCTAACGAATTGCAACCGATCCCCCAATCAGCTTGCTGCTGTCTTCGTCAACAGTGAGGCTCCGCCAGGGTTTTTCCCAACCAAGGACGCAATCGCTCTTTCTGGAGCGTCACGTTCCACATATCCAATATTCACATTGTATCGCTAGAGACAGCAAAGGACGGGCTCATCTTCACGTTTGAGTCCAGCTCTGACTTCGCAAGCGCCGCTGATATTGAAAATGAGAAGCCCTTCTAGAGCCATCCACGTATCCACTTGCGGTAGTGAACTTGCTCAATAAGGTTATGCAGATAACTTTAGATTTACCCAATCCTAAGCTGTGGGAAATGCAGTCCGACCTAGTTTGTCAGACCCTCCGTGGGGGTAGTCTCACCCTTTCTCAAGCGGAGAGTGAGTATGTCGATATCAACAACCGGGCTATCATCAAAGAGGCCGAGGAAGAAGAAAAATGTCTCGCTGGTTATGGATGCCACGTAAAACGCGTCTCAGTTGCGGGACGAATCATATTGGGAATCTAGCCTAGTGAGGACCGTCCGTTTCGCCTCTACAGAGGCTGCACCTTGGTGTTCCGTGGAGGGCACTTTTTCCTCAAAGAATTGGCGAGGCATTATCAAATTCCTGGCGATAAGGGGACCCCGATAGAATGGATGGCCTCGGTATCAGGTGGCGCCCCCAAGTGGAGATCGTTGATCGACGCCCCTGTACATGCGGTCCTCAAGAACGAAATAGACATCAAAATTTTTGGCCATAATTTTGGCTCTGCCGGCTGCCTCCAGTCAACGAAGCGGACCAATGTGATGTTGTCCAGGGCCCGTGTTGCCCAGTACGTTGTGGGTAATTGGGACTGGGTCGTGGACAGGAGCTTCGCCAAAGTCTCCGGCAAATTGAACGCCTATTTTGATGAGGCAGATCTTGTCCTGGACAAGCGGACCGATTATGCCATTGCCCCGACGGTAGGGTAGATGATGGCTTTCTGTCATGGGTTCGGTGGGAGGTCAAATCAAAGGCCACGCACGAATTACCCATAGTTAGCCTAAATGGCGATGGTGGGGGGTTTAGTTTGCCGCCACCCTGGACAAGGGTTGTCGGGCTGGCATTGCAGGACTGCTCCATGATCTAAGCGCCAAAGTTGCAGATCTGTCTGACCTCTGAACAGTGGTTTGATCTTAGCCCGACCAACCTTGGCTAGGATCAACCTAAGTATAATAATTTATCAAAGGGGGGTGACCTTGTAGGTAGGTATCCCGCCATCGTTATATCATCGTTTCAAGGAGTACAAAAGTGCAGAGATCTAACCATTCACAGCCACTGAAAATCTTCGACTAAGAGCCACCAGGTGTCGAGAAACCATGGAGTTTCCCGAACCCCACATCCATCACCCCCAAAGCACTCACACCCACACGGCGATCTTGCTCCACGGTCGAGGGAGCGACGGCCCCGAATTTGCCGAGGAGCTCTTCTCCTCTATGACCTTCAAGAATCAAAACGTCGCCTTGTGTCTCCCTAACTGGCGCTGGGTATTCCCGACATCCCGTGACCGATGGGATACCCGATTCCAAGAAGAGATGTGCGCATGGTTCGACGCATACTCGTTGACCGACGTGCAGGAGCGACAAAATTTGCAAATCGATGGCTTGAGAGAGTCAGTCTTACACATTGTGGATATCCTGGAGAATGAAATTCGACTGCTCGGTGGGAAACATCGCTACGTCTTCCTGGGAGGGATTAGCCAAGGGATGGCGACTGCGCTGTGCACGTTATTCTGTGCGACAGGCACAGGACGCATCCAGGGGCAGCTCGGTGGTTTTCTGGGGTTCTGTGGCTGGTTGCCGTTTGTTCGGCGGGTGGGGGATTTGGTTCGACAACCACAGGAAACCAACACCCTCAGTCTTCCCGGCGGGGCTCGAGCTAAGCGCCTAGTAGCTGACTTTTACTTGGATACGATCTTCGGCAGTCCCGACATGTCGTCGGTAAAGGAGGTTAATGATACGTCTATCCTGTCGACCCCCGTGTTTTTGAGCCACGGAACCGACGACGCGTGGGTGCCTGTGGAGCAGGGTCGACAGGCGGCTCAGATCTTACAGCAGATCACGATCCAGGTTGAATGGAACGAGTTCAGCGGGGCGGAGGGGGACGGGCACTGGATCAAGGAACCTGAGGGCTTCGACCAGGTCCTCCAATTTGTGGAGAAACAACGCGACCGGAATCAGACGGAGAGTCAATAGTTCAGTGCTCCGTACGGAGTAATGGGTATAACCATATGGTGGACGTTGGACTATGGGGACTAGTCACAGGGGAAAAGACCGGGCGCAGGCCGCGAACCCCCCTGATCTACCTCGGAAGCAGGATACAATACTTCCTAGTTCCTAGGGAGAACGCTATGGGCTGATAGACCGGTATAGCACGTCCATCAAGAGTCCCGAGGTTCCGGAAAGTTGGAACCGTTCGATACGTGGACAGTTTCATCAGGGCTATGGCTATTTTTCCAAGATTTGCGGTGGGTTTTTGTTTTACTATTTTAGTTAAGGTACTTTGTTCATGACCGTTGAGTTTTGACAGGCCTCAAATGCAAGCTGGATGGCTCGACCCTACCCTGCAGCCTTGCACACATCATTCGATGGATCTATCTCGTTGACTTGTGATCAATCTTCCGAGGATGTTGTTTGATGTTTGATGGTTTTATTTTTTTTTTACTGTCGCATCCTCTTCCCCGTGGTGTTCCGTTCATATGCCGGAGGCCGACTGTCAGCCGAGTGAGATCTACGGGAATTGATTATTTGTGGAGGATGATTCTGGTAGTACCTATTATAGAGTGTTAAAGACAGACTGAATCCATTTCCCACTTATATAAACACGGAGTGAGAAAGTATCTCCCTGAAGGATGATATCACGGGGCGGAAAAAGAGAGCTGCAGCTGTCAAATTTGTCCCCATGCGAGGTCAGTCAATACCGGTATGGGGTGTATTACTCTGTATTATGTGGATAATCCTGAGTGAAGTAATAATAATATGGTTATTATTATTTTATTATTATAGAAAATGATAGTAATAATACTATAATATAATAATAATAATATGGTTCCAGTTTAATGTGGGGTTGTTGGACCGGAGGGACGGGAAGTCGAGGTCGAGACTCGGGATTGATTCTCGTTCTTCTGTACCTATTTGTCTGAAGAGTTTATCTTATTCATAGAAAGAAATAAAAAGAAGGTGAGTACGAAGAGGAAGAAAAGAAGTAGTCAATCCATTTGATTGCTACTGAATTTGAACTACAGCGCCACGGTGACGGTGACGGTGACGGTGACGGTGACGGTGACGGTGCCCGTTGTGCCCATGCCATGCCAAAGAGTCAGAGACGCCTCCCGTCCTCCCCCTAGTATAGCGTCTACTCCACACCAGTTCTTTAGTTCCCGGTCTATATCGTAGCGTGTCCCGATAACTCCAAGTAGTAAGATGGTCAACGCGCATGTTTTTTAGTTTCTAGTTTCGAGTCTTTGGTTTTAGTTTTGGTTTTAGTTTACCCTACTGGTGGCCACTGGCACATCCACATTTACATCAGCTAGATGACTTGAACGGAAACGGGCCGGGGGCCCTAGTGGCAGTTATGTCTTCTGTATTCTCTCTCATTGGAGTCTTCTCCGTCCGGGAGTTTCAGCAGAACTGACAGGCTAAGTGAACGCTGAACCCCTGGAGATCACTATATGGGGTGTGTCATAGACATCATCCGGATCCCTGTATAATTGTCATTTGATATATTTACAATATATACGGAGTACATACGGAGTATCTATTATTTGCTCTTGTTTGTTGTATCATGATAGCCAAGAGTAAGACGTGCGAAGAGGGAATCAGAATATAATCACAATATGGTATTGACAGGATACGGTAACAAATTAGAAACCCGACAGATACTATCGATACCACCATCAACCATCAATTTAATACCAGTCATGATGGAGCCCGGGCCCGTGAGTGTAATCTAACCGGGTCTGGTTAGTGTAATACCACATGTATTGTATGATACGTACGGGATAACTGACCTTCTTTCATAAAACTCCTTCTTCCCTTCCTTTTTCCCTCTCCTTTCCCCATGACTCTTGTTCATTCTTGACTTCATATGAAATCTTGTTTAGATGATATTTGAACCTTATATCTCTATCCACTAAATAACAAGACATTTTTTGTGTCCGACAGGATCTCGTGTTTTGTTGCCACCGCTTTGAATTCACACCAGTACTGATCGCGTACTCGCCCCTGCCACCCACATAAGGGAGCCTGAACCCCCTAATACTGCAACTGGACTTTATCTCTCTCCTCCTTCTCCGCCGCCCGCCCGCTTCTTGAACCCGCACAATTCGTTCCCCCTCCTCCTCCTCAACCACCCCAATCCTCCGACTCTCTACCCCCGATCGTCAACCACACGTCTTTTCTTCCTTCCTCTCCTTTTATTTCGGTTTCGCATGGTTTCACTCGACATCCTTACCGTCTGTGGTAAAGTACTGGTCTCTCTAGTCATGAACAACGCGCTCTCTTGAGTTGCTTTCAGCCCATCACTCGCAGGGGACGCCCGTCATTCGTGTATTATTTCCTCCCATTGAATTACGATCCTTTTGTCCCTGGAGAGAAACCCCAAAAGATTCATTCACCAACAGCAAGGGAGCGGATTTCCATATCGCTCAATACCCCCATGTACGAGATCGGTGTGGCCGAGTCTTCACCCGCTGACGGGTCCGCGATGGCGGCTAAATCCACACCTTTTGCGACCGCGGTCGAGTACAACGACGACCACGCGGCCGCCAATCCTACGGGCGCTCTGCGGAGCCGCAGTCGGGGCGATAGCCTCTCCATGCACCAGAACGGTTTTGCGGTCGATCAATCCCCCCAACGACACCAATCGCCCATGGTCTTGACGACCGGTGGGCGCTACACGCCCAGCCCCGAACCCGCCCCGGCGCTGTTCGTGCGGGCCATGTACGACTACGATGCCGACGACCCGACTAGTCTGAGCTTTCGTCGAGGCGATGTGATCCAGGTGCTCAATCAGCTCGAGACCGGATGGTGGGACGGTGTCATTAACAACAACATTCGGGGCTGGTTCCCGAGTAATTACTGTGCCGTTATCGATGACCCCAGCGAACTGCAGGATCACATTCCGCTCGACCTTCACGAGATGGGCGATGGACACGCTAGTGCCGACTCCGGGGCCGGCGAGGCTTATGACGACGGACACGACGATGACGAGGTGGACTCGGTGGGCAACCCGCGCGATTCGGCTCCCATCCTCCCCATTGAGGGGACCGTTGCCCCGAAGGAGCAGGAGGAGGCCGCCTTCTGGATCCCGCAGGCCACCCCCGACGGACGGTTGTTCTACTTCAACACTCTCACCGGCTACAGCACCATGGAATTGCCCTTCGAAAACCCGGCCGCGAATGAGACCGGCCCCTACGATCGCAATCATTTCTTCGTGCCCGACCAGACCCGGCCCCCGCCCGAGCTGATGGCTCGCGGCTTCGAGCGTGACGAGGACGAGTACGACGGGTCGGCGTCCGAGGCTGAGGGGGAGTCTTTGATGGTGGCCTCTCACGATTCCATGTCCCGCCGGCGGCAGTCGTTCATGGATGGCGTATCGCCCGCAACGTCCATGGACTCCCTGCACCCCCCGTCGACGATGGCCAAGGCTACGGGCCACCACTCGAATCGCAGCCAGCCCAAGATTTACGCCTCCCATGGCCCCAGCAACAGCACCACCTCGCTCTCCGAAACCTACCACCGGCCCTCCGTCTCCTCCGAGGTTCCCTCCCATTTTGTGGACGATGCGGCCTCCACCCCCCTGACCTGGCCGTTGCTCGTGGACAATATGCACCATGCGATCGAAGCGTATCGCCAGACGCTGTTGAGCGGCGACCGCTCCGAGTATGTCCGGAAGGCGGAAGATATTTCCGACCACTTGCGCATGCTACTGGCCGCGGGGTCCGACACCACCGACAACCACTCGGGGAACCCGTCCATCATCTCCACGAACAAGGCTCTGTACCCTCACTTCCGGGATATGATGTCCAAGTTCTCCAAGCTGGTGCTGTCGTCTCACATCGCCGCGGCCGACTGGCCCGGCCCGGACTCCGCCCACAAGTGCCTGCAGGAAGCAGATGGCGTGATGCATGGCGTCTACGGATATGTGGATGTCGCGCGGAAGCAGCGCGGCGAGGCGATCCACCGCGTGGTCCCCGGCTTCGTGATGGGTAGTTTCGCGGGCGGTTGCTGGCAGAGCAACGGCGTGTCGCTAAACGGCTCAGGCCCGACCTCGTTCTTGGACCAGGACCCCGAGGACTCCCGCGCCGAGCCGTCCACGCCCCTCGACCTCGCCGTCTTGGACCATATTGACGTGCTCCGGAAGGCCCTCGTGGGCAGCATCCGTCGCCTAGAGGAGCGCTTGACCCTCAACCAGAAGAAGATCGTCACCGCCATGACCCACCGGGAGATTGGCGACTCCGTCTCGGCGGCCGCCATCAAAGTCGTCGAACAATACCGTCCGTGGGTCTCGGCCGTGGAGTCGGTCAACCTGGCTCCGCTGGGGACCAGCTTCCAGAACCCGCAGCTGGTCGATTTCGGCCTGCAGAAACAACGGGTGTACGATGCGATCGGTGACTTTGTGCTGAGCTGTCAAGCGATCGCGGCTCCTCTGGGTGATGAGTGGGCCGAACTGCGGGGCGACTCGCTGGACGACCGCCTGAACGCCGTCCGCGGCGTGGCCCGTCAGCTGGAGAATTACGTCTCCCAGATCGGGTTCTCGCTCTCGCTCCTCCTGGAGCAGATCCCCGAACCGGCGACCGTCTTGCGCAGCGACAGCCGCTTGGGTGACAATCCCGAGGGACCCAAGGCCCAGCACGGCCGCGGGGAATCGAAATCCGGCAACGGCCCGATGGGATTGCCCTCGTCCTTCTCCCCCGAGCCGCCATCGGATAAGGTGCGACGCAACATGAACAAGGCACAGCGGTTCTTCGGGCAGGCCCCGCCGACGGCCATCACCCGGGAACCGATCCGGGAACCCGTGCGCGAGCCCGAGGAGACACCCTGGTACCTGAAGATGGACCACGAAGGCGAGGTGTTCTACGACACCAAGAACGACGTGCCGACCCTGAAATGTGGCACCCTGGGTGGTCTGGTGGAGCACTTGACCCGACATGACAAGCTGGACGCCTCGTTCAACAACACCTTCCTCCTGACCTACCGTTCCTTCACTACGGCCTCGGAGCTCTTCGAGATGCTCACCCAGCGATTCAACATCCAGCCGCCGTTTGGCTTGAACCCGGACGAGATGCAGATGTGGGTGGACCGGAAGCAGAAGCCCATTCGATTCCGTGTCGTCAACATCCTGAAGAGCTGGTTCGAGCACTTTTGGATGGAGCCGAGCGATGAGACCAACATGCAACTCCTCGACCGGGTCCATTCCTTTACCCGAGATTCGATCGCCACCACCAAGACGCCGGGTTCTCCCCAGCTCCTGACCGTCGTCGAGCAGCGTATCCGGGGCCAGGACACCACCGCCAAGCGGCTGGTTCCCACGCAGGCGACCGCGGCTCCGACCCCCATCATCCCGAAGAACATGAAGAAATTGAAGTTCCTCGACATCGACCCGACCGAGTTCGCTCGCCAGCTGACGATCATTGAGTCGCGCCTGTACTCCAAGATCCGACCCACCGAATGCCTGAATAAGACGTGGCAAAAGAAGGTTGCGCCAGGGGAGCCCGAGCCGGCGTCGAACGTCAAGGCCCTGATTCTGCATTCGAACCAATTGACTAACTGGGTGGCCGAGATGATCCTCGTCCAGTCCGATGTCAAGAAGCGTGTGGTGGTTATCAAACACTTTGTGAACGTGGCAGATGTATGTTCCCTTTCTCTATCCTGCTTTCGCTTCCGATGGTAGATGACTCACTGCTAACCGATGGACTCCTAGAAATGCCGGAGTTTCAACAATTACTCCACCCTTACCTCTATCATCTCAGCTTTGGGAACGGCACCGATTCATCGCCTGGGTCGGACATGGGCTCAAGTCAGTGGACGCACGTCTGCCATTCTCGAGCAGATGCGCCGGCTCATGGCCAGCACCAAGAACTTTGGCGAGTATCGTGAGACGTTGCATCTGGCGAATCCGCCCTGTATCCCATTCTTCGGTATGCTGTTATGGCCGATATAACATATATCCTAGTCGATCCCTAGTTTGATCGAGAAACTAATGACTCCTCTTTCCGTCTTAGGTGTTTATCTGACCGACTTGACATTCATTGAAGACGGTATCCCATCGCTCACGCCGTCGGAGCTGATCAACTTCAACAAGCGCGCCAAGACCGCCGAGGTCATCCGTGACATCCAACAATATCAGAACGTGCCGTATCTTCTTCAGCCAGTTCCGGAATTACAGGACTACATCCTCAGCAACTTGCAGGCAGCCGGAGATGTCCACAACATGTACGATCGGAGCTTGGAAGTAGAGCCCAGAGAGAGGGAAGACGAAAAGATTGCGAGGTATGCTATTTCCGGTAGAGAGATGAGTACCTTGACTTTCGCGAGCCTGGTCCTGTCGTCGCGATGATCCAGATTGCTTATTTTTTTCTTTCTCACCTTTTTCCCTTTTCTTTCATTCAGTTCCTTTCAACTGTTTTCTCGGTCGGCCGGCGATTCCGCCGCGTTCCACCGATAGCCCGCCCTCTTCTTTATCTCTTTGTTTCTCTGTTGTCGAGACATATTGAATCTCGGAGGAATTTTGATTGATTGAGGACTAACCGCTTCTGTCTCCTGCACGTAGACTGCTTTCTGAATCGGGTTTCCTGTAAAGCGACCCACACGCCCCCACTGCCCGACTTTCTCCGTCGGGGCTATCATGTGACACGGCAGACAATCCCTGTCGAGGTTGCATTTGATGCACATTATGACGCGCGAGCCGACTTTGACCGCCAGACCCCCTCGCGGCAAACCGAGATGCACGGAAACGATCGGGCTCGAAGGCGCCCGCGGGGCAATCAACGGCCGGTGCAGGGTGAAACGGGCAACACGGTGCCCTTATCGGGCCCCTAGCATGACGGCGCTTAGGTGGAAACCTGGGTCTACCGTTAAAATCAGCCCGTCGATCGTCGTATGACAGACAACGATCGATCCTGTTCCTTGGACCTGTGCCATGCAGATCGTCGAGATCGGCATTCGAGACGTCCAAATCGGGCCCAATTACGTTAGGGGCTCCTCGGACGACTCACGGATTTGGTAACGGTCGTCCATGCTGTGAAACCTCTTACGTCTCACTTTCTGGACGTGCAGAGGGCCCGTTTGTACCTTGCAGGTGGTTGGAGACAAATTCTCATTCGAAATTGTTCTCTTTATGGAAACCCCTGCAAATTGTTCTCTTTATGGGAACCCCTGCAGGCCAGCAAGTGCTGCGCAGGGCAATGAAAGAAGGGGCTTACACCGACCGACCGAGAGCTTTTGTATTGGGGCTCGAGCGACGCACGACAAAGCTCATTGCATGTGATGGATACGTTACAGCGGACGGGCCGAATGGCATCAGTCTCTTCCTCTCTTTTCCCATCTCGACGACTATAATCTCCTTTATCTACGACCCCGACAAGTTTCTCCCTTTTCTTACGTCGCTCCTTCCGACATCCTATATATCTGCACAAACTACTTCACCCCTGTACAGTGGCAACGCCAGTCTACTTTGTACAAAAAGAGAGAAACAGCACTACATTTGATGTCATCTCCTATTACTTTTACACAGTGCTTATCATATCTTCCACCCTTTTGTGAGCGTTCCTTTTACTGTATCTACGGTTGCATAATGATCTATGACGATACTGGATAGTGTTATATAGTGTTTGGTTTTGATGATGTGATCTGATCTAGTCTTGTATGGATCTGGTTTGGACCAGCTTGGTGTATAGAAATGCTAGTGATTTTGATGTTGTTTTTATGTGGTTTCGAAGGGAGGGATTGGTTTATTCATAGCGTGGACGTGCCTTGACTCCGTAATTGGTCCGATTTGTAGGTTGATCGATGGTCGTTGTCTATGTATAGTAGTCCTACTTGGGTGTTGGGCCCTGCCTGGAAAGCCCACCAGGGTGTGTTAGCTCTTAAGCCAAGTAGGTGGACTATGCTCTACGACAGGCTGACCCTACCGCAGGGGAAGACACCTAGCAAAAAATAAAAAGAAGTCATCTCGTCGTTTCACAGCTAAAGCACGAATCCACCAGCTACGTCTCCGCGCGGCTATCCTCCCCAATCCCCTGGAACAACTTCATCTTCACATCCGCCGCCAACAACCCCTTAACCTCCTCGGAGACAATCCGCTGTCCATCCCGCACGACCTTCTCCAGCTGCGGATCCTTAACGGTCGAGGGTCCTCCGCCGCGCGAAGCGCTATTCTCGATGCCCCGCGTCGCGCGCCGGACCTTCTGGCTCAGATCCATCATCTGCTTGCTGCCGTAGTCGCGCGTCGTGAACAGCGGGCTCTGGCTTAGCGTCGCTACCCAGTACTTGTTCCACAGTAGCGATAGTAGCTCGGCGTCTAGCGAGCTCTTGTAGTATGATACGTCGAGACTGTAGTAATGTGACGCGTGCGCGCCGAAATCCTCGGCCTTGCTCAGCGGCACGGCCTGGTAGTCGTCTCCGCCGTCGGCGTCGCCGGCGCCCTCGCCGTCCTGACCCTGTCCCTCCTTGGAGGAGGAAGGAGGCATATAGTCCTTGGGAAACGTGCGGAACGCACCGATGTCGACCTTCCCCGCGGAGATAGTCCGCTCGGGATCGATCACGACCGCCACGAACGGACCCCCCATCTGCTGCATATCCTGCGTCGACACGTCAATGCCCGACAGCCAGCACCCGTACCCAGGGTGACTGTGGTACCACCCGACGGCGTTCTCCATGCGGCCCGAGTCTCGGCACGCCTGCAGATACGACACCATGTACTCGTTGGCTTCGTCCTGCGCGTTGACCCGCGTCTCGGTGCCCTCGACGGGGAGCCGGAAGGCGTCTGTTACGATGAAGGTCTCGTGCTGCACGTATCCCTGCATCAGACCCATTACTTCGAGGGATCCGCCTGACCGCGCGTGCATCACCATTTTGAGGAGTGCGACGGCGGAGATCCGCACGGATTTGAAGTATTGCGGGTCTTTGGACCATGGTCGCGTGCTGCTTAGTTGAGTGTGGGTTGATTCGTTGTAGCGGTAGAGGGCGTCGCGGTGGGGGTCAATTAGATTGATGGCGTTTTCGAACTCTGTTGGTCTGTTAGTGTTGCTTTTGGGGATGGTTTCATAGGGTGTTTGGGGGATTGTGTAAGTGGGGGGGGGGGGACATACCCCAGGACTGCTGGGCAGCCTGCTGCATGGTGGTGGTTGGTAGATGGGGAATCTATAACTGATTGCGACTGTTTTTCTCCAACGAGGGATCAGATATACAGCAGTCGTTGGGAGGAGTGATGGAGATGGTGTCAACGAGAAGAAGGTGAGATGCGATGCTGTCATTATCAGCATATCAGTCGGTTATCGAGGACAATGCGGTGAAGCAGAATCTGGCAGTACTTGGCGGTGAACTGCTGAGTCATCCGTTGCCTGAGAAACCAGCGCCTGCCGGCCGAATCTCGATTTGCGGCTGCCGTTTCCTGCCTGAGGAGTTCGTCCCATCAACACAACTCAATCCCTCTCGCGCTCTTTCTCTCTCTCCCTCTTATCCACTCTTCCCTCTTCCTCCTCCACTCTTTGTTGATCTATCTCCTTCCTCCTCCCTCTCCCTTACTGGTACCTGCACCTCAAAAGTTGATACATAAATTCTGCGCCTCGTCCGTCGCTACTCCCGCAGATGTCAACCTGTCATCGGCTGTAAATCATCCAACTCAATTCATTGTTGTTTGCTGACAGGCTTGCGATTTGCATTGCGCTTTGTTTGCCTGTCTTGACACCGACCTCACACAGGCGGCTTGGTCGCCAGCGTGTCTTACATGACCTCCGGTCGCTTCTTGTTTATCTCCCCCTTCCTGTGCTGATTCCCCAGCTTCACCGTGGGTAAACAAATCGCTTTTCATACGTCGCGCGCGCCGATCCGTAGGGGTCTCGATTGTTAGTGCGATGGCGGTCGATACGAGCTACTTGACCACCCAGGTCAATAATATTGTCTCGGAGTTGCATGGAATCTTTGATGATATCGGCGTTCCGAATCATGAGCGCGAGTCGCGAGAGGCTGAGGTTCGTTTGTCTTCTTCTATGCCGCTCTTCTCGGTGCTGACGGACGTGGCAGCTCTTTAGTGCTTTGTCGGAAACGCTTAGCAACCACCTCAAGCTCGTGGATGAGTAGGTTGCCCCTGTCTGGTGTAATCCCTTCTCCCCTGCCGCTGCTAACAGTCGCAGTGAGAAACAGGTCATGACCGAAGAAGCGCAAAAGCTCATCACTGCTATACGACAACTAGAAGCTTCGCTGATTGACGAGAAGGCTAATGGCCAATATAATCTCAACGATGCGGACCTGCGCATTAAATATCCCCTCAATCAGTGCCTCAACTTCCTCCGGGAGAAATATGGCGCACTCAGCAAAATGCACAAGGAACGCTTCGAGCAAGTGAGGAGTAAGCTTCGAGCGCCCTGGCAGTGAAACCAATCGGGATCCCACCACTAACCCCTTCTTTAGAGCTTGTCGAGGCCCTCGAATCATACTCTTCTCATCTCGAATCCGCTTTTGTCACCATCGATCTGCCTCCCACGGCACCCGGGTCATCCATCGCGCCCAGCTTTGACCTTTCCCCCTCCTACGTCACGTCTCTGGACAGCGAATTCAGCAGAGTCTACGAAGAATACCACCGGCGACTGGAGTTTGTCCAAACTACGTGCGAGGACATCATTAAGCTGTGGGCTGAACTCGGCACCCCCCAGGTCCAGACCGACTCCAACATTGTCAAATTCTACCGCGAGTCTCCAGAGCAGCTGGGATTGCACGAAACCGACCTCGCAAACCTGATGGCCAAACGCGAAAAGCTTCTGGACGAGAAGAAGGGCCGTGAACGCAAACTGAAGGAACTCCGCATGGCCGTGGAAAGTCTCTGGGAACGATTCGGTGTCGAGGACTGTGATAGAAAGACTTTCCTGTCTGCCAACCGCGGGTGCGGTCTCCGGACCATCAACGAATTCGAGGAGGAACTGGCACGCCTGAATGAGCTGAAGCGACAGAACCTGCACCTGTTTGTGGAGGATGCGCGCTGCCGACTTCAAGAGCTCTGGGATAGCTTGTACTTCTCGGAAGAGGAGATGCTTGATTTCACTCCCGCCTTCTCCGATGTTTACAGCGACGCCCTGCTCGAGGCACATGAAGGTGAAATCTCTCGTCTTGAGGCGCTGAAGGAACAGCGGGCCCCCACACTCCAACTGATTGATAGACACCGGAGCCTCATCTCGGAGCGCGACGCCTTGGCGACCTCCAGCCAAGACGCGTCCCGGCTCATGGCACGCGGAGTCAAGGGAGAGAGACGTGACCCTGGAAAGCTTCTGAGAGAAGAGAAGATGAGAAAGCGAATCGCGAAGGAGCTGCCCAAGGTGGAGGCCGACCTGAGGAAAGAATTGGAGCTGTGGGAGGACGAGTTCGGACGCCCGTTCTTGGTTCACGGAGAGAGGTATCTGGACGACCTCACTCCAGTCATCGCCAAGCCCCCACCGCGATCCAAGTCGGCTGCATCTGGAAGTGTGAGAGGGAGCGCTCAAAAAGCCCAACCACCGGCTCGACCGGCTAGTGTCATGAGAGCCCCCCTGCCGCCTCGCTCCGCCACCAAGACCCCTACCGGACATAGCTCCACGACAAAATACAATACAATTGGACCTTCTCGAGGAGGCGCGAAGTCTCCATCGAAGATCCCCAGTCGGGTCCCCCTGGGAAATATTCCCCATGCGAACAACTCTCCGGACCGACGGGGCGGTCCAGGCACCTACTCTTCCAGTACAATGAACGCGAAGACTCGTGCGCCACCACCACGCATGCGCGCATTGACCGGTGCAGATTCGAAGGACAACAGCTATCTCTTTGAACCCCCGCGATGCGCGAGTGCCCTATCCAACAGCACTTTTGTTCGCCCGGTCAGTCCCGAAGACGTTTACGACGATCGTAACCAGCGGTCGTTTATGAGCTCTTCGATCTTCTCTCAGCGATCTGCCGGTCAGTCATCGCACTCGTCGGCCTCGTCCCTCTCCTTGAACTCGATGCAAGCGTTCCCGCGACCGAACCCATACCTGCAGAATAAACCCCCGCCCCCAGCCCCCAGACAGGTCTCCAACTCCTCGACGATCGACACCGCCAATGGGGGGTCGGAGAATTGGGAGACGTTCGACGACGGGTCCGAGTCTGAAGCCGATGCTAGTGACGTCTACTACGCCAAGGTGCGCGCCGCCCATGGAAAGCGACTGGCCCCTGAGGACCAGCAGGGTCTTTCCCTAGCAGGGAAAAAGGCCAGGGGCATTCGCAGTGTCAGTCCCGATGGGCCGCAGGCCAGTCGCAGCGCTAATATCATGCGAGTGGCCAGTGGGGAATGGACAGATGAGATGGAGTCTTACTAGAAAAAGGGTTTACTGCTTTGCAACCAACCGCCTCTCGTTTATTTCATTCTGTTTTCCTTGGGACCTGCGGCGCTTCCGGAAGGACGTGATTACGAGACCAATCTGTTGTGACGATTCTATGATTGACCTTGGGACTGCCTAATCTAGCGACTCAACCTGCTCTCGGGTCATGGTTGAGTCCCATTATCTCCCAGGTATGAGCGACTCGCATCGTCGGGCTCAGACAACGACTTTAATTTTTTCATTTTTTTCTCCCCATTCCCCCTTGTTGTAATCTGCGATTATACCATGTTAGCTCCGGCTTTGATACTTTCTTTGCGGGACCCGAACTTTCTTGTGTTGATTCTTGGATCTTTCCGGCGATGAAATGAAAGGGAGAACCGAACGGACGATATGACGTCCCCCGGATATCCCAAAGTGGCTTGGAAGAGACATATTGCCTTCTTGTATTATGCTTTTGTTTGTATGTTTGAATAATTCCCCTAGCCTTTTTCAACAGAGACATGAGTGGAAGGAGTCTATCTCCCACCCTCGTCCTTTCCCATGATCGATATCATTTCCCTTGTTTCACCGGGTTATTTATGTTCCATTTTCCGTTTTGATGAGGTCCCTTGTTTTATGATTTGTTTACTTGTCGCATAGCATGCTTTTTCCATTTGTGTTTGTATCAGCGTTGTATTTGTTGTCTGGTTGTCTGGTTTGTTGATTAGACATCAATGATTGACTTGTTCTATCTTGGATTACTTGCTAGTCGACCTAATCGATTAGACGTATATCATGTAGGACATGACTATGTAGATGTTGTTAATATCTTCAGTAATGTACAGTCAACAGACAATGAGCCGGTTTCAACTTATCCCAACTACCGCGCACATAGCAAGTACAGTAGCTCAGTAGCTCCAACCACACCTACCTAAGAGCGGAGACAACGACTCCCACCACCATAACCGACCCCTATACTTTACAGACAGACCCACAAATAGCTAGCTATCCAACAGACAGACGATAAATAAGACAAAAACTCAAACTCCCCCAGCAAGCGACCCCATCCACCCGCGATCCCCACCCAAAGCCCTCTCCGCAGACCCAACATCCACCTCCTTCTTCACCCTCCTCGCAGGCTCACCACCATCCTCGCGCGTCAAATCGCGCGCCTCCTGCAACCTCCGCAGGGACTCCTTGCGGCCCAGGATGGCCATCGTCTCTGGGATGCCTGGCCCCGCGGCGCCTGCTGAGAGGGCCCAGCGGAGGTAGTGGTAGAGTTCTTTTTTGAAGGTTTTGTCGATGGATTTCTTTGCTTTGGATGCGTCTTCTGGGGTGGTGGGAGGAGAGGGTGATTGGGGAAGGTGGTCTTGGTCTTCGAGGGCGGAGGAGCCGTCGTAGGAGGTGATGTTTGCTTTGTGGGTTTCGATGGTCCAGTGGGGTTCTGGGACGAGCATTAGGGCTGCGGCTGCTGTGTGGAGGGTGGAGAGGGGGATCTTGTTGTTGGTGCTGGGGGTGAGGGTTGAGGTGTAGGGAGGTCGGGTTAGGGTTGGGGTGAAGAAGGTGGCGTTGCGGGTGACGAAGTCGGTGGCTGTTGTGTATGATTTTGCGTCGGCGCGGAGGAGGGGAGCGATGTATTCATTTAGAGAGCGGGATTGGAGGAGGGGTGCTCTGTGATGTTTATCAGTTGTGATTCCTTGATGTCTGTGCTTTTGGCGCAGGTGGAGGGGGGGGGGATGTCGTGGGGAGGGAAAAGGTCTGGACATACAGCTCTTTCGCTGGGTAAGTGTCGGACACCACCTGGGAGACTTTCGAGACCATCGCGTCGAATTCTGGACCCCCCGTTGCGGCGAATCGCTGGGCGTGCGCCTTTTGCAGGAACCAGAGCTTCTCGAAGGCGACTACTGTGTTGCCTCGGGTGATCTTGAGGTTGAACTGGTCGTAGATTAGTAGCTGACGGGAAATGGATAGGGTCGATTATGAACGTACGATCTGCTCTAGCTCTTCCAGACTGAAGACGTCTGACTTCTGGGTGTGAGACCAGCCCAGGAGAGCGGCAAAGTTCACCAGAGTAGCTGCGAACACGCCCTGTCGGTCTTTGAAGAAGCTCAGGTCGATATCGGCATTCCGCTTGCTGAGCTTTTGCCCGGATTGGTCGACCAGCAGGGGAACATGGCCGAAGCGGGGAGGCGTCCATTGGAACGCGTTGTACAGTGCGACGTGCAGCGGAGTGGAGGGCATCCATTCCTATGTTTCAACGCTGTTAGAATCCTGCCCCCGATCTGTGGAAGTTCCCCGATGACGTACCGTTCCCCGGATCACATGGGTGATCTTCATGTGGTGGTCGTCCACCACGTTGGCGAGGTGGTAAGTCGGGTGCCCGTCGGATTTGAGCAAGATGGGGTCGTCGTACACGCGATCGATCAGATCCAACTTGTTAGGCGATCGGTTTTGCCCCGTTTTGCCGTACACTAGGTCGTCAAACATTGGGTATCCCTCCACCTTCAACCGAACCACATGCGTGTCGCCCTTGCTTGCGCGCTCTTCGGACTCCGCCGCGGAAATATCTGCGCACGTTCTGTCGTACCCCGGGGCTAAGCCTGCCTGGCTGCGGTGTCGTGCGAGAGTATCGAGTCGATCGCCCGAGCAGAAGCATCGGTATGCATGGCCGTTGTTGATCAGGTCATGCGCGTGGGTGCGATAGAGGGCCGTCCGTTCCGACTAGATGTAACCGTCCACTCTGGTCAGCGCAAGTCCACACAGACCATTCGATGGGCACATTTCCGGCCATACCTGTCTGTAAGGGCCGTAAGGACCCCCGATACTTGGACCTGTGGTGCACAGCGGCCTCAAGTCAGCGAGGCCGATCCCCACACAATCCAAATGCGCTTCCATTCTCACCTTCGTCCCACTGCAGTCCAGCCCATTGAAGATCATCGTAGAGCCTCTGCTCAGCATCGGGGATCGTCCGTTTCTGTAGTCCCAATCAGCTCCCCGTTCATGGTCTCCCGGTCGATCGTGTCCTTGCGCACCTGGTCCGTGTCCTCGATGCGCAGCAAAAACTGGCCGCCCGTTCGTCGGGCCAACAGGTAGTTGAACAGGGCGGTGCGAAGTGACCCAAGATGAAGATATCCGGTTGGCGACGGCGCAAATCGAGTTCGGGCGGGAAGATTAGGGAGATTGGTCTTTTTGCTGCCGGCGCGTACGCTCGGAGACGTCGAGTGAGCTCTGCATTGGAGGCAGACCCAGGAACGACGGGCTAATAGACCCGAGAGAGGGCGTCTCATGATAACGCGACAGCAAGGAGAACTATAAACAGGAAAAGAAGTGGGTGGAAGTGGACAGAAGGTGGTGAAGCAGACGCGGGAGAAAAAGGCAGAGAGAAGGATGAGCGGAGGTGCGGCGAACGGAAGCCGAACGGGGCGAATGATTTTCTTTCCCCGTCCGAACTTTGCTCCGTCTTTCTTCTGTCAATCCACGATCCAATCCTCGTCACCCAGTCCTTTCTATAACGTTGATTTGGATACTTTCTTCTGACTTGATACTCTTTCATATATTTAATATCTGTTTCTTGGATAATCCCCAGTCTTCCACGCAGTCAGGCCGAGTCTTCCTGCCTCTCCACCATTAGTATGGCAGCCTGTTTTCCTCTTTTCTTTTGCGCACTCCAACATATCCTCTACGGGGCTAACATATTATGATTAGTGGCTGAATTCGAGATCGACCTCTACGGTATAGTCCAACTGATGATGAAGTCCCCGAAGAAATCGCGTTGCTAACCCTCCGAACAGAGGTCCTGGAGATTGAGCGAAGCGCAAGCAAAGACGAGGTCCGAAAAGCTTATCGCAAGGTATGTCGCCTGCAGAATCCGACCCTCGATTCAACGAGGCTTCTTCTAATCTCAAACCGCTTCGACATGTAACAGGCAGCCCTCGCAAGCCATCCCGATAAAGTTCCCGAAGACGAACGCGAAGACGCAGAGGTGAAATTCAAGTCGGTCCAAGAAGCCTACGACATCCTTTACGATGACGACAAGCGCCACCTCTACGATACCCACGGTATGGGTGCGTTCAATGGCTCCGGTGAGCCTGGCATGGGCCCTGGCGGCCCCGACCTCGACGACATCCTCGCCCAGATGTTCGGTGGCATGGGTGGCATGCCCGGTATGGGCGGCATGCCCGGCGGTATGCCCGGCGGACCCCGCGCGAACAAACCCCGGAGGAGTCCCAACGAAGAGCAGAAGTACGAAGTGAGCCTGGAGGATCTGTACAAGGGCAAGACGGTCAAGTTCGCGAGCACCAAGAACATCATCTGCAGCCTGTGCAACGGGAAGGGCGGCAAAGAACGGGCGCAGGCCAAGAAGTGCTCGACGTGCGACGGACATGGTGTCAAGCAGGTGCTGCGACAGGTGGGACAGTTCTTGTCCCCGTCGACTGTCGTCTGCTCGACCTGCAGTGGCGACGGCCAATTCTTCAGCCCCAAGGACAAGTGCAAGAAGTGTAAGGGGAAGAAGACTGTGGAAGCCAAGAAGATGTTAGAGATCTACGTGCCTCCGGGAGCGAAGTATGTTATCCCTGTTCTATTTCTCGTCCCATGATCGGCAGCTAACTTTGATTTAGGGAAGGGGACAAGATTGTTTTGGACGGTGAGGCGGACCAAGCACCGGACCAAGAGCCCGGAGACATTGTCTTCCATCTGGTTGAAGAAGAACACCCGATCTTCCGGAGATCTGGAGCCGACCTCACGGCCACCATCGAAATCACACTGGCCGAAGCGTTGGCCGGGTTCTCCCGCGTCGTGATCAAGCACCTCGACGGGCGGGGTGTGGAGCTCAAGCATCCCCAGAAACCGGGTCAGGTCTTATCGCCCGGACAGGTCCTGAAGGTCCCCGGGGAGGGCATGCCCATCAAACGGAGCGACTCCCGGGGTGATCTGTACTTGATCGTCGACGTCAAGTTCCCCGATGAGAAATGGAAGCCGAGCCCCGCCGTGCTGGCGAGCCTCAAGGAGATACTGCCTAAGCCAGGCCCTGCCATCCAGGCAGACACCGTGGACGAGGTAGAATACGACCCGAAGGGCAACATGGATGAGTTTGGGTCCAACGATCAAGGGGGGTCTGCATGGGAGGACGATGATGATGAGGGTGAGACGGCGCAGTGCACAGCGCAGTAATCTTGCATGCTTGCGTTTGTCTTTTCCTCTGTTTGCATTTCGTTTCTTTTTCTTTTTCCTATTTTGTTTTTTCTTCTCTTTGTCTGTTTGTCACGGCCGTTGTCTATACCTCTTGCAGCAGGGCTTATTTAGAACCGTCGGAAAGACGCATTGGGACCAACTTTCCTCTGGCATCGCTGGCGTTTGCGGTCCAAATCAGCAGCTTGGTCTGATATAATGGTGATGATAGAAATATACTACATACATGTTGCAATCAGTGTCTCACTTGGCATGTGCTTCGCGTGTGGGGGTGAAACAAGCATTCCGATATCTTGAAATTAGTTTGACCCCTGTCCGGTTGTCTCCGTTTGAGGTGTGGGATATTGGGCCGTAAATTCTTTACGAATTTGTGATTTCTTTCTTGTCCATCCATCAAACAGGGAGAAGTTTTAACCCACCAACGGGTTCATCCGGGGTGAAAGACGGGCCCGCATGTCTCCTTTTCCCCAGGTCTCCAGCACCCACCACATTTGAATAGCGCGGGGTTGAAGCGAATGGGGGGCTCCGGGGCTCCATATCCATTGTCTCGGGCCAATCAATCGAGCAACGCGACATGTGTTTTCAGGCCCGATCCAAACATTGGGGCCCTGTGTTTGATTGTAGTTAATATCTCTTATTTCTCATTCTTTTTTTCCCTTTTTTTCTTTCTGTATCCTATCCAGCGCAGATATAAAGCACTGTTCGTTCCCTGCCGCTTGTCGGAATCCCCACTCCATACATACCAACTGTATTGCTCCTGATTCGCTCGGCACCCCGGGTTCCCATCTTCGGAGATTCTCCGGTTTTTCGGCATCGGTGGTATACCGTCAGTGGACTGTCTCGGCTTTTAAGGGGTTGAGTACCTAGCAGTCGGCTTAAATACCCGACCCGACTGCGGCATTGAACCCACCAAGCGCTATCTATCTTCATTTTCAATCAGGAAATCAAAGTAGGTATGTCGTGTCAGTCGCAAAAGTCATGCGACGGCTGCGCCTGCAAAGGCGGCGCGGCAGCGGCGTCTCCCGTCAACATCGAAGACTGCGAGACGGAGCTGCTTGCGCTACGGAAGAGGACGATCGATCTGGAGAAAGCGCTGGCGTCCATGAAAGACGGAGAAGAAGGCGTGGTGCCCCGCGCGAAGAAGAAGAAGCTGCGGTCTGCGAACTGGTTTCGGTGCGAGAGCAATCCGGGCATGATGGCTCTCTATATCGAGAGGTATTTGAATTATGGCCTCACGCGGGAGGAGCTCATGTCTGGGAAGCCCATCATTGGCATCGCGCAGTCTGGGTCGGACCTGTCTCCGTGTAACCGGTACCATTTGGAGCTGGTGAAGCGCGTTCGGGAGGGAATTGGGGCTGCGGGGGGTATCGCGTTTGAGTTTCCCACGCATCCCATCCAGGAGAGTAGTCGTCGGCCGACGGCTTGTCTTGATCGGAATTTGTCTTATTTGGGTTTGGTGGAGATCTTGTATGGGTATCCGTTGGATGGTGTGGTGCTTTTGACTGGTTGTGACAAGACTACCCCGGCTGCTTTGATGGCTGCGGCTACTATTGTATGTTACCACCGTGGTGATAACTCAGTCCCGTTTCCTGTTTGCTGCATTTGCTGACATCCCAAAGAACATCCCTGCCATCTGTCTGAATGTCGGTCCGATGTTGAACGGATACGTGAAGAGCGACCTTGCCGGCTCCGGGATGGTGCTCTGGAAAGGCCGCGAGATGTACGCCGCCGGGGAGATAAACCAGGAAGAGCTCGTCGACTACGTATCCCGAGGGTACGTCGGACCTATACCATGCGCTAGAGTCCGTTTGCTAATCTCGCCCCGTCAGCGCCCCTTCCGTCGGACACTGTAACACCATGGGAACGGCATCGACGATGAATGCCCTCGCAGAAGCCCTAGGAATGGCCCTTCCAGGCTCCGCAGCCATTCCAGCCCCGTACCGCGAACGAGGCCACTGCGCCTACGAGACCGGCGAGCGGATTGTCGAGATGGTCCATTCAGATCGCAAGCCGAGCGACATCATGACGCGCGAGGCCTTCGAAAACGTCATCGTGGTCAACACCGCCATCGGGGGCAGCACCAACGCCCCGATCCACATCAACGCCATCGCCAAGCACATCGGCGTCGACGTCTCACTGGACGACTGGGACAGACTCGGGTTCCACATCCCTCTGCTGCTGAACATGCAGCCTGCGGGCGAATTTCTAGGCGAGGAATACTTCCGGGCTGGGGGGCTACCAGCCATCATGGCGGAGCTGCTCGACGCGGGCAAGTTGCACGCGGGAACACTGACCTGTAACGGGCTCAGCGCGGGGGCAAACGTCAGCGGGAAGCACACTTGGGACCGGCGGATAATCAAAGCGTACGACGAGCCGATATTGGGCGACGCGGGCTTCCTTCACCTGCAGGGAACACTGTTCGACTCGGCCATCATGAAGACGTGCGTGATTTCCGAACAGTTCCGCAAGACCTTTCTGGAGAACCCTGACGACCCGATGGCCTTTGAAGGCACCGTCGTCGTCTTTGACGGGCCCGAACATTACCACGAGAGGCTTGAGGATCCATCTACGCCTATTGATGAGAGGACTATCTTGGTCATGCGCGGGACGGGTCCGTTAGGCTTTCCGGGTGCAGCTGAGGTGGTCAACATGCACCCCCCTGGACGACTTCTCCGGGGGGGTGTCAAATCACTGCCCTGTATTGGCGACGGGCGACAGTCGGGCACCTCTGGCTCACCATCTATTCTCAACGCGAGCCCCGAGGCTGCAGCCGGTGGGAATCTAGGCGTCCTGCGTGACAAGGACCGGGTCCGAGTCGACCTCAAGCGACGACGCGTCGACATCCTTGTCTCGACGGAGGAGCTAGAGAGGCGCAGGATTGAACTGCAAACCCGGGGGGGCTATGTCGCACCTGAGAGTCAGACCCCATGGCAAGAGCTGTTCCGGAAAGAAACCGCGCAGTTGAGTGAGGGGATGGTCCTCTCAGAGGCTGTCAAGTATCAACGACTGGCTCAGAAATACGAGGTTCCTCGACATAACCATTGAAGCAAGGGGGCAGAACCCAGGTGTGGGGAGGTTGGTGTCAGTGTTGGTGTTGCGTGAGGATGAAACTATCGCATCAACCACCACCAATCACGGGACCAGACCATTTTCCAGTTACGTTTATCCAGGATGCGTTGTGCAATGAGACTCAGACACTCTATGACTATCTTTTACCATTGAACAGCTTCCTCCCATCTATACCCCGGCATCTGTACTATTAATAACCCCTTCCGTGACCAGAGTAGAGGTGCAACATCGACTTCAACAGTGCCCTAACCGTACATTCTATCCTCATGGACCCGACGATTCACGATAGACTTCAATACCGTTCCACGATCCACCAGAAAAACTTTTCTAGTCCGATTTACTCGCGACAAGCCTCCGATCTGATTGCACTTGTTTCAAGTCGGACAGATCCGCCTTGCATGCCCATACTCAGCTGCACGACGGATTAAGCTCGTACAGGCAGATACCCACAGCCACCTGGGGAACCCTCGAAATCAGAATAGCAACAGATATCGCGACCTGACTATTCATTCGATATTTTTTTGTTCCCTGAAATTGCAACAATACATTGAAAACAAGACCATCGTCTGCCTCTGACAGCATCGGGTTACAGAAAAAGAAATACAAGTAAATGTCTCTCGACACAGCAGCTGAACGGGTCTCACAGCGTGTGCCCCTCTGATAACAGTCTCGAATCGCGTGCAAGCTGCGATTTCTTTTCTTTTTCCTACTGTTGCAACTGTTAGGCGTTCTGGAGGAACAATGTCTAGGTATTTGCTATTTCCCTCGCCGAAGCACGCCTCGGTGCGACAGAAGAGTCTGTGTCAGCCGCACGATTTCTGTGCCGGTCGTTGCACAGGTCAGATTCTCGTGCAGGTACATACACCACCTGCGTCGTTGGTACCGCTGCTGTGGCATGCAGTCTTCCAACTGGTACTCGTGTCTCATTTGTTTCTATGGCTCGAACACGAAATGCACCATGTGTTACTGTCTCAGCATCGTTGCGTCGGCTGGCATGTCATTCGCTGCAAGAGTCATCCTTACCGCCCTCGGTCACTGGGCTAGTTAATTAGAGCTGTATATTTACTTGGTTAGGGGGGCGGGGGGTCATAAAAACTTGCTTGAATCCTGCCTGAATGACGAGAAAAGACAGACACAGAAACTACTCATAACGGAAACCCATTACTTTCAGATCCCAAGACCAAAAGATACTCTTCCTTCTTTGACAGAGTCAAGATGATCAAGTCTATTTCCTTTCTCGCTCTGCTCTCTGCAGCAAGTGCCATCCCAATGTCAAGTCCAGTTCTCGCCCGGGGAAACTGCCAAACCGTTCCTCCCACGACCATTGATGTTATGGACGCCTCCGACCCAGATGGTTTCAAAACTGGCCATAAATTTCGCCTCGAGAGCACCGGTAATCCCATAGCAAACACGAAGATCTCGGCTCTAACCTTCGCTCTCCCCTCCGGTGCCACGGGCTGTGTACTGCGGATCCATAAACCCCCGATCGTCTCTGGCAACAACGTGGCGGACGTCTGGACGACTAGTCCGTGGAATGCTCACGCGCCGCCTACCTGGAACAACCTCCCTCACAAAAATGAGATGGTAGGGAAGCTTATCTTTCCAAAGGATCGATCAAGTCAAGAAGACGTGAAAAATATCGCGTCAAACGTTTGTTCGACCACCATGAGTTACTTGGTGGAGTTCACCAAGCCACCGCCCAGCGAAGGGAGCGTCGAATTTTACAATACGGCGGGCTCTGGATCAAATAATGACATGGGCTTCGATATGCAGTATAATTGTTGATTGGCGGTTATCTCGGGCGACATGATTTGGTGGGCAGCAGGACGAGGGCGATGTTCCAGCCTCTGCGTATGGGGGATATAGCCCTAAAGGGACATTCTGTGGCAAATTGTAACTGTTTTTGTTATGAGAAATGCGAAGCAAGTTTCAAGCAGCACCGCAAGCTTTCAAATGCGATGTGAATCTGAGAAGCTCTCGACCAAGATCTGGCTGTTGCTAGACCTGGGGGAACCAGACCAGAAGTATCTCGGTTGGTCCTCTCGTATATAAGCGTGCATTGGCAAGTCTCATTTCCGTGCTTGGGCAGAAGAAAGCATTGCACAAGTTTCAGCTAGATTTGTTCACCCGGTCGCATGGACCAAGAGATTGAGCTATCACGGCGTTCCCTTTTGTTTCAGTTGCCACTTTCTAAACCTAAACTAGAAAAGTCATTCTGCCTGTGTTCTTAAAGTCAACATCCCCAAAGTCATTGCAATGCGGTCCATTAAGTTCTCCGTTCGTTCATCGCTTGATTCATACCATAGTAAATGCTGGGAATACAGTGCGCGGGCCTTCAGTGCCATGGCCGCCGAGTGCCAGACGTCGGGTCCAACGGCGGGAATAGGATTGGAGAGAAGGGCTTCCCGACGGGTCTCCTCGGAGCCGATCACTGCGATCAACTGTTGAAGCATCGCAATTGCAGTGCAGACTCCTTCGAGCGATCTCTTGCCCAGAAGACAGGCGGCGGAGGCAGGAATGGGCCCAACAAACTCTAGTAGCTTGTGGTTATGAGACTCGTCACTCGCCGCATTAAGGCCAAACTTCAGCTGCGACCGCATGCCGCACAAAGCATCCCGACAGTCGGCGATGTCCTTTGTCAAGTCTTCCCTCCGACGGTCGAACGTTTTCTGCGAGCTGGCGATCAGGGTCTTGGTGCTCACGAGAAAGCCAGGACATCGAGCAATCTCGTAGAATGCATGCTCCACCAAGGCACCTAAACGACTTGCTTTCCCTCTCTGCTCTTCTAATGCCAAGGCGTCGTCAATGCTCGACTTCCACATCGGGTCTTCCAGGAAGCACCGCTCCCCCAGGAGAAAAGCCTGGAAAATGAAAAAAGGCCGGAAAGACACCAGCAGCAGCCGAGCGGTTCCGTCGACGTAGGCCTGAGCCCTCCGCAGACGGATTAGGTGGGAGAGGCCGCGTGAATGTAGTATCCATGATTTCTGTTTCCGGTCCGCCATCATCTCGTAGGTCGCGAGGAACATTGTCGAGGCGAGGGCATCGTCCGAAGCCACCATTGAAGGATTGCCAATCACTCGGGCGAGATGCCGCAGTGCACGACGGTACATGTCCCGACTGAGATGCACCAACCGCGGGTCGTGTTGAATTTTCCCCATGTACAGCATGGCGATGCCGCGCAAAGACCAATCGAGGGTTGGGTTCGGGACCTTCTGGCTGCGAACGAAAGAGACCCAAGTCATGTTGAGACGCGGAACGTAAGCATTATATTGGCCTGGAAACGCCGTCGGAACGAATGCGCAAAACGCCTCGCGAAGTTGGCTATCCATGATCCTAGCGACTAGACTGGGATTCACTGATTCATCTATGGACGTGAAACCCACTCCTCTGCGCGCTGGAGTGGCGCGTAGCAACAAGCTACTCGATGACACCTGCTGTTCCGCTGGAGGGTCATTTTTGACCGGGTTCTCCTTCTCTGTCTCCCCGGGAGACACGTGGTGGAATTTCCGTTGCCTCTCGTAGCCTGGGCATTCCACGTTCCTTTTTTGACAGCGGAGGCACTTTGGACGGGTTTCGTCGCACTAGGAGACCGACTGTATCAGTTACGTTCGAGAGATATTGAAGAATCAAAACAAGGGGGGGAGCTTGTAGATACCTTGACTTTCCGCTTCACACACACCGAGCACCCTTTGCTGCGTAACACGCCCCCCATCAATTCAGAATTGATCACCAGTTCCGAATGATCGGACCGTCATGAAGTATGTGGGAGAGATGGAGATCGCAACGTGTATGGATGCAAAGAAAGGGACAGAGGGATCTGACGGAGAGAGATCCGGTCAGCCTTACAAAGACCGCCAAGTGAAAGAAGGTCATGGCGATCATCTTTGAAAGGCGGACTAGTTCGCACCCCGGCACGTGAATCATAACCAGTTGGTTGCCTTGACCATCACCGAAGGAATGACCCCTTGCACTCTGGTGCCCTTAGTACGGGAAGTCCACCAAAATCTGCCAATGCCGACTTTGAAAGTGGATTCTACAGCCTATGTTTCATCTTCCAACAAATGCAATGCTGAACAGTTGGCTCTCATCGCCAGGGAAATGGTAAAAGCATGATCAGGTCACGTGGCGTGCACTAGGGCATCCCTAGTCTCAGCCAGAATGACAGGGATCATAAACACGGAGTGGGGTGTAAGCAAGCATCGACGAGTTGAGGAGTTGTATTGATCCAAATGTTAGAGTTGCATCTCATGTGTGTCTGGGATGTCCTCTCGCAGAAGAGGTACCACGGCTGGAAATGACGATGTTGAGTTCTATCGCAATAGACATTGTCGAGCATCTCCAGGAAGACCCTATGTGCGTCAGCTCTATGCATGATTTGGATCAATAGGTAGGAAAACTGAGAACCAACGAGTAGATACAGTATTGTTTTCTTGAACCTTCCCACTTCCAACCGCACGCTTTTTCCTAGCATGTTCGCTACGATTCAAGTAACGCCATATCATTCAGTGTGGCTTGACGCCGATATTGGAATGAGCGCCAGCCAAGTAACACTATACCTAATAATTGGAAAACTAGCAGTGAACCAAGCTGAACTATCTGTGTCAGCCCCGAGGCTGTTACCTATTCTCTCGCACTTCGAAGCCACATACGTATTTCGCAAGGATGATAGACCCCAAGTACTTGGGGCTGGCCTGCAGGACTGGATGCTGCATTTTTTATTTGATCGCAGGGCGTAAATTGTTGTCTCTCGGCTTCTATAAGCCAATCTGCATGTCGCTCAGTGAAATATCCTACCTGTTTTGGATGATATGTCTTGTTTTCAACTTGGAGAATTTCCCTCATGTTAACAGGTTCTCATGCGAAGCATCTTTAGTATCAATAATAACTTTTTCCACATAATGTCAAGCTTCAAGGAGTGTACTTGCCTTTCGTGTCATTTCAAGCTCATTAAGTTGCCTCAGTAATGTATGGTTCATCTTTTGCCTCCTAGTTCGTTAAAGTGCGCCAACTTATTCGATGATGCCTACTTCGTAAACGAGAGCTCTAAAGCAGAAGTCTACTATGAAGATGGTGCATTCTACTTTGAACTTGGACATGGCGATATTGCCATACCTTAGCCATACGAGAATACTTTTGATTCTCATAAGTATGATATGGTCTAGATGATCTATTTTTTGGCCTCTTGTTGCATCCCTTGCTTCTAATTCAATATATCTTACATTCCTAGCATGGTATTCGAGCATGGTAACCTTGCCATGCCCTAGCCCTAAAAAGAGTATTTTCGACATTTGGAAGTATGCTATGATTTACTAGATTTTCTCTCTTTGCCCCTGGTTACACCCCTAGATTCTTTCTCGGTGTGACTTACATTCCCATGTTTAGGACTAACTGTGCCCCAGTAAATGTCACTTGAAAGTGTCGAATTACAGCTGGGATTCCACCGGAAATATCTCCCATGCTCAAGAATATGTGAAACACTGAAACGGCTCCATTCCCGCGTTCAATATCTACACTGTCTTGCGCTTGATGGACGACCGAGTGGCTCTCCCGAAAATATTGCTTCCAGCTTCATATTATCCTCTCAATCAGAAGGCATCATGGCGGCTGGCTATACCGAGTGACCGTATGCGTCGGTCCTTTGCGACCAAATCTCAACCCTACCAGTCTCACTCTTGATCAAGCGAAGTAGCAGAAAGTATCCTAATCAAGTCTGGAATATGGCTAGTGAATAATGTAGTCATCGTAAATTTTATCTGACGCCTGAACTCAGCTCTCCACATCCTTTATAAGATATCTCTGGTCCCTGTGCAGGGATGTTGACTAGACACGCCCAATCTTCCGGGTATGAACTCGTGGGATTCCATGCATGCTGCAAAGCGGGTCGACCACTACAATCTCCCATTTGCCAAGACGTGGTAAGGTAAGATCATTATCTTCAGACTATAGTCTCTTTCAACTCCATGACCCTAGATTCCTATACATGAAACTGCTGAACATTCCCATTCCAGAGATAGCAAGCACATCTCAGCCGCTGTAACCAAGAGCGCCAACCAGAGTAATTTGAGCAATATGTCGTCTCTCACTGACGCTTTTCGAATATAAAATGGCTGTCCCATCCGTGTTTCCTGGTCCATTCATTCTTCTCATCCTCCAATTTTCACACATTCTAATTGTTTCCTATCAGATTCCTGACAACTTCGTCCATCATCAATATGAAGGCTGCTTTTATTATTTCCGCCCTGGGACTGGCCCAGTCCGCCATCGCTACCGGCAACGCAGGACCCTATAACTCGGTGTACGAGCAGTATTGCGGTCATGGCCAGAAACAGGGTACAATCACCGTTGGCCAGTCCGTGTTCAACTACGTCTGTGACACTGGAAACAATGCCATCAGCAAGGGCCCGGTTCCGGCTGCTTCGCTTGAAGCTTGCGCCAACCTCTGTAACAATGACTCCTGTGACCAGGCCGTCTGGTTCCGCGATAACGGGAATTGCTGGGTCAGCGTCACGGGGTCTCCCATCACTGTGTCTGGCCAAATCGCTATCACCAGGGACCCGACCGCGACGCCTAATCAGTGCCACTCAGTGGCTCCAGTCTGTATGTTTTGAGAAGATAAAAGAAAAGAAAAGATGGGCCATGCATGTATTCTAGTGACTGACCTGATCTATCATAGGCAACAACCCAAATACCCGACAGATGACCGAGGTGAATGGTCAGGGTTGGTTCCTGGCATGTGGTACACGTATGATTCTACAACCTGAAAAGGTCCCCTAATAGGAAGCTCGATACTGATATATAGCAGGATTTGGCGTCGTAAGGCCCAATCAAACTGGTAGAGTGGATAGCCTAGAGAGCTGTATTGAGACCTGCAATCAACGGTACGGCTGCCGGAGTGTCATGTGGAACCGCATCGATAAGTATTGTTATGTTGGCGACAAGAACGGACTGCAGGGCGAGGTGACGCAGAATGCCAACATCGACGCTGCCATCAAGATTGAGTAGGTGGGGGGATAAATGATGGTGTGTCTGATCCTGCCAGTGTGTTGAGTTATGGAGGCACATACGCAGATAATTTGCTGGCATGGCTAGCTATTCTACATGTTGCTCTCTATACTTCTTCTGTCTTGTCCTCTGCTTTCGCTACTGCTGTCTCTATTAGCAGAATCAATTCGTTAGCTATCACAAGTGTTACTATTAATAACGACTTTTTATCAATTTCTTCTTGATCAAACCCCCCTTCATCTTCAGATAATAATTTGTTTGATAAATCTATCATTTCTCTCTCAGTATCCGATGCTTCCTTCAAATTCTCGCTTTCGTTGGTTCTGCGGCCGGTGTAGAGCCCCCTGCCGGCCAGGGATGAAGGTCTACAGCGCATTCGCCGCCTTATTTGAAAACATCGTCGCCGACTTCGAGAAGCCGAGGCATCGTGCCCTCGCCTGGGACATAGCAAACCAGGGTCTACAGAAACTCAGTTTGTCCAGCTTCGTAGAGAGTGGTGGCTAGGACTTCACTCGTTTTCGCCTCCACAGCAATCCTTCTAACTCTCTTGTCTGGGCAGCCCGCCAGGACGTTCATAAGCACTACTACTACGGAGGTGTGCCCAAAAGTCTACAACAGGTCAAATTCACTGGCAGTACAGAGTACGGAGTACATAATTAGTACATGGTATACATATTCATAAATCACGATAGTCCGGTTAAGAGTAGGTGGTTACTTTCTAGTCCGAATTCGCCTTCTATATTGGAAGTATTTACAGTCTCATACCGTCGAATGTTCTATACAGATGTTCAACGTACTATTTTATTCACACTGCTTAAGTGCTAAGATCATTTAAATGGCAGAATTCCAGCATAATGTAATTTGCACATCTATATGTACTGCTGCCTACTGCTGCCTACTGCCCCTTGTTTCCCATCCACACCGTGTATTATCTCGATGTACTGCAAAACTTACATTCATCCAAGCAGAAATCTGTTAATTATAAGTGATTGCAATCGGCCAGCTAGCGTGCAGTGTTTCCCATACTATCTGCATTTGGACATCTCTTCCAATCTTACAACTTTTGCAACTTTTTTCATATATTTCAAATCATCAATCGCATCATTATCCTTGGCTTTTTCCCCGTTCTTCCACATTTATAACGCTGAACAATTCTCAGCGCAGCGACTGCCGTGACACTATGGATCCCCCAAATCTTTCAATCCAAGCTATCCTCCGTGAAAATAATCGAGAACGGCTCTATGTCCGTCCCATCCTCTGGACCCGGAGACAATTACAACTTCTAAACTGCGCCTTTGTTGAAGAAGAGGTACATTCGGAGAAGGGAGACCCACCGTCAGAATCAGTGATGCGTACCTGGAAAAAACATAGCAATCCTATGCAAGATATCGCAGATTTACGCGCAGCAGATATCGACAATACGAGATTTTTCGTGGGGGAAATCCTCAGCCTTTATGGTTATCATTCTCTCGAGTCAGACCAATCCTACCTGACAATCAAACTATGGAAAACTAACTTACTATCAGACTCAAACGCCTGCCATTTTACTTTGGGCACCAGAAGGTTACCAGTGTCCGAGTCGATGGATTTTTCTCTCACTCCTCCTCCACCCCACGTCTTGCTTATGTCGCACGTAGTACAATTCGTTGCCTTCGGATGAATTATGTTTACAAATCGCCAGCTCGCAAGAACCGAGACCGGCTTATCTCAAATATTCAAGATCGAAAGCTGCGCTTGCTGGAGCCCCTGATTGAGGGCAGAGACCCTTATATCATCTCGATCTTAATTGCCCTGGCCCAAGCGCAGCGTCATGAGCCAGTGGTAGAAAGATCGTGTTCAATGAACAGCAATGCAGGGGTCGTTCAGGATGCAACCAAGTCTATGAAGGTACGTCTGAATGCGCGCCATGGGTAGGGAGCCTTGTTGATTTAAGGTCCAAAGGTCACTGTTCTCACCACCCCCGCTGGAGAGGTCGATTTTCTATGCGTGTACACGGCTACTATCCCGGCTGAGTTTCTTGATCGATTGGATGCGCCCTCGCAGCCGTTGGATAGCCCTTGTGTTTCAGTGAAAAACTTTTATATTTCTCTAAAACCAGCACGGGATGCCCTGCAGAACCTACACCGTCTGATCTGTACTGGTTCATGCTCTTTATGTGCCGATGCCCAGCCTACAGATCCCGGGGTCGCGAAGTGAAATCATCAGTCGTTATTGAGACGAGCCAATAGATCAGGAACTACGAAGATTGATTGGGGCGTGTCTCAGAAAATCAAGTGTATTGTGAGGAAAAGATGCATTACTTTCAGTCTCCCCTATTTCTGAACTACGAATTCTCGTGGCAGACGTTCGACAGTGAACGCTCTCCACGATATTGCCACAGGTGGGTCTACAAACCGCTGGAAATACCAAGGAAGGTATGAACTCAATTCATGAAGAGGCGGTATCAGTTGGTTTTCTGGCAATGTGGGGACTGGACCGTCTGGTGTTATGTCAGGAGATTCATCCAGACCCGTTGAATCCACCAATTCATGACTAATGATATCATGATTGCCATATCTGAAGTTGGGTTGGTCATTTGTATAACTGTTTCTCTCCCTTATTTTTACATCTATTTTTGCCTTCTTGGGAGTAGCCTGAGCAATCTGACAAGCATTGAGATCGCGCACATCTCAGAGAATACACTCTCCGTACAACATAATCATAAGGTTTAGCTTGTTCAAAGTCGGCATATCGAGTCGACCCCATAATCGCAGCTAGTCTATTACCTAATTCCTAGAAATCCCCAGAGTTAGCTCGTCCGTCCTTCCGTCTGTCTTCCCAAAAACGCATCCCCAGCACCAATTCCTAATACTCAATCACCATGTCGGCAAAATACTCAAGCCAAGGTCCCCCCGAGGAAATCAAAGAAAAGCTGCGCCAGCACTTCACCGACAGCGAAAGCGGCGCATCAACCAACGACCGGTGGGCCGAGCTCTGGAACGAGGGGTTCATCCCCTGGGATCAGGGAGAGCCGCATCCCGCGCTGGAAGACACGCTGCAGACGCGCAAGGACCTCATCGGGGAATCGGTCTTCGTGCATGACCCCGTGCTGGGCCGCCAGCGTCGCAAGAGGGCCCTTGTGCCGGGGTGCGGCACAGGGTACGACGTCTTACTCCTGGCTAGTTTTGGGTACGACGCTGTTGGGTTGGAGGTCTCGGCTGAGGCGGTGCGCGTTTGTCATCAGTATGCGCGGGAGAACCGTGATAAGTATCCTGTGCGGGATGAGAGTGTCGGTGCTGGGCGGGTGAGGTTCGTCGAGGGGGATTTCTTCAAGGATGATTGGCTTCAGGAGGTGGTCGAGGGGGAGCATGGGTTTGAGCTTTTTTATGATCATACGGTGGGTGTTGACTCATTCCTCTCATGGGGCCCGTGACTGATCTGATGCTTCAATAGTTTTTCTGCGCGCTGGACCCATCAATGCGCGCTTCGTGGTCACTCCGCTACTCGCAGCTGATCTCGTCCCAGCCGGACAGCTGTTTAATCTGCTTGGAGTTTCCGACGAAGAAGCCCCCCGCCAGCGGGGGTCCTCCTTTTGGTGTGGCGCCGGAGGTGTACACCTCGGCTTTGGAACCCCCTAGTGAGGAGGGAGCGCAGTCAGGCGAGTCGCGACGGTATTTCCGGAGAATCGCGCATTGGCAGCCTGAGCGGTCGCATGAGATGGGTAAGGGGACTGACTGGGTGAGTGTGTGGAAGATTATCTAGGTAGTATTGTTGGCATAGATCGGGCGCAACAGGGAGGTCGAGTTGGTGTTGTTTAGATAAAGAAGACAGGGGATCAAGGTTTAACAAAACATGTCGATCACCGAGGAAGACATGTGCTATGTGACACGTCAACTGGCATCCTCCCACGTGGTTGACTTCACTTTTGTTAAGATAAGAAAGAACACAATAGTGAATGGACTCTGTACATAGCATAGACTCGACTCAATGGCAGTCCTGTGTGCATCTACCGTATCAAAATATTGCAGAGCTACCCTCTACCCCTGTCAAATATGCTCTTCCCCTCACTAGTCTCGCCTAGCAATCCCAACAGCCTGCACCTGCACGAGCTAGAGAAATCCAACATACGAGCAGCTTGGTTTGATCTCCACCATCAACATGCAATATAATCTTCGCTCTCATCCTCTACGCGGCCAGCTGGTCGCTCAGACTATCAGTGGTGGCATGAGCAAGATCCACTGTCTTCTACAGTATTAGAGCAAAACAACCAAGTGCTCATTGCAAATAATCAACCCTCTTCGCGGACATGTCTTACCAACTGACTAGCGAGGTAACAGATGACCAAAAGAATAGAAATAGAACATGGAACATGCAACTACACTTCTAGCTTCAGTCCCTGCTTCTCTTCCCTTCCTTCGGGCACGGCGACGCCGACGCCAGCCAGCCCTAAGAGGGGAAAGGGCCAGAATGACGCCGCGCCGGTGGGGCTGAGCCTGTGGTTAACTAACGTATCATTCCGATATGCCTGTCGGGCCGAACTGTGTTAACTTGTCTTTTTATTTTTTTTTTTTTTTTCACATCACCTGGCCAGCCAGCCAAGCCACGAACTGGCTTTTCAAAGGTCTAGCCGTCTAGGCATGGCGATACCAGCTTGGTTGCTGGGGCGGTATACAATCTCACCAGCGGTGCATTACATTCATTGACTACGGAGTACTCTCTTCCTCTTCTCCCACTGACGCAATCGACCCCTACCCAGTAAGACCCTATCGTAAGACCCTATCCCTTTCAAGAAAACGATCCGCAAGAACATCTTCTAGCTCAATAGCTCTCCAAGCACGACAGCAGCAACGGTGGATTACGATCGCGTGGGAGGCGACGTCAGCACAGGCCCGTACCGAGGAGGGGCAACAACGGACGCAAAGGAAGCCCACCGGCTATTGACGATCAAACAGC
Organism: Aspergillus candidus; assembly: GCF_002847045.1. NCBI lineage: Eukaryota > Fungi > Ascomycota > Eurotiomycetes > Eurotiales > Aspergillaceae > Aspergillus > Aspergillus candidus. Next base: position 539,126 of record NW_020194013.1, on the reverse strand, counting down.
GGACTGGATCTTTAGTGTTGATTGACGGGCGGAATCGGAAATCGGGAGCCGGGGGGGGTCATAAGCGGGTAAGAGGGGTTGTAGTAGTAGGAGGTTAGGAGCGACGAGGTGGGTTTGCATGAGAGGTGTCAGTGACTCAGTGGAGGCGTTGTATTGACCAATTTTCACTTGATATTATTAATATTAGATAATTATTGGCTTGGTATGGTCACTGTTTTTGAATATGTTGCAGTTTATTTTTGACGGTTAGTCAACTTCCAGTGATGGATGGGAGGACAGGAGTGGATCTGGCTCAGGCTCAGGCTCCATACCGTCTTGGTCCTGATGCAGTAGTTTAGACTTCAGTGTGACTTCAAGAGGGTCTGGATGATCCATGATGGTATGGATTGTGTTGGGATCTGACTTGTTCCTGATACGGTGGTGGTATCAAGGAATGAAGAAGTAAAATCAAATAAAATTAGAAGAACGAAAGTAAACGATAAAAAAGAAATCAAAATAAAATAATACAACCATTTCAGCCTTGCTTGGCTGCAGACGGTCGAGACCGCAAACGGCGATCATTTTTTCTATCTTTGATTCTTTCCTTTATATCTTTTTATATTTTATATTTTTATTATTTTTATATCTTTTCTTTTACTACTTCCATATTACCTACCTAAATATAACAAAGGTGAAATGGTAGATATGATTATATGATTCTCCATACTGAGTTGTTCCTTCCAAGGCATCCATCATGGTAACGAGGAGATGATACTTGATACTATGGATCAGCAGATCATTCCTCTCTAAAGCCATGACAAACCGAGAATGAGACTCTGATTGTATGGGAAAGCAAGAAAATCTCGGCTGGAGTGGATCCTCCAGTGGGTCAACCAGAATTTTTCCCTCTCGTTCAGGGTCAAGATTACTTTTATTTTAGCAATACGGTGTACGGTTGAGTCGTAGTCCAACCCTTGACCATTTCCACTCCACTCTCGGCTGCTCAAGGCACACCATCGATCATCTTGGCGTGCGATTTTCGTCATTCCTACCTTTCTTCTAGCTAGTCCTCTCCTCCTTCTTACTCCGTCCATTCACATCCTTCCTCGCCACCATGTTCTGATAAAGCTGGCTCTTGTCCCCTGTCTCATTCCCCTGTCCCTCATTCCGTCTCGAATCCATCCTCCTCACCGCATTCTCTATTATTCACCACTCAACCTTTCCAGGTGTTGTTGGAATCTACTCCAACACATCAGTACACCCCGGTGTACTTATCTCCCTCCTTACATTCGTGTTGGATCAATCGTTCATCATGGACGTCGACTTATAACCTCCGACCCCCCCCTCCCCTCCTTCTTCCTCGGTCTGCCATCCGTGATCGCAAGGCTTGAACTAGTCCTGACGACCGGTTCTCACCTTCTCCATTGACTCCGTGACTTCTTTCTCTTGGTCGAATTCAAGATCAAAGAATCCAATCCAACAAGAAATATTTCTCTTTCAATCAAGTCAAAAATGGCTCCCAACCTCTTCCTCTGCCTGCGCGCTACCTTCTGCCCCTCCTACTGGTTCAACCGCGGCGAGCGCATCAATGGCTCCCTCCACCGGGAAGAACACTGGGAGTCGCCCGTCCCCGGCATCTACAAGTACATCCCGGGACGCGGATGGCACCTCATCTCCCGCGACGATCACGACCACGACGAGAAGGTCCCCGTCCCCCTCGTCTACTGCCGCATCCTCCACCGCTTCATCTTCGAACACGACATGGAGGACCGCTGCCGCTGGTTCACCGTTACTACCCACGAAGGCGCCGCCTCCGAGAGGCTGATGTTCTTCCGTCTCGACGACGGCTTCACCTGGGTCGCTGCCTGGGATTCCCAGCGTCGCTTCATCCCGGGGCCGTACCAGAAGTGGTACCTCGATGCGGAGACCGATACCGTGCGTCCGGTCTTGTTTCCCGAGAGCTCGAATGTGTCTCGGGTGAGCCTCGTGGCGGGCAAGATGGGTTGATTTTATTATGTATGGGCTATTAGCGGGTTTTGTTTTACGACTGATAGATGATTTGGGTGCGGGTATAAACTAGCGATCTCTTTTCTTGTTGTTTAAAATGGGGTTGTTGTGTTATGGTCTAGCGAACTGGGATTCTTTCATCTTTTTTTTTTTCTTTTTTCTTTTTTCTTTTCTTCCATCTGGTGCCATTGGCCAGAGATATCACTACTTAATACTATCTATATCATGGACTATGATCTTACAGATCAGTCGATACATCACATCAATCTAGCTGTGCAGTAGTATGGCATATCACACAAGCCTTATCTATGCTCTCAGACCTATCGACAACAAGCATATCTATATCTTAAAGTACAGCACATACAGTATCATCCCATCCAACAACCAGTCATACATGAATCAATCATCACCAACCAATCCCCAATCATCCCCAATCAACCAACAACAAGAAACAACAAGCAAAGTAAATGGAAATCACAACTTCGCCCCCCCACCCCCCACCAACAACTTCCCCAACTCCACCCTCGCCCTCTCCTCCATCCCCGTCCCAGTAGGCCTCATCGTATCCCTCGCACAAAAAACATGCGTAAAGCCCCCGACGACCTTCACAGCGGGATCACCCTCCTTGAACACACCCACTTCGTACGTCACCGACGACGAGCCCAGCTTGTTAACGCGCAGACCGAGCTCCAGCACGTCTGGGAAGGACACAGACGCGAAGTAGTCGCAGTAGGAGTTGACCATGATGGCTACTTGGGAGAGGGTGTCGCCTTTGGAAGAGGAGGATGGAGAAGAGAATGGATCCATGCCGCAGTTGGTGATCAGGTAGCTGTTGATTATGGAGTCGAAGAGTTGGGAGTATATTGTGTTGTTGAGGTGGGCGTACATGTCGTTGTCGAGCCTGTTTTTTGTTAGTCTTGTATCATGATCATTGTATTATTTTTTAATATGTAGGTAGTAGGTATATGTTGGATGGGGGGGAGATAGGGAATACCATCGGGTTCGGTAGACTTGGTGAACGGCGTAGTCGCTGCGAGTGCGACGCTTTTTGGCATCGATTTCTGGTGGGGCCATTTTCTTCTTTTCTTCTCTTTTTTAATTGAATTGTTGTCGCTGATGTTATGGCTTGTTGATTGTAAGAGTTGAGATGAGGAGAATAAATATGAATCCGTCCTGCCTGCGGGGATAGACCGAGGTTACAAATGCCGCTTCGTGGCTCCTTTCGGTAGGGATCTCCACCAGGTTTCGTCTCTTTAATTGATTTGAATATTCATATGATTTTAATTTATACCTGGATATTTTGTTGGTAAAAGATCAATCAGTTTAGTCACGTTGTAGGTGTTCTGGGTTGTATTGTGAAGACTATGGGTTATATTTATATATAATGGGTACCGACCGTAATCGCACGAGTTGATCATATATTGATGTAATCTGATTGATTGCCAGTTTATAGCAAATAGTTATACCAGTAGTATTTTGCACATATCAAAGAAAAAGAATTAAAGAAATGATAATAGATACCAAAGTTGAGTTGTTCAAACAGGGTGGATAGATAGTCGCCTCAGGCCCAGACTCGGCCGGTTTGCCATTTTTTTTCTCTTTAATTTTTTTCTATCTTCCCCGCAATTCTTTTCCTTTTCTTCCTTTTTTTTTCCCACCAGGAACCAGGAACTTCCTCCCCCTCCCATCTCTTGACCCCTCTCCCTTTATATCTCCTGGTTCTCTCTATCTCTCACATAATGGCGACCGAATCTCAAACCCCCGCCATCCTCCCCTCCGACCCGTGGCCCGCTCCATACTACCTCGAAGGAGGCTTCCGTCGCGTCACTCCCTACCACTACACCTACAATACCTACTGCAAGGAACGGTGGCGCGGCCGCGAGTTGGTCGACATCTTCACCTCCGAGTTCCGTGATCGCCCCCAGGACTATTACCGACAAGCCCTCGAGGACGGCAAAGTGTCCGTCAGCGGGCAGACGGCCGGCCCGCACACCGTCGTCAAGAACGGCCAGGTCATCTCGCACACCCTCCACCGGCATGAACCCCCCGTCACCGGCCAGGCCATCGGCATCATCCACGAGGACGACGATATCCTCGTCATCGATAAGCCCGCCGGTGTGCCCGTCCACGCCGCTGGCCGCTACCACTACAACTCCATCATCGAGATCCTGCGCTCCCAGAGCACCTACGAGTGGACCCCGCGCCCCTGCAACCGCCTTGACCGTCTGACCTCGGGCGTCATGTTCATCGCGAAGCACCAGAAGGGCGCTGAGATGGTCGCCGGCCGTCTGCGCCAGCGCACCGTCCAGAAGGAGTACATCGCCCGCGTCAAGGGCAAGTTCCCTGACGGCGTCGTCGTCTGCGACCAGCCCATCATGTCCGTCAGCCCTAAGCTGGGTCTCAACCGCGTGCGCGCCACCGGCAAAGAAGCCACCACCAAGTTCCGCCGCATCGCCTACTACCCCCCTCCGTCCCAACACCACGACCAGGAGAACGAGAACGAGAACGAGAACGACCCCGCGCGCCCCGCCACGCCGCCGCCCGCCTACGCCAACGAAGACGAAGGATACAGCATCATCCACTGCCTCCCGCTCACAGGCCGCACGCACCAAATCCGCGTCCACCTCCAGTTCCTCGGCCACCCAATCAGCAACGACCCGATCTACTCCAACAGACGCGTCTTCGGGCCCGACCTCGGCAAAGCCGACGCCACCGGCGACCGCGACGACGAGCTCGTCGACAAACTCTCCGCAATGGGCAAAACCGAAGTCGCAGACACCGTCTCCTACCGCACACACCTGACCACCACCCCGGTCGTCCCACCAGGCACCAACCCCTCCACCATCGAAGAGATCATGTCGCGCGAGCACGAAGCCGCCGTCGTCGCATACCACAAGCGCAAGGGCGAGCGCCTCTCCGGCGAATCCTGCGACGTCTGCGGCACAGAGCTCTACACTGACCCCGGCCCCCACGAGCTCGGCATCTTCCTCCATGCCGTCGCTTACGCGGACTCGCAACACGGGAACTGGAAGTATCGCAGCTTGATGCCGGGCTGGGCTATGCCACCTGCGGGTCTGGATGGGCCCCGTGAGACGCCTGACTGGGTGCCTGTGCCTGAAGAGGAAGAGGTTGTTATTGGGCACGGCGAGGTTCCGGAGGGCATGCGCGAGGAGGATCATAAGAATGTGCCGGTTTTGGTGAGGGGTGTTGGGATGGTGGATGTGTCTAGTGGGGGGCGTCAGACGGAAGCTTAGTTTTTCTTTCTCTTTTTTTCCGATCTTTTCTCTTGATTCTTGACTTTTGCGATTTGTTCTCACTTTGAAGTATATGAAGATAAGGGATATGATGTATAGAGGGTGGGTGCTGTTGCATGGGACGGAGTTATCTATAGATATGACTTGTTTGATACCTACTATACATGGCCACTTTGTTATCATGATTCATCAATCAATCAACCTCAGACATGGTATAAATGTTAATCAAGCAATGTAGGAGCCCTAGATTGTACGCAGTACGGAGTACATACAAGAATCAAACCTACACCGACCGACGTACACTACACACTTAAGTGGCATCGCTACAAGAGAACACCCAGCTACGAGAAGGCCAATAGCGACAGACGGACCTCCCCAAAAACAACTACAAACAACAAGGTTTGGAAAAAATCATCAAGATTTTTACTCTTTTCAATAAACTCCACCCACTTCGCCAGAAGCACGTCATCCCAGTTCCGTCAGTCCGTTCCCATTCCTCGTTCAAATCCCCCCTGCCTTTCCTTTCCCATTGGCCTACTGGAGTACGACATAGGCCGACCTCATACTGCAGGGTAGGGTAGGTAGGTAGTAGGTAGGTAGGTGGTATATTGTATGTTATGGTTTCTTTCAGAGAAAGAAGAGTTTTAAAAATGGAACATAAATTCGGATTTTTTTTATTTCATAACATCCATCCGGGAATTTAAGCCTCAACGGTGACACGGCCCTTAGGGTTGGTGACCTTGACGCCGAGGGCCTTGGCCTTGGCGATGATGTCGACACGCTTGCGGGAGGAGACGGCGTGGCCGATCCTGTACAAATTAGCTTCTTGTTCTTCTTCTGCTTTCTATGATGGAGGAACATACTCAGCAGCATAGGTGCGGTTGTGCATGAGGAGCAGCTCGACGTCGCGGGGGTTCTGGACGAGGAAGGCCTTGTGACCCGAGGGCATCATGTGGCGGGTCTTCTTGTTGCTGCCGTAGCCGATGGAGGGCATGGGCAGGTTCGACTTGAAGCGTCTACGGACGCGGTTGTCGATACCCTTGGGCTTGCGCCATGACTCCGGGACGCACTTGAAGCGGTCGGACTGGTGGCGCCAGAAACGCTTTGTGCCTGTTTCTGTTAGTTTTCTGGGTTTGGAGTGGTTGCGACGTGGTAGGGGTGTTCAGTTCTGTCCGACCAGTTCAGTGAGCAGGTCAGGTTGTCAGGTTGTCTCGTTCGTTCTGGTCGTCTTGTTCTTCTTGTCCGTCCGGTTGGATTGGATTTGACTCGATCGTGTTCTCGTTCTCGCTCGTCGTCCGTTCAGAATCGATTTGAAAAATCTTCGCAACAGTTCGAACCCGAATCAAACTCTTCTCCTCTTTCGCCAAGTAGATGATCACCATCGACGCAAAATCTGACGCTGACTGCTCTGACTGAACTGGCCGAAATAGGACTGACTGCTGGCTGGGTAGGGTAGACAGAGCAACGGTGAAATCAAGGCAGCAACATACGCTTCTTAACGATGGGGACGTGCTTCTTTGCGAGAGCCATCTATTTCATTCAATTAGTATACTGATCCAGCCAATATACAATTGTATGGAAGGGAAATAAATACCTTGTCGGTGGGCGCTCAAAGTTGTCGTGACGGTTCAAAGAAGGTCAGGTCAGGCCAGCCTTTGAAATTTCGCCGTGGACGTTCGACTCGCCGCCCGCAGCCCCGTGAGCGGCTCGCTAAGCGATATCCGCTTCGCCCGATCAGGTTTAGTGCACTGCGGGCTTAGGGCTGACCCTGTTTGCTTCCTGCCTTTGTCAGCTACATCATGTGATTTGTGATTGATTACTCAGACTTGGTTCTTGTTCAAGGTTTCCATACAAGGCATCTACCCATCTATCCATTCTCTATACTCCATACAGCTACTGCAGCTCCAACCTCACCCTCTCCCCATCCCGCCCACTACTCTCCAACATCCGCTCAACAACCTCCAAATCCGCCATCGCCTCCCGCGGCCGCAGCCTCTCCGGCACGCTCTGCTTGCCCACCACAGCGGCCCCAAACTCCGCAATCTCCTCCTTCACGCACCGGCCCTGGAACGGCACCTCGTACGACTCGCCATCGACCGTCACGCGGTCCCCATCCAGCGTGACCACGCCGCCATCCACACACGCGAATTCAAACAATGAGTCGCGGAATGGTGACCCATACGACAGCGACACCGCGCCCGTCGCGCCCCCGCGCGTCTTCACTACCGCGTCTACGGTATCCACGGGCGCCAGGTGCGCCTGCTGCAGACAGGCTTGCGCGGAGAGCGTCGCCATTGCGTCCCGAGCGCCGCTTAGGATGAGTCGCAGACCGGCGACTACGTGGATCCCGCCGTCCAGCACGAAGCCGCCTTGGTAGTCTGGGATTTGGCGCCATTCGGTGACTGGATCCACGTCAGCTCTTATCTTCCCACTACTCGACAACGAAGAACGTAGACAAAGTAGGGACTTGAGGGCACATACGGTAGTACTTCGAATCCGTGGTGATCATGCTCCGCGCACACACCCGGAACGTCTTCACCCCGCCCCGCTTGCGCACCTCCTCCGCGGCACGCACGTACTTCCCCTGATATCGGAAGTTCTCCGCGACGGCCCAGATGGTCTGACTGCTGTCAATATGGCTGTCATACCAGCGGGTTAATTCCCTTGCAGTCGCCACGTCCTTCGCGATCGGCTTCTCAGACAGGACGTGTTTCCCGGCTTGCAGAGCCTGGCGGATGAAGTCTGGCTGGACCAGGATGGGGAGGCTGGTTGTGTCAGCCTTTCTACCTCGTTTCTTATATCTCTCGTAGCACGTAGTAAACAGAAAGAAAGAAAGAAAGGAAGGAAGGAAGGAAAAGGATACACACGCAATAATAACAGCCCCGATATCCGCCCTCGCCAGCAAATCCGCATACTCTTTCCCAGAGCCCGCATCCTCCGCGTAAAGGTCGATGGTGTTAGCCGTCTCTTTGCCCGAGTGGGCCAGAGACTGCGCCGATTTGAGAGAGCGGGAGTATACGGCTTTGAGATGGAGGTTGTCGGTGGCTTGTACGCCGGGCTGAGTGTAGATTGGCGGTTGTTAGTAGTGGATTCCGCGCAAGAAGCTTAGAGAGGGTTTGTTTGCCGTACCAGGTGTTCTTCCCGGGCGAAGATTCCTGTGGAATTGATTGTCAGCTGGAGGTTTGGTATGGGAGTAGACAGGGTAGTGAGGCAAGGTAGAAAGTACCGCTTCCGATGATGGCTACGCCGATAGTCATGGTGATGATATGATGATATGGTGGTAGTTTGGCGATTGATATATAGAATATCAAATAACCTCCGTTGAAATAAAGTAACGGGGCTATCCTTAAATATATTTGTATATAAACACCCAGAGTCAAGAATAAATGAAAAACCATGACGCATAACCTAATCCATGATTCCGCCATAGTGGAGACCGCAATTAGTTCCAGGCTCGGTTTCGGCGGGGCTGTCCTGGGCTAGGGAAGGTCCTGGCGATGGCTGGGTGTACTGTATGTCTGGTTTATGGTTGACCGTTTTAGACAGTAGATATGTTACCTGGGGGGTTTTTAGACTCGATATGTAGGTAATATGTACTATATATACTCTGCAATATATACTGTGCAATTTCATATGGGGTTAACAGACCCACTATATCGCGAAGATGTTCAAATATATAGGAGAACTGACACCAAACGCCCAACCCAAGTAAAGAAAAAGATAAAAGAAATGATTAGGGGGAAAAAAATCAACGCCATTTTCATGCTGGTCATAACAGCGTCATGACTGATGGCCAGAGCAGAGCCCATCAAATCATGTCTCATGTCCGTTCCAAAGCCGACAGATCCCAGTCGGCCATTTCCAATAACACCCAGGGTATAAGAGACAGAAACAAAGCAAAAAATGAAAGCAAGAGCGGGAAAAGCAGGAAGAATGAGGGAAGGAAGAGCCTATCCAACCATCGTTCGGATGCGCTCTACCCTAGCCATCGCCTTCTCCAACCGGTCGAGACGATTACGCTTCTCCACATCCCGACGCTCCAGCACGGCGACTCGTTCTTCCAGTCGCGCGCGCGCCTTGCGCTCCTGCGCGACCATCTCGTTGGCCTGGCTAAACAGCTGCACCGTCAGCTCCTCGAGTTCGGTGTGCGCCTGCGTCAACTGCGACTCCGCGGCGCGACGGAGGTCCTGTTCCCGGTTGAGTTGATTCTGCAGTGCAGCTGTGACGTCCGGGCTCGGTGGTGAGGGCTGTCGCGGCGATAGAGGTCCCTGAGTCTGCGGCGCGGGAGTCGCGCTGGACCGGCGATAGGGGAGGAAGGACGTCAGCGTCGATAGACGACCCTGTTGTTGCTGGGGCTGCGGTTGGGTGGGCGATAGCGATCGGTTGTCCAGGTCGTTCAACGACGCCGACGAGGCGAACGATCCGTTTGTCGGTGTGTAGGCGGCTGGCGCACCATTTGCGCGTAGACGGCGAACTTCCTCCTCGTATTCGGCCAATTTCTCGGCTGTGCGTCGACTCGTGTTAGCAAGGTCGGTGCCACGTCAGAGCGACAACGAGACAGGATCCGGGGAGGAGGGGCGGAAACGGGGGGGGTATTGTTCTGCCTTACCCATTTGCGTGGCTTGGGTGTTCAACCCATTCACCTGCCCTTCCAGGTCTTTCACCTTCTGGCGGGCATCTTGCAAGGCGCCCGGCGCGAGATACTCCTCCTGGCCGCACGACGGGCAGCCGGTGTCCCCGTTCAACGGGGTGGTAGCCTTGGTCATGGTGGGTAGCGTGCCGACTAGCGTTGTAGACGTGAGAGCGGTGGTGGTGGTAGTTGTCGACATTATTTCCCAGCACGAACGACGATATAATCGAGTGGCGAACAGATGAAAAATGAAGACAGATAAGCGATCCAGAGAATATATAGACCCAGGTAAGCGCCGGAGAATGGGCGATTGGGGCTGGGGAAATGAAAGGATCTCACGGGCAACGGATCCGTGTCGCAGACAAACAGGGCGGTTGCAGGCTGGGCTGGGTGTGATTCGAGAGAGGGAAGAAATCGCTGAAAGAAAATTCCACTAGATTTATAGCATGCAAATCATCCATATGCCTGCATACTGTAATCTTCCAGGAAGTAAGGAAGAGAGAGAGGGGAGGGGGGGAGAAGAAGGATGATGGAGTGGATGACAAGGAAAAGCGAAGTCGAGGAGCGGTGTATGGGGCTGGTATGGGACGGTATTGTTTACCAGGGACAGTACATACCCCAGTACAATTGTGTGGGGTAACGGTGGTAATATAGGTACGCCTGGAAAGAACAATGGCGGAGTATATACTTGGATAAATAGAAATAAATAAGATATAAAGATGAGCCTGGATATGCCCAAATTCAACCCATCTGATAGGAGTTTAATCCTCTCGCACGTGTGGATCGTGGGTCCTAGATTAGTGGGAAATGATCCATCACTTTGACTACAGCAGTCTGCCTACAGATCCTTGGGAAAGAAACGACAATTGAAGACAAGATCTCGACATCTTACTCAATCATCCATATGGCTTGTATTGTCTCTGATGCATGGTACTTCCTTGATCACAGTTCCCAGGGAAACCGGAAAGCCCGCCATATGACCCTCTCCCTCCTTTACGTCCGCGTCCCTTGCGCGATGAGACAGGCTTAGATTGATGGGCGAGCACAAAGTACCGCTGAATATGGGCTGGGCGTACATAAGCCCTTCCCTGACAGCCAACTCGACTATCGTCTCTCCCTTGCAGTACTTTAATCTCCGAGGCTGGGACGACGGGGGCTGATATATCCGTGGTTCCCAGCACATATACGCTTATAGCCTCCCCAACCACTTCCAACAACCTGATAATCTATGGAAACAGATCCATGACGAAATTGGAAGACCATGGTTCGCAGATTGAAGTATTCCGGCCCTGGAAAATCCACATCCTTTGCCTCGTTATGACCCACATGTTACTGGGATGCAACCCTACCACTATTAGTGAGGGAGGTTGCCGTTGCGATAGCCAAAGCCAACCCCTCTCTCCATAGAAGTGGCAAGACGCTGCAAGCGGAAAGAGTTAGGAGATTCTTATTGATCCACTCATAGTGTCCCTCGCCCTCCTGGTATCCGGCTTGTTGATATTAGAGTATCACCGTTGAACGTTACAGGCATCAACGGATGACGGACCATATCTGTCGTAATGGGTTCCCGCCTTGAAGACCAAAGAAGTAAAAAGAAGTAAATGAGATAGACCACATTGATACGATAAGGGAAATAAAAGTGGGGTATAGAGAAAGGTAGGTAGATTTAAGTGAGCAAGTCACGACGTACCATCGCATTGATGTGTAAAAGAAACAACAACAACTGTAACACACCGATAGCACTCACCACAGAACTAGAGATCACTATTCACCATGACAGGCCGTAGTCAGATCGTTTCATAGAGACAATTGTTAGCACTGAGAGAGATGCATCGACTAAGTCAACCTGCAGGAGCCTACATCCAATCACCCTCGCGTTTTTCCTGCGTCTCGACACTAAAGTAGAGGCAGGCCATGTAGGATGACAGCTAACCAGTAAGGACCACCTACTTGACTCATGCATCGATCGTGGCTTGAAATACTTTGACAAGCAGATCGGGATCAGAGATATACTTAAGGTACCTACCAAATCACTAACCGTATGATAGATAAATAAAAAAGCCATGTTTACAGCAAACCCCCACACATTATTACCAGTGGTGAATACCATAAGATTCCTTTATAGTGACTGTCATTTCTTTCTCTCTGACGATAACTACTATCTCAAGTCATGCAGCTGGGTCATAATCTTATTCGTATGGCTGTTTTGTCTCGTCATATAGAAAGGGACATGGGCTCCATTAATAGAACAAGGAAATTCAGGACTCCACACACGCCATCTCCCGATCCCCGAATAAGACAAGAGAGAAAGGGTTTGAGCACACTGGACAACAAAAGGGCCGATTTCGCCTGAAAGGGGAATTAATCAGAATAGGTTTCGCATCTTGAAGATGTCATCAAGTCATTCATTCCCTCTGCTGCGGCCGTAATGGGTCATGGGTGTATCACAATCCATCACATACATGAGAATCACTAGCTGGGAAAGGAAAAAGGAAACGGAGCAAGGAAAAAGAAAAAATAAAGTTGAAAGAAACCGAAGGGCATGAGCAACAGAGACGAAAGAAAGATGGGACAAACTTTTCAACATGTCAGACAAATTCAGCAGCGGCTAGACGTAAACCAGGCATTGGGCCTGATTGGGAAAAATCGCAAACCAAAGGAGAAGTCGGGGAGAGAAACGAAGGCAACAGAAATTAAGGAGAAGGGGAAGGACACAGCCATCACTGTAACCAAAAAGAAAACGGCGAGGGAAGAGGAAACAAGCACAAAGTCATTCTGGCCATCTCGGCGTGGAGGAGCTGTCGAGGCAGGTCAAACATCATGCGATTGAAACATTGAAACAGACAATAAGGGAAACAGATAGCCCATCCGCACCGGGATCGCAGATTGGCTTCGGCCGAGTGATGACTGGCGCAGGGGGTATCGATAGATCTATGCGAACGAGCGACCAGCCTGTCCGCGGCGGTTGTTGCGCGGCTTGGAGCTCACGGTGCTCCAGCCCTCGTCGTCGGCGGCCGGGGCGGCCGTCTCAGCCGGGGCGTTCCTCCAGCTGCCGTTGGCCTGACCCTCCTTGGCAGCTTCGGTGGAGGCCGCAGCCGCCTTCTCCGGCTGATCCTGATCCGCAGCATCACCACCCTCTTCTTCGCCGGCCCGCCGGAGGATCTCGAAGTTCTTGCCGCCCTGGGGCGCCTCGGCGCTGGCTTTGGAGTCCGTCGAGGCGTCCGGCTTCTCCGTCTTGGCCTGCTCCTTGGCGGCCTTTTGCTTCTCGGCTTTCTCAGCCTTGGCCTTCTCCTCCGCTTCCTTCTTCTGGCGCAGGGCCACCTGGCGGCGCTCCTCCACCTCCCTCTCCTTCGTGGCCGTGTCGATGGGTCGGGCGCCACCGAAGGGGCTGGCCTTGGAGTCGCCGGTGGCGGACGGGCTGGACACGGGTTCGGCGACGGTGCGCTTCTGCAGGTTCAACCTGGGCCGCGAGGCGGGGGCCGCGGGGGCCGCGGGCGTAGCCGCAGCGGGAGCCGGCGACGGCGGGTTGCTGGGCTCCTTGGGGGCCGGGGGCTGATCGGGTCGCATGCGGGATCTCCACGAGTTGTCCATCTCGGCGGCCGTCGGTGTGCGCTCCTGGAATTCGCGTCGGGGGGGTCTCGAGCCGTCCTGGGAGCGTCCCTCGTGAGAGCGTCCCTCGTGGGAGCGTCCCTCACCCCAGGCGGGGGAGTTTCGTCGGAAGCCGGGGCCTCCTTCGTTGCTGAGAGGGCGGCCGCCTTCCCTCAAGGGAGGGCCAGTCGGGCCACCGGCGGACGGCGACAGAGGGCCCTTTCGCTCCCAGTTGCCAAAGTCACGGACTTTGCCGTCGGACTCAAAACCGCCACGGCGTCCGCCACGGTCACTGCCGGCATCCGAGAGGTTATCGAGATTACGGCCAAACGACGAGCGATCGGGGACACGGCGCGCGGGCGCATCGGAAACAGGAAGAGGTCCTCGGCGAGTCCAGTCGAACTCCTTGACATCACGCTCCTTGGCTGCAGGCAAACCGTCAACATGCAAACCCCGAGCGGCGGGGAGAGAAGGGCAAGAAGCTACTTACGAGGTTCGGCGATGCTAACACGAATGGCACGGCCTTGCAGGGTCGCGCCCGAGAGATCCAGAGCCTTCTTCAGACCCTCAACGGTCTCAAACTCGACGTAGCCAAAACCCTTGGGGGCCTTGGTCAACTTGTCTTCCACGACGCGGACGTTGGTCACGGAGCAATCCGCAAAGAGATCGCCGATGTCGCCCGCAGTCGCATCGAAGGACAGGTTACCCACATGGACGGTGTAGGGAGGCTGGGTCGGAAGAGGAAGAGGCTCCCTCACAGCGTAGCCACGATCTTGTTGTCGCCACCACGGTTAGAAGAGAAACAGCCAAACCAGGGTCAGGGCAAGGGTCCATACCATTGAAGGACGATCCAAAGCCAGAAGAAGAGGGCGCAGGACGACGATCAAAGCCGCCGGAAGAAGGGACTATCTAATGTAAGATTCGTGATCTCCACGTCGGGGAGGGGAAGAGGGATGCGATTGATGGGGGAAAGACCAGAAGGTTGGCCAGAACATACCGGCTGTGGGAAGATTCAAATTAGCAACGAAAAAAAAAGAAAAAGAAAAAAAGATCAAATCATCCACAACCTAGGTGAGACTTACCAGGCATCGGCATCTCATCCATCTCATCAGCCCACGATCCAAGACCTGATTCCATTAGTCTGATTGTTCTCCGCAAAAAGGTCATGAAAAAAACCTACTGTCATCAGCCAGGAAGGTGCTGATCGACATCTTCTGGGCCTTCTGCTTTCCAGGCGCTGTTCACACACATCATCATCAGTATACACTGTCGATCAAACGGCTCATCAAAGTGGAGGGGGGGGAGGGGTGGTAGGAACAAACCCATGATTGCGGTTGTACGGGGGGGGGGGGGGAGGGAAGTCAGGTAACGCGCCAAGGGCAACAGTGCGCGTCTGAACGCAGAAAGAGGAAGGATGAAAGAGAAGAGAAAAAAAGACTTCCAACTAGGAAGATATGAGGAGAATCGTCGAGTTTGGATAAACAAGACGGAAGAGCGATGGTGGGTTGCAGGTAAGTCTCCGCAGTGAAGAGTAGGAGGGGGGGATAATTTTTAGTGATGACGCTAGAAAAGTCAGCCTCTCAAAAAGTTGTTGGTGCGCTTTTTCTCTCTCTCTGCGCCTCGACCCAGAAACCGAGAGGGCTTTTTTTATTGGATTTCTTTGGTTTTACTTCCACTCTTCTTTTTCTGTTCTTCCTTATGACCTTCTCTTACCACTGCTTCTTTAAACTTACTCTTCTATAATTTATTTATCTTGTGGAGAATTAATATTAACTCCATGGGATTCTTCATAAAGAATACCTGTAGACTCGGCAAACTCTTGGGCAACTTAGTACCTCTCATAGCCGATTATTCATCCCAGGCACCCGAATGGTGCCTTGATTGAATGTAACCAGATCGTCCTTTGGTCCGGGGTTTTATCATGGAATATTACTGTCTTTTCTTTTTGTATATGATATAGATATATGTATAAATATGTTGTTATTATTATGATCATTATCATCATTATTAGTACACCTCTGGTGAACCAAAGAAAATGAATATAATTAAAACTACCTATATCGGATAGCTCGGGTCTACATATATATAGTAACTGTGACAGTGAAAGGTCACCAGGTATCAGGGCAGTCCTTCTAGTAACACTTCACATCACAATCAGTTTGACTATACCCATTTTTTGGAGTGAATGCAACTTAATACATTGTCATAGACAATATAACTAGTGCCAGTCTGCTGTTACAGTGGTGGTGAACTTCATCTTCACCAACAAAATTGTATAAAGACACAAAGATGTCGATTGCCAGTCATAATAGAAGCTGCTGCTTTGAGACCTGAGGTTACTTCATCTGTTCATTTGCCCTATGAAAGAAAGCTCACTATCTACCTCTATCCTATCTACATCCTCTGTCACACTGGATACAGGGTTACTCACGGACCCCCAAAGTGTCATGATATCTTTTGTAGCCGATTCCCTCACCTCTCTCTGAGACAAAAATGACAGTCTCACAGCTTAGATGTTTCCCTCCCTCACTCCTCATGCACCCAGTTCATCTTCTCTCACTGTTGTTCACTGGTGTCTTTTCTTGTACCGTCCCTCCAAAGCCAGCCCTCTAACCACCAGCAGAGCCGTCTTAATTCTCAGGACCTTCCTGAGTTATTTCCGCCACTATAAGCCAGCTGATGAGCTACTGGACGAACAGCGACGCGGATTGATAGAGTAATTTGCAGACTTATCGACAGCAACAGAATCCCTTCAGCAGAATAGGCGTGTCTTTAATTCATTGATGAGATTTCATGCCGCCTTTTCAAAAGTATGCTTAGGCGCCAGGGCACCTCAGATATGCCGACAGAGTGTAAAATGGCTACTACTATCAACTCCACGCTAACGACACTAGGGTGCGATGGTTCAAAGATTGGCCAAAAGATGCTGAGAGCGAGAGTGATTTGGAAGATGATCAGATGTCGAACGAGATTCCAATGATGAGACACCTAGCTGAAAAAGAAAGCTGATGTCATGAGGAAACAATAGAGACAATATCATATAACTATGCTTATCTGTCAATAGTACTCATTATTATGGTACCATGATCGAGGCCATCCATGTTACACGGGTTGAATCACTGACACCGCTTCTCATGATCGTCGGAAACAAGACCAAGCCTTTTCGTTCAGGGATAATGTAGATCCTGTTGCTTAGCTAGGAGCGAATGTACCAACACCCTCTCTGTCCCGTTACTTTACCAAGGACAGTGACGTGACGGATGATGGGTCTGAGAGTGATCCTTCGGCCCGTTAGACGGAGTAATTCCCCGGAAATTCTCCCGTCGCGAATGGGACCGGTAGGGTTATGTGGGCGACATGCCAGTCGATCATGCAATAAAATAGACCGTACCCTATCGAAGAAGGATATTGTTTCCTCGCGCATAAGGTCTGATCGATCCTGTGTTTCCTGCAGTTTTAGTATGACCTGCAGTCTTAGTATGATTCTTTTCGCTGCGTCTCTTGGCCTGGTAGGTTCGAGATGATAGGTAGGTCCTGGTCAGTGATCCCAGATTTCTATCACATTTGATAGTGGTCGGGATTGTGGGGAGTTGACGATGCTTCGTTTCCGTTAGGTTAGTCCAGTCCTCCCCTGTTGACTGGTATTCAAGAGGCAAATTAAGCGGTGTATTAATCCCTTTGTCTGGCCATCATCATCAATCCAACAAGAAGAGATACTGTTGGAAGATTCTGTTGGAAGATGACCCTGTTACACAATACGTGTGGTTAAAACGAGGGCTATTGCAACACATGGCCAGAGCATAACGAACGCGGCAACTCATCATGGTTGATATGATCGTTGCGACATCGTCTCAGGGCGGAGTGCATCCATCCACTGGGACTTCGTCGACTTCGTATCAGGGATAAAGGTGCCCCTGAAACATTGGGATAGATCCAATTATGAGGTGTCGAGCAGTGGAGCCGTACGATGTTCAGGGATGGATAAAGAACTAAGCTATCCACTGAGAGTGCCCCAAGACGACATGACCCTAGATTTTTCCAAGGACCTGGGAAAAATCTGTACGGAGCACATCGTTTCTTGACTCGTTTGATTAGATTACTCTATTTTTATTCGATTTTACTTTATTTTTGTTTTAGTACGGGATAGTTCGTGGAAGGATTAGCCCTGTCAGGCAAATCAATATGCGAGTCGACGTAACTTGGATCTGCGCTTGTCCTTGAGGCAGCGATGGTGTGTGGTTGATTGGGGGTCAGCAATCTCGAGTCAGTCGAAGAGTCTGGAAAAATCTCATCTGCTGGGGACCGTCCGGACTGAATCATCTGCAGGAATCCGGTGATATACGAGCATTGATTCAGCCGTACAGGTACTCCGTATAGATCTCACCTACGGAATAATCAATCCTATATGATTTGTCGCAGAAGATGATGATGACGGTTGACGGAAGATGACAGGTAGAGAGATGGATAGATGGTCAGTACCTGGGTAATACGGATACACATCATACGCCATATAGGGTAGGCGGTCAGTCCCAAGGGGGTAAAATGCTGCGGTGGAGTATGTACCATGATAAGGAGTTACATCCATTTGGCTCCTTTCCATGCCGAGCCTTCCGTTTCGAGGGCGGCTAGTACGTACCGTCCCTGTCACTAGTCGAGACTAGTAGGATTCTGCCACCGATCCAGAAGGTATCGAAGTTACGGAACTTTACCCAGCGGGATTCGATCTATGGTTCATTCGGTCGGATCGTCTATCATACACTCATTATTACACTCGATCAACCTACCCATACTTACCCTATCCTAACCCACCCCTTCTCTCCCTCCTCTCTCTCATCTACACCTTTCATGATATTTTTTTGTATTCGATTCCAGAAGCATGACTGAAACGCACTCGGCACCGGTTCATTTCCACGCTTTTCCCCGTGTCGCGCATTTCTGCTCTTAACGGTGAACTGTCCTTGCCCCCCTCCCCGTTCCGCGAAGCGATCCCGCGGAACTGATCGCCTTCGGGGGTTGATAGGGATTATCGAAAAATTTAGGGACCGTCAAAGTCGCCCCCTCGCGATCGCCGTCAAGAGCTACCTCGATAGTTCGACAAAATCGATATCGATGCTTGCCTCCCTGTCATCCCGCTTCGGTTTGACAACGGTTCGGCCCTCCTGAGCGCGAAGCAACGATGACGCTCTTCAACCCGACCACCGTCCTCGTCGGATTCCTCCTGCTCTACCTCTCCTCGTTCCTCATCTTCGCTATCGTTCGCATCGCGACCGGAGTCTCCATCCAGCGCATTGGCTATTTCTCCCTCCGACGCATCGCTTACTCCCCCAAGGAAGGTGTGCACATCGAGCTACGTGGTCTCGGCCTCTCGCTACATCCCCCCTCGTTCGCCCAACCGACATGGCTGAGTCTTCGGTTTACCGACCTGAAGGTGACTTTGGATCGGTCCGCGCTGGAGAAGGGGAAGGAGAAGGAGAAGGAGAAGGAGAAAGAGAAAGAGAAAGAGGAAGAGAAAGAGGAAGAGAAAGAGGAAGAGAAGGAGAAGGAGAAGGAGACGGAGAAGGACACCGCGGGCAAGACGGAGACGCCGCAGGAACCCCTGAGCCCCGGTGTCGGGAAGCGTTGCCCGGATGAGGGGGTTGGCTCGTCGTCGCCGGCGCCGAGTAAGACGTGGAAGACGTTGAATAAGCTGAAGGAGTCCGTGAAGAAACTGCATCGGAAAATTCACTGGTTGAAATTGGTGGATGTGGTCGCGGTTAATACAACCCTCAATTTCGTCGAGGCCGGCCAAATTCAGGTCGGGTCTCTCTCCTTGGCGGTCGACACGAGGCGGAAGATGGTCGATCGGGGGAAAGTGTTTCGTCGGAACAAGAACGCGTCTGGGGAGCAGCCGCCGGCGGAATGGATCCTCAATGTGCAGAACGTTCTTCTTTCGGTCGATGGGGGCGAGCCGACCGAATTGTTGGACAATATTGGGGTGAACGTCCACGGGATTCTCCACAGAGACTTCGAGGGGTTGCGCGATGTCTCGATCGCGTTCAAGATCGGGAGAATGCATATTCCCTACGACGACCTGATGACTGTGATGCAGCGGATTAAAAAGTTTCGGACGGGCGGCACGAATGCGACACCGAACGACCTAGATCGCGAAACATATTTTGACGACTTCGTGGAGGAATTGGAAAGGCCGGGAAGCCGTGACGCGGAGATCGTGCAAACAGTCGCCGATTCCAAGGAATTCGCCAGTTCCCTGCTCCGCGGAGTGCAAGAGATCCAGGTTGCCTTGAGTTTCTTCCGCTTATCCCGCGCGATCCAACCCGCCTCTCCCAAGCAGAGCTCGGTCTACCTGAACGTCGTGTCCCATGAGCTAGGTCTCGACCTCCATCGCATGGATCAGCACAGCCCTGCTCACCGGATGTACTTCCAGCGGAACGATGTCGCCCATCAAGCTCTCCTGGCCGCCATCTCCCTTTCGGTCAGCCTTGATGATAGTTCCGGAGAGACCGATAACATCCTATATATCCCTATGGCCACCACAACCATCAAGACTACGCTCCCCTCCAAAACCATCAGCCATTTCGACGAAGTCAACCCGGAAGACAAGAACACGAACATCCTTTTCGCCAACTTGGTGGTCACGTCTCCTTCGCTCGACCTGGAGCCGAGGCATGTTTCCCGACTTCTGGGGCTGGTCCAAGACCGAACGCAGTCGCCTCGAGGGAAGAAGAAGCCGAGAAATAACCACCGATTAATCTCCCGACTGCTTCCCAAAACTAACATCAAACTCTCGGTGCATGAGCCCGTCATTCGCTTCGTCCTCCCGATCTCCTCCGAATCCCCCAGCACATCCGACGACTACAATCTACTCATCTCATCTATATCATCTATTTCCCTCGACATAGAATCCTCCCACTCCTCAGAAGGGGGGGTTCATTATTCATTATCATCTATTTATCGGGTGGCGTCTCACAAACTCTACTACCAAACGCCCTCGGGCATCAAACACAATCTTCTTACCACGGAGAACCTTGAAATCAAGATCCTACTTAGCGCATCGCCTGAAGTGTGTGTGATTGCTTCGGGATCTTTGAACACCTGCTCCGCTCACATGGTCAACGGGGAGGTCAACCATGGAATCCAGCAGGTCGTGGAACAGTTCAAATCGCAACTGGGCCCAAAGACGGGAGTACATCCGCCCATTGAGGAAAGAAAACCGAGTTTCCTCAGACGGGTGCCCTCCTGGTTGCTTCGATTCCAGTTCGAAGCCACGGGTTGTAGTCTGGAGATTGCCGGGATTGACCCGAGCGTGTCGAAAGTCTCGCGTGGTGTTTCGTTGCAGCTTCAATCATGGACCGCAGACTACAGGGCGCAGAAACCCGAACCGACGACCATCAGCATATCACGCAGGCGAACGCCAAGTCATTCGACCATCGGTGGAGATGAGTCTCCGTTCAGGTTTCCCCCAACGTCACCTCCAAAGCAGACCCCGCGCGGTGCTGCTGATGGACGGCGGCTGGCTTTCCATGCCCGTGTGTTCGAAGGCTTTGTTATCGAGTCAGACGACTACCTGGAACCAGAGCCCTTTTTCTCGCTTCCCAGATTCGAAGTCGCGCTTAGTACGTCAAGTGACCGTGTCGGACCGATTTTCAACATCAACTCGGTCTTCAAAGGTATTTACCTACAGTATTCGCTTTATCGGTATTACTGTCTCGGAGTTGCGCTATCTGTACTTCAGACGGCCTTCCTACACTACGCCACACCCGCGATGCCAGACCAGCCACCACCCTCACGGGGAGGTTCAAAGGACTTCTCGTACCGCCCGCCCCCTCCGTCTCAGCGACGTGAGCTTCTCACCGTCGATGTGAGGGCCACCGTCATTCAGCTCAAGACTTCTTTACCTGCAGATCCGCCAATGCTGTTTCAAGTATACGGGTTTACCGCAGGCTCCCACCGCCTTTCCGCCCCCTTCCTGAGAGCCGGTTTGGTTCGGATCCACGCCGAGGCACCGAAGCTCAAAGGCGTGTGGGCGAGGATCGTGGGAATGACCAATGTGAAGGTTGACCTGCGGCGGCTGAAGTTGAAGCACGGTGCCAGTCTCATCGAAGAGAAGTCTATTGACGTATGGGCCGATTTCATCCGGGTGGGCGTCCCTCACCACATGGTCATGCACCGTATCTTCGACAATTTGATCAACACCTCCAAAGCCCTTAAGCAACTTCACCATCGCTTCCAAAATCGCTCACCAGATTTCATATCCGTACGAGAACCGGAGGAACCCAAGAAAGTCCCCAGGATATCAGTACGGAGCAAAGCCTTGCTTTTTGAGCTGGAGGATGATGCCTTTGAATGGAAGTTAGGCTGCATATACCGGACTGGTCTTCTCGAACAGCGCCAACGTCAGGCTCGAGAAGAAGCTTTCGAGCTCAAGTTGCAAAAAGTCAGGGACTCAGGCCAGCGCCGCGCGTCGTCCAGGTTACGGGCGAGATCTAGCCACCGTACCCTTCGCAGTGAACGAGTCAGCCAAGAAACAAGAAGAAGCAAAAGCGCTGGGCCAACGCCGCGGAACGATACTAGCAACAAGAAACGCGGGAGAGGCCGGAAGCTCCGTTACGACACCGAAGGGGCTGCCTGCATTTCTTGCGACTCTAAGGTCTCCGACGAGGCTGCTTGGTATCGACTCCAGGAGCATAATGCCCGAGCCTGGAAACAGAAGATCGACTCTGCTTTGAAATTCCAGGGATCGGCGATCAAGGAAGTGAGACACCTGTTTGCTGGAGTCGACGAACCTCCTGAGGACGTCGAGGAAACGGAGACGTTGCTTTCCATCCCGAATCGACCGGCTTTGCTGGGGGCGTTGATCAGTGATATCAACCTCGTCATAGACAAACCGTTTTTCCCCGTGGAAGAATATCCTGTCTTCCTCCACAAGATTGGGAAAGGCATGCCCATGGACATGAAATATGGATTGCTTATCCCAATGAGCTTTAATCTCGACATGGGCGAAGCTCGAGTTACTTTGCGAGACTATCCCTTGGACTTGGTCCATATTCCGGCTTTGCGTCCGGGGCAGTCCCCTAGGCTACCCAGCTGGTCACTGCGAACCAACTTCGTGATCGGCGAGGAGTTCCGCGACTACAAGTCCGCGAGACAGGTCCAGCTGCAGTTAGTGCCACCCGGAGAGCTCCCAGATGGCACAGCAAGCCCGGCATTCGACATCAAGGTCTGGCGGTCCGTCTCCCCAGTCAAGACCTATTCCGACCCTACCATCGAGATCAACACCAGCCTCCCGACTAGTATCTCCTGGGGCATGTCATACCAGCCCGTAATCCAGGACATGATGAAGATCATCGAAGGCTTCACGAAGACGGAAATTGACCCGTCGGATCGGGTTGGCTTCTGGGATAAGATCAGGCTCAGCTTCCACTCTCGACTCAGAGTGGTATGGAAAGAGGACGGCGATGTTCATCTACGTTTGAAGGGCTCTCGCGACCCGTACGTGGTAACCGGGTTCGGCGCTGGATTTGTCATTTGCTGGCGTAAGGATGTCAAATGGGACATCCATACTAGTGACGATCCGAAAGAACTCATGGCTGTCACCAGCGGTGAGTTCGTGATGGCTATACCCGACTACAGCCACGAGGCCCGATACATGGCGGAAGCCACAACCCACGACACGGAGACCGCGTCATCGTCGAGCGACATGAAGAACGCAGCCCTCTTCAAGAAGGTTGTTATGAAACTGTCTGGCGATGTGAGGGTGGGCGCTGGATTGGTCTTCGAGCGCAATCTCAGCGAATCCGAGCGATCATTCCTTTTCAAACCCCATTACGACGTTGTTCTTCGGAATCCTCTCTACGTGGACCCTGCCGAGAGAGAGGTCTACGACGCCTACCGTGGCTTCCGAAGTAACCATATCCACTTGTCAGTTGCTGTTATCGCCCCCGAGAGCAGGAATTGGTGCGTGAACCATGTGCAGCCGTCTTCCAGCTACAACGCCATCCATCTGTCCCCTCGCTTCTTCACTCACTTCTTCAACTGGTGGTCGCTGTTCTCCGGTGTCATGTCGCTCCCCGTCCGTCAGGGACCGCTCTGGCCGGGTGTTACGAAGACGAGCAAAAAGTTCAATCGACATCTCGCAACGGTGAAGTACAAGGTGCTTCTTGCTCCGCTCTTTGTGGCGCACATTTACAAACACAAGGACCGGGAGGATTATGCTGAAGACGTCGTCACGGCGACAGGATTGAAGGTCCGCCTGGACAGCCTGAAGCTTGACCTTCATCAAAGACGCGAACAGATCAAGACACTGGCCAAAGGACGTCTGAAGCAGACACAAGCGAGCGCCATGCGCATCAACCAGGCTCAACTGGATCTGCAGGCAGCAGACTTTAGGGCCGTCTCGGCTAGCATTGAAGGCACCAATTTCGATGATATAGAACAGAACAAGGACGACATCATATCGTCATTCCAGCAACCCGTTGCATCCGTCGATCTGTCCAAGTTTACAATCCCCGATCAAAACCTGGACTGGGTCGACATGGATGATTTCGTCGAGTTGGATTGGATACTTCCCCAAGAGTCGAACCCTCGAACGCAGATTCTGCCGCTGGCTTTCACCCCGTGCTTCACTTATTTCCGTGAAACGGACCACGGTGGGATAATGCCGGACCAAACAGGTTACAGCACGTTTGGACACGAGCCCACTCACGACTGTGTCATGTCGGAGAATAACGAGCCGCGGCGGGTGCAGATGGAACTCATCAGGGACCGCCTTGCTACTGTCGAGGCCCAAATGCGGGACTGTGAGCGTACGGTTGGGGAGCAGGAACTCCGGATGGCGAGAGAGGTCGGCCCCGACCCCGCGCTGAAACAGAAGCACGCCGACTACATGAAGCATTCCGAATCTCTCACGCGACGGCGAGGTTTCCTCGTTGCTGGCCTCCAGCGTTTGGAGAGACAGCTGGCCCGGGAGGAGAAGACACCCGTCGACAAAAACCCCGAATCCGTTGCGGCCGACAGCGCTTCCAGGGCGGGCTTTGATTCGCCAGTTGAGGGCAGAGACGCTGATATGGACGGGTTCTACTCCTCTCCCAACGACGAGTTCGCGAGCGACTTCAACAACCGTTTCATGCTGCACAATACACAGTTCAAGTGGAACAACTCGCTCCGGAATATCATCTTGCGGTATAGTCACCAGGTGGGCCAGAGGCGCGGGTTCGTCTACTACATGTCTCGACGAGCGGTCAAGTTCATCTTGGACATCGTCGACGAACAGAGCAAGAACCAGCGGAGACAGTCGAAGCTATTCCGCTCCGCGTCAAGACGGCCTTCCGATTGCCGCGGTCTGGTCGACGACGACGACGATGACAGCGTCGAAGAGCGCATCGAGCAGCTGCTGAACGACGCTAAACGTTTCGTGAACGCGGAGGAACTCGACGCAGAGGAGAAGAAGAAACAGGACAATTTGAGCTCCGACGGCTCCAGCGAGAACATCATGCCGGAATTCACGCCGCAAAACAGCTACCATCTGCGCCTCATCGCGCCTCAGATCCAGCTCCAGAGCGAAAAGAACCAGAAATCCGTCCTGCTTGTTGCTGCCAAGGGCATGCAGCTCCAGGTCGTGTCGATCATGGATAAGGAGCGTGTGTCTGACGATGTCAGCGGCCTGGTGCAGCGCCGATTCTCGCTCGACATGGACGGGGCCCAGTTCTTCGTCGCGACGCAGAAGAACTTGATGAATCACCTGCAGTTCTATGCTGGCAACAAATACGGCAACTCTCCCGGCTCTGCGTGGCCGCCCTGGCTGACGCTGGAGGCAATGTTTGATTTCGAATTGAATCCATTCGGCTTCTCCCGGATTATCCAGAAGACGTCGGCCAGTTTGCGCTACGACAAGTACAATAACCTGCGCCTGAAGTATAATGAAGAGGTAGCCAAGGGGCAGAACGACCATCCCCACCTTCTCGACGGACAGGAGTCGCGGATGGACCAGATCAGCGTCGACTTCCCTCGCTTCCGCGCCATCTGCGACTCTGCTGAGTATTACTCAATGTACATCATTGTGCTTGACCTGCTGCTTTACCGCGAGCCGCTGGAGAAGGTCCGCAATGAGCGTCTCGAAAGGATTATGCTCACCTCCGATTTCAGCGATCTGAGAGGCGCGCCCGAGATGGTGTTCAAGTTGCAGGCTCGCATTCGGCAGCTCGAGGAGATCAAGGAGCATTTCCAGATCCACGCCAAATACCTGGATCGACAGGGCTGGGAAGATCGTTTGATGCTTGAGAAGGATCTTTCCCAGTGCGAGGATGAGCTGTTCTTTTTGATGAAGGCTATCACGACGTCTCAGCGAAAGATCGAGCCGACGATGGGCGGAGCGAATGGTGTTCTGCGCTGGAATATCTCCGCTAGTGAGATTGCCTGGCATCTGATGAAGGACGAGACGGAGCCGCTGGTCGAATTCCAACTAAGGAATGCCGAGTATGACCGTACGGACAATAGCGATGGTTCGAATCACAATCTAGTGGCGGTCGAACGTCTCTACGGGTTGAATCTGCTCCCCGATGCCATTTATCCTCAGATTATTGTGCCATATCTGGATCAGGCAAAGAATCTAGATGACCAAACCGACCACATGATCAAGGTGAAATGGCACATGCAGGAAGCTGTCGCTGGGATTCCTGTGCTGGATGATTTCGAGGTGTCTCTCTTCCCTCTGAAGGTCCAGCTGGAGCGCGAGCTCGGCCAGAAAGTGTTCGAGTATATCTTCCCTAATGTGGGGACCGCTGCGTTCGAGAACGGAGGCTTCTCGCCATTCATGATCAAGAACGTGAAGCCCCTGGAGGATTCCGACGAGGAGGAAGATGGCAGTCCGGGCGAAGCTCCTAGTGCGCCGGAAAACAGCGACGTCTCGACAGACGATCTCCTGACAAAGGGGCCCGGTGCTATCGAACTCAGATTGCACCCTACGCTTTCATTGTCGGAAGAGACGCGACCTCGGACCCAGGGCCGACTGACTCAGTCGAGGGGTCTCGCGCTGACACCGCTTAACAAGGACAACAAGCAGTCTGACGGACTCCGGCGCCCGGCTACAAGCGGCGCGTTGTCAAAGAAGAAGTCGGGTGATAGTTTGCGGCTCTTGTCGAGGCAGCAGGCTACGGAGAAACCCGCCGTCAATGGATCCACGCCTAAAGAGGCGGAAGAGAAGGGTAGAAAGTTTGCGCTCGCGAGGACCAACAAGGCAAGTAAGAGCAAGGAGGCAACGGACGATCTATCCCAGATGATGTCCCGCGCTTCCAACTACATGACTCTTGCGCACGTCAAAGTCCACGACGTCGTGCTCTGCCTAAGCTACAAAGGCAAAGGCGACCACAACCTCGAAGACCTGCACGACTTCGTCTTCCGGCTGCCCGTCCTGGAGTACCGGAACAAAACATGGTCCAACCTGGATCTCGCCCTGCGCCTGAAGAAAGACGTGATCAAAGCTCTCATTTCGCACGCGCCCGCAATCCTCGGCAACAAGTTCTCGCACCACCGTCCCAACAAGCAGCAGCAAAAGAAGCACCGCGAGATGGCGAACACGTTCCAGCTCCTTCACAACCCGGACAGCTCCGCCGCAACCATCTCCGACAAAAGCATGGTGAGCGCCGACTCCAACAGCGAATCCTTCGAGTCTCGCTCGCAGCGGTCACAACGCTCAGACGTCCAGTCCGGAACCTTCCCTCTCGGGCGCTCGAACTCCATGGGCTCCAGTATGCTCAGCACTCCTGAATCCGGACTGGCGTCGGATACTCGTTCCGCGAGTGAGGTCGACGCAGACGCTCGATGGGAACAGTCTCGTCGGTTTATCAACCCCACTAGTCGACCGGTAACTTCGGGGCCGGCTATGCCGCGTACTCACACGACGAAATACTGGGATGGACCACCTGATGAGAGGTAAGTTTCTTCCTCTTGGCCCTGTTTATAGGATAAGTGCTAACACACGCTTTAGTTCCAAGAGCACGTTTCGCAGCCTGGGCCGGAAACTGATGCCGTCTCGAAAGTAAACGCCTTTGCTACGAGAAATACCCGCGCACCGTGTTGGCTTCGACAGCCCTCGCTCAATGCCCTCCAAAGGATGAGCTGAGTCCGCCTTCCATCTCGACATCATCTCTTTCCCCACTATACTTCTGGTATATGCTGTTTTTTGTTCGTTTCTTATATATATTTTTCTTTTTATTTATTTAACGAGATACCCCCTACCGCAGTGAGTGGGTTATAGAAGGAGTCAATTATTATTTTTTTTTCTTTTCCCTCTGACAATTATTTTTTTAATCCATCCTCGTCCGATCTTCCTAAAGTTTTTAACCCCCTTCTTTGTATCATGTTTGCTCATCTTTTCGTCTGTGATCTGTATACGTCCCGATCTTACACTTTTTCCCCCTGTCTTGATATCGTTTGTTTCTTTCCTTCTTTTCTGATCGTGTTTTGAGGCTATTGTCTGCATTTGTTTCTCGCGTTTGGCGTGCTTTACCTATGTTTTGCGTACACGGGTTACTATTCTCTTGCCTTCGGAAGGGCAACCGCAAACACAACTCAAAGCATTGGGTGTATCGGTTGGTTGATTGATTGATTGATTGGTTGGTTAGTTGCATTTGGGGGAAGGGGTACATGCACCTGCATTATACATCTGGACTGGGACGGAATGGAATGGACATACTAGGGCTAGGACGGCTTGATTTATAGGATAGATGGTGATTGCTTATTGAAGAAGATTTATCTGTTTATTTTTTTGTGTCTGTCTTTGTTTCTGTATGTGTAGTGTTGTCGCTGGTTTCTATGTAATGTGCCGTTTTCTGTTCCCCTGGTGGTGGATGTAGCCTGTTAAAAGTAGTATCCTGTTTTGTTATTCGTGTATCCCTCAACGCCATCGGGACAAGTTATTCATATTGACGAGTGAAGATTTCCTTTGGATGTGATTCTCCAGGACCTAGGATAGGTCCGACGATTTGATGGTTTCTTAGAGACTGAAGAGGATGGCGAAGGGAGAAGGACCCAAAGCACGAGAACCACTGACGGTCTTAGCCCTCCCTTGAAAAGGTAATACTTGCGTTGGGACTTAATCATGAGCTGTTCCTAGAACCGCCGCGTGGGCGTTCTCACACAACCGCTCAATTTGCCTCCACCTCGAAAGCAGCATCGCGAGCCTCTCCTGCTTCCACTGTTCGGAGCCGAACTCGGGTATAGACCCCGGGGAAGGTGACTTGGTCAGATCAAGCAAGGACTCAATGATGTCGATCGTGGTGGTGCATTCTTTAAGGTACGCCTCGATCCAGCTCTTGATGATGCGAGCAGTGGTGGGCGGGTCGGAGCCTGTTTTGTCGCGGAGATATTTCCTCCAGGGACCTTTGCGCATGTATTTTAGACAGGCGACTGCTTCGACTGATAGGGTGGGGCCTGCAGATGTTATTTCGTAGTTGCTTTGTTTTTTGCAAGGAAAATTGTTAGTATGGGAGAGAGGAGAGAAACGTTGGGGAGGGAGGGGGTACCCGAAGAGGTCGCGAGAGGCTAGTTCTTTCTTTTGTGACAGTGTGAGTTCGCGGAAGATTATGTCGTCGAGGAAGATGGAGTCGCATTCGTTGTCGTCTAGGCAGAAGCCGTCTGTTTCTTTCTTTTTAGTGCTGATGGTTGTAATGATGTCGAGGTCTGAGACTCACATTCGACTAGCAGGAAGTCGTTCGAGTGTGGTCCGTAGCTCATATACACTTCTTCACCCCTTTCTGCGCACGTGATTAGATTATATAGCCCAGTAAAGGTTGAAAAGTTCGACTCATACCATGCTGCCTCTTCGCTGTGAACGTATATTTTTTCCCATCGAAATGAACATCGCACGGCTTCAACAATCATCAGCCTGGTCTTTACGGAGACCGATAGGCAACTTCAAAGCAAGCACATACCGCATCATCCACGTGATTGAAGTAATCCGCAAAAGGGACCATCCCAACATCATCATTCCAATCCTCGGACTCATCACCAGGCGAAGAAACATAATAGAAGCTCCTCGAGTTGACGATGAAATAGTAATACGCGAAAGTACCAGGATTCGTCTCAGGAAACGCAGAGACAACGTACTCCCAGGCTTTCCGGACGCGCTTTTCCTGCTGCGGTAGTAAGTTCTGGTACGTGGACTCGTAATCCGCGCCTGCAGGCGTCTTGCGGAACGAGTTCCACCGGCCGGAGATGGACGGCGGGAGTAATGAGGGACCGGACCATGATGTGGAGCTGGATGCGCGCAGACGGTCCGGCCATAGGAGGGGGATGGTGTCTTGGAAGTCGCGGAAGGAGGGCCATACTTTGCGCCAGGGTTCGATGTCCTGGAGAACGTCTGTGTCTGCGTGGGTGAGAAATGCGGCCAGAATTCCGTGGTTGGGTGTGTCTTCGGGGAATTGCTCCACGAATGATGGGGGAATGGAGTCCCTGGTTAGCATTACTGCCCGGGGGATGCTGAGCATCACTTCATTCTCCTGCAATCGTTGATTAGAATTGTTTCTATCAATGGGTCTAGTCGCTTCTGGAACGAGTCTACTATCGTGTCGCGTACCTTGATCGTCCTGGTGGCGATCATGCCAAGACGTCGACCGGGGAAATGGGCCGGGGCAATGCCTTTGATTTGCACGCCTTTGGAGATGGCCCATTGTGTAAAGGCTTCGTGATCGTCTCCGGGAGAAGTGATTGCCATTTGGTGGTGGTGGAGGAGGAGGGAGAAGAGGTGTGAGAGATGGATGGCTGAGGCTACACAGCTGTGCTATGGTTGTCCGAATTGGGGAAAGTGGATCGTCGGAAATGACATGCAGATATATGCAGATGTTGGCGGAGATGTCAAAGAAGATTAGCAGAATACGGTCCGCAAAATATTGATAAAACTTACTTTATAACACATTAATAAACAAATATCTACTGATAAGCTTATTACCTCTTTAAGTCATGGTAGATCTAGGAAGAGGCGTGCTTGAAGCAAATAAGATTGGTTGATAGAGAGTCACATGATTAGTCACCATGATAATCCATGGATAAGGTGCCTCAGGTATACATCCTTGTGGTCTCCGAAACTCTAAAATTAGAGTTGACTTTCTGGATGCCAATATTTAATACTTCCCGATAATCTTGATTTTCATCTACTTGTAATACACCATACGACCTTCTAGTCATACCATGTCCGCTGTGAGCAAAGTCCTTGTATCGGCATGATGACTAGAATTGTTAATGCCAATTCTGCTAGACGCTTGAGATAGGAATGCAACTTGTATTGGGTATCAATATGGAACATAGTAAAGTACAGCGTTTATCTTAGCAGTCTACCCTCGAAAGCACCGCAACACCTGCGAGCTCATGCATCAAGTGAAAAAAAAAAATAAAAAACAATAGTATATCGATCGTGTATGTCGTGCGTCTTGCATGCTTTTTTGTTTTCTTCTGTCATCAAGGTATCGTCAGGTTTGAATCAGGGATGAGGACGCTCATCGGGGGTGTTCATGGGCGTTTAGGATGTGAAGGCGGATTAGGTAGCGGACTGTCCGTCGGACAAGGTGGATGGCTTCTCGCGCAGCCACGGCAGGATGTGAGGAAAATGTTCCTGGACGGACTCGAGACGCGTGCGAGCGCTGGTCGCGTTGACATCGTCGGTGAACGGGATGCCACCATGGGCACGATTCTCCTGCCACGCTTGCTTTTCGCGCCGTAGATCGCTCTGGACCCACGGGATCGTGATCAGCGTCCAGACAATCGCCCAGACAATTGGGAGGGACCAGCCAAGCTGCGCCATTTTCCCCGTTAGTTTCGCTCAATTTTCTTGGCACGGCGTGACATATCAACCCGAATTGGGGTGGTCGACGAGGGGATGACATACCGTGAATGCGACCGGCCGGGAGGTGGTAAAGACGATTGCGGTGATGCCTCCCGCGCAGATGAGCGCCCCTCCGGTCCAGAAAAAGTTCATCTCTCGGAGCATCCGGCGAAAGTAAGGGCTGGACAAGTATCGGGTTCGAAGGGCGTAGCGGTAGATCTGACCCCCCGCGCCATCGACCGCGACCACATCCTCAATCATGACATACAGCGCGGTAGGCATGGTCGATCCTTTGGGAGTCGAGGAGATCCGAAAGGGGGCCTTGAAGCCGAAGAGGCGGAGAATATCGAGGGAGAGGTAGACCGCGCCGAAATAAAACATGACGGTCGGGAGGACCATGGCCACGAGTCGAACTGTCGCCATACCGTTAGCCAATGTATCGCGATTGACCAACGAAACAAGCCTTCTAAGTGATCTTACCGTGTGGTTCTTCCGCTACCGATCCTCTAGTGTCGTTAGCGCATCGTCTATCCACGACGTTTATTGCTACTTACACGACGAGCTCGACGGCGAGAATCAACCAGACGATGGTGAAATTGATCTGAAAGAAGTCGAGCTACCACATTATTACATCAGTACCACCGTTATGTGAAACCCAGACGGTGTCGATCGCTTACCCATGACTTCCTTGCGTTCAAGGGCCGGGCTCGGGAGTCTTTGCGGAAGAGGTTGTAGAGCCGGTAGAAGTATTCAAACACCGAGATGCCCCCCAACGACGCGGTCACGATCGAAAAGACTGTGGAGAGGCGACGATTAGCTGGGCGTCCAGTTGAATTGGACCAGCGATGATTGGCGACATACCTATATTGTGGGACAAATCAGTGGCATACCAGAGGGCCCAATACAGGGCCAACGGTTGCGCCACGACATCGATGATGAACAAGATCCAGAAGATAGCAATGGACTTCTTGCGAGTGCGCAAGGTGTAGGGCAGGGGAGGCGGCTCCGACGCATTTACCGCCGCCGTCGTCTGTCCTTCTTCCTCGTCCATAAGTATGGAGGGCGATGTATAAACTACCGGGTTGAGAAACAGTCAAGGGTGAGTAGACGATAGAGGTATGATTAGCGAGACGTCAATTCATGATGTGGTGTGGAAGAAATCAAATCTGCACTCGACTGATAGTCAAGAATATTAAAGAAGGAAAGAAAAGGAAAAAGAAGAAAATTGGAAGATTGAACACATCGACGATATTTTTCTCTTGGTCTCGGTGGCAATGCAGCAAGTGTTGCCAATAATAATCAGGCCGGAAACAACGGGTCTCGGTCTGGCCTAAGGCTGTCTCAAGCCGGGCCTGAAATCGGGGGCCAAGCGTGGCATGATGTAATCGCCTGATGATGTCATGCTGCTCCCAGCCTGCTCACGCTGGATTCTTTGTCCAACTTTTCTTCAGCGTTATCAAATTGAAACAGTCTTATGCTTTCTGTCCCTCCAGTAGATTAGGGATCAATGGTACATCTCTCCACAAATCAATTGACCGAGGAGTGTCATGTCGGGTCAAGAGTTGGTCGTATTGGGATAGCTGGTCAGATCGTGAGTGTTTCCATGGAACGAGTCCGGTCCAGTCCATTCAACACGGTGGACCCATGGAGACGTCCGAAGTACTCGGAGTATTGGATTATTGGATATGATTCACTGTAGCCGATCGATGTCAGGTGGAGCTGTCAAGACATCTGTATTGTTACGACTCGGGGTTATTGTTCAGACTCAAGGATAGAAACGCCAGGAAGATCGGTGATGACTAACCAAAAAAAGAGAGAGAGAGAGAGAGAGAGAGAGAGATATGTGCCTGTATGCCTGATTCCACAGGCATACAGGTCACATCACGTGCGGTGCCACCCCCGCCTGAGGTTCTCTACGCATTCCTCATTTTTCTCCCTCGACGACAACGGTTCGAATCACGCCTCTCGCTCCACCATCAATCGGATCTTTTTTTTCTCGACCTCTAAAATATACTCTATTTTCATCAAAGTCATGAGCACGGCCTAATATAAGTCCGGGAAAATTTTTTCCTCTTGGTTTCTTTCGCCTAGCCCTGACCCTAGTCATGGAAAAAGATGGCTCCTAGTCTATGCGACCTGATTGATTTTTTGTTAGCGGAGATAGCCCTTTGCGGTGCTCAAGGTTGGTGACTTTTGCCTCTCTATTTTTTTGTTATGGGATTGGATTCGGTTGGTCTCCTCGTGGTTAGTCTACGAGACTAGTACCGCATAGTTTAGTATGGGGCGTATTTTCATCCTGCAGCCTGCATCTTACCCGTCTGGCGTCTTGGCCAATGGGATCCCCACCAGGTGTGGAGGGTACTATCGTCTTCATGACATGCAACCAAATTGACCTCTCACTTACGCACCACTGATTTTCCATGGCATGGTGGATCGACCGCTAACGGTGTCTAGGCGCCTCCCCGTCGGATGTCTTGGCTTTGGTCGATACGTTCTATGCGAAAGCTCCCCAGCAGGGCTCAAGTCGCACGCAGGCGGTCGATCGTCGCTTTCAAGCCAAGGTTTGGCTATGGCTAACCAAAAACCCCGAGGTGTCGGTGGGCCAAAACCGAGAATGGAATCACTTGAGTTTAGATGATGCGGAACGGCACGGCGGCGCCCAACCCGATGCGCGCGACGGCCAAGAGAGCGCGTCGGACATCCGGGTGTTTGTGTCCGAAGAAAGAACCTGGCTCGCAATCACTGGCCACGAACCGGATGAGACCAAGGTGCTTCCGATGGAATTTACCCTGCTATCGATCATCGCCTCGCGCAAGTCCCAAGGCATCGTTCAGACCGAACTCGTCCGGCTCAGTGGCCAGGACAAGCGCTCCGTTCCCAAGAGAACCGACATGTTACAGAAAAAGGGATACATCGAGAAACGGGCCATCCAAATCAAATCTGCGCGTACGAGCCTGTGTACTTTGCGCAAGTTCCTGGTGCCGGAGCATTCCACAACGGGGATGACAACCGATGCGGGACCGGACGCCAGGCCAGATGATGATCAGATGATCGATTTCGAGAAGTACCTCGACAATCTTTTCAGCATCCTTCGGGAGCACGAGATTATCTCGCGCCATGATTTGAAAACGCGACTTGGATTTGCGGATCGGTGGAGGTGGAAAATCTTGTCTCGATCGCTCCGCAAGTTTGAGAGGATCGGTCTGCTCATGAGAGTCAGGGCCTTGTCCCAGTATACCGGCACCGGGAAACACTTTCATTCTTGCGTCAGGCTTGTGCGAGAGCCGACTAAGCGGGACTACGAACTGTTCCATGAGTATGGCCAGAGTCTCATCAGCAACCTCGAGGAAGCGAATGCCGAGCTGGACGAGGACATGGACCCCACGCAAGGGGCAGGCGAGCCGTCGTTGCAAACCCCCGACGGCTTGAATATGGCCAAGCGAGACGAGGACGTGGAGGTGTTCGGTCGACCCATTCCCATCTGGACCCCGGACCGAGTCGTCCACAATCAGGTTTTCGATGTCGTCGATGCGACAGGCACCGCAGGGTGCACCAACCGGGTAAGTGGCGACCGGCTTGTCAGTTTCGAGAAGCCGAAACCAAACCAGGGACTGATCTTTCATAGGAAGCTCTACAAACCTGCTTCGGACAATTTTATCGCAGGCCACTAGAAAACATGTTGACTCGACTGGTGGAATGCTGGCAACTGTCGCAGCCCTTGCATCTGCGCCATCGGGCCATTGTGCGCGACATAGCCTTGCAAAAGACCATCACTCACTACATCCAGTACTCGGCGGGCAACTTCCGAAAGGTCGTGGACGCCGGAGAGGCAGCGTGGGAAGCCGTGGAATACACACCCAAGGGTAATAAACCGAGTAGCCTTCGTCCTCCTCCCGCGAATGCGCAGCCTGAACTTGATGACTATGGTCTAGCTCGGACGGTGCCCACGAAAGATCTGGTGAAGAAGGGCCGTGCGTCTCTTTTCGAATGCATCGCGACAGTCGGGCCTCAGGACTACGTTTGTTCCAGCAGCGATCTAAAAGCAATGCAGTTGGACGATGGCAGTTACGGTAAGGAATCATTGTTCGGGCGGTGTCGAGTGGGAATTGATGTTGACCGCCTTTTAGCCATCTACCCAGGCGAAAGGAAACTTCCTGCAGGGGGATCCAGAGACCCCGACAGCACTCCTCGGCGCCCCAGGGGCACACCGATCAGGTTGAAAATAGAGGATCCAGACGTCCCTGATAGAGAATTGCTCGATACTCCCGAGTCCGCACGCATCGTGGAGCCCAGGTACTCCAGGAAATTGAAAACCAGGGAAGACTCCGAACGTTTCCATGGAATGTCAGAATTGGAGAAATTGAAATGTCTCGGTCTTGACGAAACATGGACAGAGTACAGTATTCTCCTGATGGAACGTTCCAATCCGGGGGTTTATATTACGCCTCGTGGGCGCCGACGACCAGCCGGCAAGAGACAAGGCCGACCAAGGATCAGCCGCCTCGCCGCTTTCAAATCGCCTAAGCTGTTGTCCCTGCCATGGTTCGTCGAAGAAGCCGAGCCCGGGCAAAGCGAACCGGCAACTCCGGCCCAACAGGATCACCGTGAAATGAGTACCCCTGCCACCGCATCTCAGTTTACTACACCTTCAAGAGGGGTCAAAAGGAGCTTGCGACAGCATGCATCTCTTATGGAATCTTCTCCGTTGAGGGAGGAGGCTGTAAAACACCGACGCCTCGATGAACGTGAAGTCGACTCCGCCGATGTTTCTATGGCGGTGGCTTACAGTCCCAGTGGCTCCGCCGCAGATGGGACACCCATAACTGCCAGGGGGCATTCTAAGCGCAAACGGACAGAGTCTCCCACTCCCGAACAACCAACAAGTACAGATAGGGACCAAAACTCCACGACTCCTACTCGAATTACTAAGACGCCACTGAAAAAAGCCCGTCCGGCGAGCAGCCTACCGGAGAGTGCAATGGGAGACCCTTCCGCAGGAGATAGCATGGGCTCTCTATCTAACCAGGACATCACACCAGCTACTCCAAATGCAGGCACATCAGACGGGGCCAATGGCACGGGCAAGAACTCCCAGGCCTTACAGGCCCCAGAAACGTCGAGTCCGAGGATGAAGATGGCAGAAAAGGGAGGATCCATGGGCTATCTACGCAGAAAAATCGTGATGGACATCGTGGATAAGGTTGGAGGAGCCTTTCCCCTTGGTGCTGACCTCTGGTACCCGTTCGCGACGGCCTGGAAGAAAACGAAATACAAAAAGACACCCGACATGCGGACCGTCAGGACGGCGGTCAAACACCTCGTTGACGCTGGAAAGCTCCGGCAGTTCACATTCAGTGGCAAAGACAGCAAAGGCGTGATGGTGACAAGAAGCATGATCTGTAAGTCGGAGCTGCAGCCAGACGATCCCCGCATTAAAGACATGCAAGCGACGATCTTGGCCTCGGAATCACGCATCCCCTTACCTCCCAGCGTCGAAGTCGACCCAGATCTTAGTAAAAACGGTGGCCGAAAAGTAGTTTTCAAGGACCCGAAGACGACTTATCCGATTCCGGTTGACCCTGGGCTCAGGGTGCATCTGCAAGAAAAGCCCGCCTCTATACTGGCGCAGGAAAGGAGAAAGGGCCGGAGCATTCAGAGGAGGCTGCTCCAGAGGCTGAACTCCTCACGTGGCAAACAAGACCCAGCAAACCCGAAAGTGGTGCGCCTTGCGAGTATTCAACGCCGCTCCGGACAAGATGGCTCTGTGTCTGGTTTAACCTCAATCTTCAGCCCGGACCAGGTAGGCCGCTCGACAAAGAGACGTGCCAACCCTCTTCAGGATGGGTCCAACATGAAGCGTCTCTGGATTCCCATATCATCCATCGCTCCTTACGCGATGCTCATGAGCCCGAAACAGACTTTCAATGCTAGCTCAGGGACCTTCTCAACAGATGCTGGCCTCGCCGCCCTGCAGTCTCCCAGGGTGGGCGGTGACTTGCCGCGATCGCTTGAAGACCTGTTGAATAAGACTCGCCGAGACACCTTGAAAAAGTCGGATCTCAGAGATCCGCGGTCTGTTGGGTTCTTCCGGGATAACGAGACCATTCTCCGTTGGGAGCTTGAAAACGAAGATTTCCTGGGGGTAAAGAGTGACGATCTGATGTACATCAACCAAGCCATCTACGACTCGTTCGACAGCGCTCCGGTTGACGGGAACATCCGTTTCGATATCGACGAGCCCAAGCCCGAGGGGCTGGCCGCTATAATTGGACGGCCTGTGACTAGACGACAGAGGGGGGGCAAGCGCCGCTCACTACGCGAATCCGCATCGGAGTACCTTGAGTCCCCGATGGACCGACTGAACATGCTAGATCCAGAAATGGGCTTGCACTCAGAAGCAGGCAAGGCGGAAGCTGCTGCGACAGCACAGGATGACGTTCCACGTATCCGTCGAAACCGCCTTGCTCGTCTAGTCTCACCCAACCTGTTCCAGCGCATCATGACCGCCATTGTTATTGTTCGCACCCTGGCAGGGGGTTACGATGGGCGGATGGTAGACTGGAATCTCGTTTCAAAGGCCTTCCCAGACTACGACGAGACCTTCATCCAGGACAGGGGCAAGGCGATTCTCAACAAAAACCGACTGCAACTCGCCAAGATGCAAAGCGACTTCCAAGAGCGGTTCATCGAAGCATATGCGCAAGATCAAGTCCCACCGATCAACTACGACGACCTAGACGGGTACGACTGGGTGGGGTTGGCGAACTGGGCGAACACACAGGTCGACGTCCCCAGATCAGAAACTCACCCCGATCTCCCTGCTACTCGGGAACAATTCGACAGTGTCTTCGAAATCCGCGAGGAGCCACTCACGTCCCTGGAAGAGGTGCACCAAGCCAACAACTCGGTAACAGTCAACCGGCGACGCGCGCTCCTCGCCGGGGTACCCTACGCTGCTCCCCTAGCAGAAAAGCCCAAGCAAGCCGGACCACGGAAGAAGGAGCTCGCCCAAATGGAAGCAGCCAAGAGCTGGGTGCGCGCCAACGTCGTCACCTTCGAAGAGAAATACAAACCCGCCGAAGCGCGCGTGACCCTCTCCCACCTCGGAGAAGACCTAATCAACAACGCCCTACAGTCCCTAATGACCGACCGAGTCATCTCAAGCAGCAACCGCGGGCGCATCAGCCCCGGCAGAAACTACACCATCACAGACCTCTTCCTCCAAACCCTCGGTCGCAAGCGCGCCATTGAATGTACAGAGCTCCGTCGCGCCGCCCGCTTCAAGACCACCATCCTGGACCCAGCCCTGCAAACCAAGGGCTCCTTCGACGTCAACTACCACGCCGAAGACGGCGACATTCTCGCAGCGATCAACCTCGCCGCGGAGGGCCGACTCCTCCTCAAGCCGCGTGATCCGCCGCTGGAGAAATTCGGCCTCACGGACGGTGGCTACCTGACGCGACTCATCGACAAAGACAAACTCCACTTCTCTGTCGGACTCCACCCAACAGACCGATACATCTACGGGAACCCCCTGCAAGACAAACTGGTTTCGACCGCGCACCCCTGTCCCCCGCTGCTCACCATCTCCCCGGAGATCTCGGTACCCGAGAAAATCCCCATGTGGTTCGACATCCACGGCGGCTTCGTCAAGGTGCTGTGGGACCTGGCGCTGGCTGCTGTCGTGGGGTGTATCGCCACACGGCCGGGTGTCAGCGCAGGCAGTGTCACTACTATGGTGAAGCCTACTATGGGGGCCTGGGAGGTGGAGCTGCTGCTTGGGTGGATGGAAGAGGTGGGCGTTGTTGTGCGTCAAGGCTGTAACGAGAGGGGTGAGACCGGGTGGGTTGTGAGAGAGTGGTGGTGGATGGTGTTGGCTGCGCCTTGATTTGTATGATATGTATTTATTAGTGATTGAATGTGATGTTTACGGAATAACTTAGCTGGACTTTGCTCCGATGTCTCTACTGGCCGCACAAGAGTGACATTCCCACTTATGCATGCTCTCATGACAAAGTACCCCCCTACCTACCCATTCACAGTGATAATACAATCCCACCCAAATCACCCAACTAATAACCTCAATTCCCAACCACGGACCCAAAAGGCATCAATCTCCCATCGCGTCCCGCGTTGGCCAACACGTCCTGTAAAGCTCTGTAACCGGTTCGTGGCAATTTGGCGATTTGTTGCGATTCCGGGGGGCAAGCGCCGCTTGTGATTGGTTGGGGGTTTGAATCGGGTATTTTTGGGGTGTATGGAGGGTGTTTTTTGTTTGTTATTTGGTATTAGGTTTTTGAGGTTTGTGTTCAAGGTTCACTGTTGTGGAATGGATTGGTTGGGTCGGAATACGTAGTATTCGAGAATGTCATGGACTGAGTGCTTATGTAGGTAACTATCTACATAAGTACATAGATATAGCTGCCTTAGGTGGCTAGTATTCAAGTAATACGTCTGAAATAAGTCTAGACTCAACTCATATAATCAAGTTAAGTCTAGTAGTATCCACATAGAAAGCCATCACCGAAGTTTTTTCGCAACTCACGCATATCTACCAAGGGGGAAAGTCCACCGACCGTTCCTTTGGTGCAACGAGGATCGATCATCCGGCCTGACTTAGCTGGCGAGCAATGATTTTCGCCATAAGTTCGCAGCGCTGCTGCATGAAAGCCTCGAAGTCGTGTCCCTCGAGGCTGAGCCCTAGTGCAGGATTCTTACTTCTTTGCAGATGCTGAGACCGGTGGCATTCGATTCTCCAAGTTCGAGCATGTCGCAGCAATATGCGGAAAGAAAGAGGCCCCAGATCCTCGGCACCTGTAGGGTCGCCACCTTTAGAAATCCTTTCAATCAGATCGACGGGTACGTATCGGTGGCACTGAACAGCGATATCACCAAGCTTCCGTGGCATATAGAGGTTCGCAGCGGCGTGCACGATCCCCCCCGACCCGGCCGCAAGATGAGCCAAGCAGGTGTTGGCCACCAGGTCAACGGGGATCTCATCCAAGATGGTCTCTTCTCCGAATCCCTGGAGCAGTCGGGAGGGAGACCAGTGGGAGCCCATGCTCATGCCTAGGGTCTTCAGGATTGACTCGTTTGATCCGTATAGTGGATACGGGTCGCGCAAGGCAGGACTGAACAGCGATGGCCGCACGATGAGAACGAGAAAAGGCCAGTCGGCCTGACTGAGGATTACCTTCTCCGCAATATGTTTGGCCAAGGCATACGGAGTTGGGAAAGCGTCTTCCAAGTCTGATCTCCCTGTCTCCTGGATAGTCGAGAGCTGCACATTTGGTTCCGGCT
Source organism: Aspergillus candidus (assembly GCF_002847045.1). Classification (NCBI taxonomy): domain Eukaryota; kingdom Fungi; phylum Ascomycota; class Eurotiomycetes; order Eurotiales; family Aspergillaceae; genus Aspergillus; species Aspergillus candidus. Next base: position 498,556 of record NW_020194013.1, on the reverse strand, counting down.
CATTGTCACGTACCGAGTACAGACGCTCTTCGATGACTCCCGCTGGCAGGAAGTAGTTCACGGACGTAGTCGAAACGTGCAGGAATGTTTGAAGGTGGCTGAAGCTTCTACAGAGATCCATCAACGCCAAGTGAGCGACACAATTGACCTGTATCGACGCTGAGAGTGATCGTTGGAGTGAAATGTCGCCGGCTGAGTTGAGGACCACAGTGACCTCGTCACGGAGGCGTTGAAGGTCTGGTGATTTCAACGCCAACCCAGGTCGGGCTGTGTCTCCAACTATAAACTGAACTTTGCGTGTATCTAGGATGAGGTCGAGATGCTCGGGCATTGCGGTCTCCAGTTTCTCAACTGCACGGCGCACCGACCCGCGACAGAGGACGAAGATCTTTTTCGTGGGCAGCTGAAGTGAGAGCTTGTAGAGCAAACACGCTCCTAAGTTACCAGTACCCCCAGTCAGAAAAATGACCTGGTTTTGATACCAGTCGACGTTATCGCTCATAATAGTGGAATAGGGCTATAGAGGTCAGAGGTCAGAGGAGAATTGGCGGCCTTTACCTTTCCTGCCTCTTCTTATGTTCTTTATTATTTATTTCTTTCTCTCGAATCTAGGGAATATGTGATGAGTACCTAGAATCGAAAGAGCGGTCAACTGGATCAGACATCATGCAGAACAGGCTCTCCCACGATGCATCGAACACGTCATCTCATTTCACTTGACAGGAAGATCAAGTCATACGCGAGGGGTTCACTATATAGATAGGCAGAGTCCTCGGATCCTCCGCAGCGAAATTTCGGCAAAAAGGATTCTCACTGCCAATCTGTTATATCAATACGACTGATGGTGCCGCGGCCGCCTTTGCTACTTGTCTAGAACGAATCCCTGTCTTATTCACAGGAATCAACTTGCCTAGCTGCGACATCGATACAAGCATTCAGGGTCACACTTTATCAACCCATAATGTCTGATCTGGGGAAACACGCCACCCTGTGTCAAGACACTGAGGTCATTCCCGCAGATGAGCCTATCGCCATCGTCGGAATGGCCCTGCGACTGCCAGGTGGAGTCTCCTCTTCAGAAGAATTCTGGGAACTCTTGGTGAACAAGCGAGATGGCCACTGTCCCGTTCCTTCGAGCCGCTATAATGCGGAGGCTTTCTTTGAGCCCGGGAAGGCTCCTACCAGCGGGTACTTTCTGCAGGAGGATCCGTCCTATTTTGATGCCCCCTTTTTCTCCATCACCCCACAAGAAGCCATGCGAATGGATCCGCAACAGCGGCTATTGCTCGAAGTGGTTTGGGAATGTCTTGAGAACGCGGGAGCGAGGAAGTGGCAGGGGCAGGATATCGGCTGTTTTGTTGGCCTCTTTGGAGAGGACTGGTTGGAGATGTCCTTCAAGAGCGGCCAACAGACCGACCGCTATCACGCGGTTGGAACCGGAGAATTCGCACTTTCCAACAGGGTTTCTTATGAATTTGACTTGAAAGGTCCTAGGTCTGCCTCACAGCCCCCTCCTCCCGCCCGACATCACCATGATGAATGGAAGAGTAGGGTCTGACAGTAAACGCAGTATGACGATCCAGTCGGCCTGTTCGGCATCACTGGTGGGATTGCATCAAGCCTGTCAGGCCCTCCGGTTAGGTCAGTGCTCAGCGGCTATAGCAGCGGGAACTAATATCATCTTGTCCCCGACCATGACTACAACCATGGTTGCTAACAGGGTCCTCTCCCTGAGCGGAACTTGTCGGACTTTCGATGCTCAAGCGACTGGGTATGGTCGAGGAGAAGCAATCAATGCTGTTTATGTCAAGCGGCTTAGTGATGCCCTACGTGATCATGATCCAATCCGGGCCGTGATTCGCTCGACGTGTACTAACTTTGATGGCAAGACCCAAAGAATTAGCCATCCCAGCCCAACTTCCCAGGAGACTCTCATTCGGAATGCTTACCGACAGGCGCAGATAGAGAACCTCCGAGATACTGGATTTTTCGAATGCCATGGCACTGGCACCGTGGTCGGGGACGCTGTGGAAACCTCTGTTGTTGGGAAGCTGTTCCAGGGTGCAGGGGTGACGATTGGAAGTGTCAGAATATCCCACCCCCCCAAGCTTCGCCACAAATCATCATGAACTAACACAAATCTGAACAGGTCAAACCCAACGTCGGCCATTCTGAGGGAGCCTCCGGTCTCACCAGCGTGATCAAGGCCGTCCTGGCACTGGAACATCGTATAATCCCACCAAACGTCCATTTCAACACCCCGAGCCCCCGTCTCGGGCTCGCGGAATCCAAGCTCCAGGTTCCCTTAGAGGCCATCCCGTGGCCCGAGGACCGTCATGAGCGGGCGAGTGTCAACTGCTTCGGTATTGGGGGATCGAACGCACACGTCATCCTAGACTCTGCGGCCTCTTTCCTCTCGATGGATCCGCCACCCTTGACCTCAACGGACTCGGAGCTGTTGTTCATCTCGGCACAAAGTGCGGAAAGTCTGAATCGGCGTGTCGGTGATCTGACTCGGTATCTCAACCATCAACCATCCACTCTACATGATCTTGCGTACACGTTGGCCGTGCGACGCGAGCATCTTCCTCATCGTGCATTTGCCGTGGCTTATCCAGACGTGCCCGTGGATCCGTCCAATTTTCACAAGCTCACCTACAGCTCCTCAACCTCCAATGTCGCGTTTGTATTCACGGGTCAAGGGGCCCAGTGGGCGGGAATGGGAAGGGCATTGATGCATACACATGGTTGCTTTACTGCAGTCGTTGATCAGATGGATGAGGCGTTGCAAGGCCTAGACGACCCCCCTGAATGGAAGTTGAAAGGTACGTCTTTCTTGTGATTTCTACCAGCGACAGAGCTTTCTCTTACCTCCAGGACAGAGGAACTGGCCAAAGACCCGATTTTATCTCGTGTGCAGGAAGTTGAACTATCCCAGGCACTCTGCACCGCACTCCAGGTGGGTGTCGTGAGTGTCCTCGCGGAGTGGGGCATAAAGTTCCACTCGGTTGTTGGCCATTCCAGTGGTGAGATGGCCGCTGCTTACGCCGCTGGTGCTATTACCCTCCAATCTGCTATAATCCTTGCATATTATCGCGGAAAGCTGGCAAAAACGCTGGAAGGTCTGGGAACCATGGCATCAGTTGGTTTGAGCCGGCCAGAGGTAGCGCCTTTCCTGGTTGACCATGTCATGGTGGCCTGTGAAAACAGCCCTCAAAACGTGACCATTTCAGGAGACAGCGCCCAGATTGACCAAGTTTTGGCACATATCAAGTCTTCTAATCCAGAGACTTTTTGTAGGAAAATGGCTGTCAGAGTACCTTACCATTCAGGTGAGAAGGAACCCCACCCCCTAAACTGATCCTGGTATGAGATGGGCTACCTCGAAGCGCCATTGTGGGGAGGGGTAGTTGCAGGAGACAAGGGACTATATATGGAATGGACTGGATGACATCGGATGCTGATAATAGCTCACTTCTAGAGTTTATGGGCCGCGTGGCTCAGGCTTACCAGGACGCCGTCGCTCGACATATAGAACATAAAACGTCCATGCTGCCCATGTTTTCTAGCGTCACTGGCGAAACCATAACCAAGCCTGGCCAATTAGATGCGACCTATTGGCGGCGAAATCTAGAGTCCCCGGTGCTCTTCTCCGGGGCTGTCCAGAACCTGATCCAGAAAACAGGGCACCGGCAGATATTGATCGAGATAGGTCCTCATTCGGTCCTTTCAGCCCCTATCCGACAAATAGTCCAGAGTGTGACCACAACAAAACACCCCCCTGTATATATCCCCACACTGGTGCGAAATGACGATGATGCCCGGTCCCTCTTGCTCTCAACAGCAGGTCATTTAGTGACGATGGGACTTTCAGTTGACCTATCTGCGATTATTGGCCCCGGAAGAACATTGACAAACCTTCCACGATATCCGTGGCAACATGACACCCGCTACCTGAAGGAAGGCCGACCGTGGCAGGATTGGAGACTTCGGCCACACCGACATCATGAGCTGCTAGGATCAAGAACTGGAGAATCGACAGCCCTGGAACCGGCTTGGAGAAACATGCTTCATCTAGACAACGTTCCGTGGCTGTCAGAACATGTTCTACAGGGCCAGGTGACCTTTCCTGGAGCAGGATATATCGCCATGGCTGGAGAAGGGATTCACCAATTACATCCGGATATAATGGGATATTCCCTGCGAAACGTCCACTTTAAAGCCCCGTTACTCCTGAGTTATGATGCGATTGAAGTCATCACAAGATTCAATTCTATCGAGCTGGCGGATGGGGTCAGTTCGGATTGGTACGGCTTTAGCATCGCGGCTTATGATGGGGGCTCCTGGAACATACATTGCCAGGGCCAGATAACACCAGACCATCCAGAGCCCCTTCATTGCAAAGTCACCTGCCCCTTCCCTCGGCCTGTCGAGTCCAAGAGGTGGTATCAAGCCCTTCATCGACGGGGTCTGGAGTACGGACCTCGTTTCCAAGGACTGCAAGATATCACAGCTAGCCCGACCGGTAGAATCGCTCTAGGGACGGTAACCGACCCCCTTGAGCTCCATGAAAGCCGATACGCAATCCATCCCTGCGCTATCGACCAGTGTCTGCAACTGATGGGGGTCGCGGCATCGTCAGGGATTCCCAACAGGCTTCAGATGATGTATATACCGGCCATGATTGAACGGCTTTATATCGCCAAGGGGGCCCCGAAGATGACGGTGGAAGTGGAGACTTGGGAGGGATTGCGCCAAGGCCAATGCGGCAATGGCATCGGCATGGTAGATAGTCGGGTGGTCTTTTCCATGCAGAGTGGTCTCCTGTATGCTCTGGACTCCCCAGCAGCGAACGGTGCGCCATGTCTGGCCTCGCGTATGGACTGGAAGCCAGACATCGACGTGCTCCCTTCCACGGGCTTGTTACCTGAACCCCATCCCAACCCTGATTACGAAGACACTCTTAAGTGTGGAGGCTTCCTGTGCCTAATGTGCATCGTCGTTACGGCAGAGCGTATTCGTCATGTTCAGTCGGAGCAACCGCACCTGATGAAATGGAAGGAGTGGATCCTTACCCAGGCGGCCTTGATCACGGCTGGAAAGCATCCAAGCTTTGTCTACTTGGCAAATTGGGTCGAGAGGGTTACCTCGGAGGCTCCTCACATTCGCCGATTGAAAGACGAATTAGGCACATGCGAGAAGAAGACCACGGACAGCCAGGAAGTATTATATCCTGCGTTGCCGCTGTGGGCACAGATGCACCCAAACGAAATGACCGAATTCGTGGAAAAGGCGCTGAAAGATCCATTAGCTACGTTTGGCGGTCACGTCTTCCCTTGCATGCTGCTAATTTTCTCCCACTGTGTGGAGTTCATGACCGGGGAGCAGTCGGCTTTGGAATACCTGATGGAGGACAATAGTTGGAAGACACTCTACGAATCACCGGCGGCGGAGACGGACTGGAGCCACTTTCTCAGCCTGCTTTGCCATTCGAATCCTGCCCTCCGTATTTTGGAAATTGGTGCTGGCTCCGGCTCCGCGACAAAGAGAGCCCTGCCGCACCTGAAATCCCATACTGGAGTGCGCATGTACTCGCGCTATATGTTTACTGACATTTCGTCCGGCTTTTTGGAAAAGGCTCGGGAAATGTTTGACCAGGAGCACATGGAATACAGCACGTTGGATATCACTCGTGATCCGGTAGAACAGGGCTTCGAGCCTCACAGTTTCGACCTGATCATCGCTTCGAATGTACGTCTTGATCGGGATGTGTTTCGGGAGGTTCCAAGATTGACAGCGTTACTTTCAGGTTCTTCATGCCACCCCAAGTCTGAATACCACCTTGCAGCACGTCCATACGCTCCTGAGTGCGAACGGCCGTTTATTGCTCCAGGAGATCTATCCAGGTATGTCACTGGCTACAAAAAGGTTCGACTTCTGACACTGCATACAGATATGCTGTATACGGATTATATCATGGTGCGTGGTTGCCCCGGCGGGATCCTCTCGATTGTTCGGTTTACTAACATCATGCGCAGGGTGTACTCCCCGGCTGGTGGTTAGGTGAGAGCGACCGACGAGCAGAGAAGCCTTACGTTTCGCCAGAAAGGTGGGACCAAGAACTGCGTGCCGCTGGGTTTACGGGGACCGATACGACTGTGTATGATGTGCGCCCGCCATGCCAGTCTTCCGCCACTATGATTTCAAGACCGGCCGTTGAACTAGTCCTGCCGGAGAAGGTCACCCTTGTGTCTCATTGTCCCAACGAGAAGTGGGTAGCAGATGTTGAGAGGGAGTTTCGAAGCAAAGGACATACCGTCCAGATCGCCAGGCTAGATCAGGTACCGCAAGACGAACAAAACGGTGTCATCATTTTAGACGACGTGAAGGATTCATACTTCCGGGACATTTCACACGAGGCATACCTTATTTTGCGACGGTTTCTGTGTGAGAGCAAAGAACGCCGGCTTTTATGGGTCACGCAGGCAACGCAATCTGTCTGTCAAGACCCTAGTGCAGGAATGATTCATGGGCTTGCGCGAGCACTGAGACACGAGCTACATCAAGATATCTCAGTCCTTGAAGTAGACTGTGTCGGCGCCGACTCAGCCAAGACCGTGTATGAAGTCCACGCGAAGATCCAGAAAGACAGAGATACGCCTCATCTAGATAATGAGTACGAATTTGCATTGAGTGGCGGTGTGGTACATACCTGCCGGGCCCATTGGATGGCGCTACAAGCGCAGCGCCCCTCGGCGGTTTCACCAGAGACACCTCGAAAACTGAGATTCTCACAGTTTGGACGTCTGGATACGCTTCAGTGGATACCAAAAGCTATGAAGTCCGAGCTAGATTGTGGACAAGTTGAGGTAGACATCGCATATGTCGGTCTCAACTTCAGAGTATTACCACCCTCCCCCCCTCCCTTTCCCTCCATCGCGAGCTCATTCGGAAAACATACGCTGACGCAGATAGGACTTAATGGTATCGATGGGTCTAGTCGGCAACCCAGACGAACTTGGCATCGAGGCCACAGGTGTCGTTCGTCGACTTGGCCCAGGTGTGACGGACTTCAACGTTGGCGATAATGTTTGCATGATAGGTTCTGGCTTATTGGCCACTCGAACAGTAGTTCCAGCCCGGAACTGCGTCAAATACTCTGAGCACATCTCTAGCCAGGATATGGCAGCTATGTGGTCAGTGTATATAACTGCTATCTATGCACTGATCCATGTTGGTAATGTGCGCCAGGGACAGGTCCGTTCGCAACGTGAAGTCCTGCAAATTTTACATTGACTGACCCATTCATCAGTCTGTACTAGTCCACTCCGCGGCGGGAGGGGTTGGCCTGGCATCCATTCACATCTGTCAATTGCTCGGCGCTGAGGTGAGTCCAGCCATCCCGAGGTCTCAAAACCGGCATGTAATGCAACTTTCTGACGTTGGAACATCAGGTTTATGCCACGGTGGGGAGTGAGGAAAAGGCACGTCATCTGGTGGACAATATCGGTGTTCCTCGAGACAGGATATTCTGCTCGAGAGACGAGTCCTTCCTGCCAAGTATTATGAAGGTGACCAACGGCCGAGGCGTAGACGTTGTCTTAAACTCGCTTGCCGGAAAACTTCTACATGCTTCATGGGAATGCGTTGCGCCTTATGGAAAGATGATTGAACTTGGGAAACGCGATTTTCTGACTCATGGCGTGCTCAGCATGAGTCCCTTCCTTGCTAACCGCACCTTCATCGGGGTGGACCTGTTCCAAATCTCCCAAGACAACTCAGAATTGCACGATAGGTGAGATGAAAGAGCGCCCCTAGCCACATAATTGAGGTGCTGAGGTGCTAATTACAAGTCCAGCATCAAAGCAACACTATTCCAGTATTTTAAGGAAGACAAGATCCGACCAATTCGTCCTGTAAAAGTGTTCGAGGCTGGCGAGGCAGAAAATGCCTTTCGACATATGCAGGCTGGGACCCACATGGGGAAGATTGTCATCCAGATGCCAACGGAAAACAACTCCCTCCCGTGTCAGACGTTCCCAGATGCACTAGAATTTCCTAACGATGCTTCTTATCTGCTCGTTGGAGGTATGGGTGGGATTGGGCGCTCTGTCTCAACATGGATGGTCGAGAACGGCGCACGTGAGCTTGTCTATCTATCCCGATCTGCCGGTGAATCCGACAGTGATCAGGCGTTTATTCGCGAGCTCGAAGCCCAGGATTGTAAAGTTATTTGTGTGAAGGGCACGGTCACCGACATGGCAGACATAAGGCGTGCTCTCACCCAATGCACCAAGCGACTCGCCGGCGTTCTGCAAATGGCTTTAACTCTGAAGGTAGGACCAATGCCCCAACGCCTTTCAAGTGAGTCAAATCAAGAAGCTAACTCTTTTCAACAGGACGGCGCTTTTGAACAGATGACGTACGAGGAATGGATGGCAACCCTGGCGCCAAAGGTCAATGGTACATGGAACCTCCATCACGCCGTGGAAGGAATAATCCTCGACTTCTTCGTCATGTTTGGCTCGGCGGTGGGAACTGTAGGATCACTCACCCAAGCAAACTACGCGGCCGCCACGAGTTTCCTTGACGCATTTGTGCAATATCGTCGGCAGCATGGGCTACCCGCCTCGATTCTGAACCTTGGTGCGGTCGAAGATATTGGACTCCTCAGCCAACATCAAGGATATCTCCAGAATGCCCAGACATCATGCATCCCACTTCTCTGCGAGAAAGATGTACTGGAAGGGCTATCCGTGGCTATCCAAGACTCCCCTAGTGGCTCGGAAAGTGGCAATCTAGTCGTTGGCCTAGGATATACGAAACCCATGTCCGAGACCTCCGTGCTGCCCATGTGGGGGCAGGATGTCCGATTCTCCCTGTTCAGCAACCTTCAATCGACCGTAGCTGTGCAAGCGCAGGCCGGAGATGATGAGCTGAAATCGCTTCTAGCCGAGATTGAGCAGTGTCCTTCTCTATTGGGGAAGGCAGAGACCATCGTCCAGTTCCGGCGTACGATGGGCAAAACATGCGCAGAGAACATGATGCCAGGCAGAGAGCTCAACGAGGAGCAGGCGGCAAACCTGGTGATCGACTCCCTTATGGCAATTCAGATGAAAAATTGGGCTCGACGAGTTACGAAGGTCGAGCTCAGTCTCCCGGCCATTAGCAAGGCCAATACGGTAGGCGGATTTTCTACATTGATTGTGGATCACCTCAGGGCCAGGCACCAACAAGACGAGATGATAACCGAGTAGCTCAACGGTCAGCAAACTAGGGTAAAACCCGAATTCTCTTGTTGAGATACAATAGATAGCTGCGGAATAAGCGATGAAAACAGTAAACAGGATGGTAAAATTGATGATGTTGAAACTTAAAGAGATTGCAAAAGGTTGCAAGTTGCAGGAAATGTTCAAGATACAAATGGGATGGGAAAAGGGCTGCAGATCAGCTGACCGATTGCAGTCACTCGACTAAGGCAATTTGGGAACTTGGGTGCTTCCCAATCACCTCTTGTAGATAATTGTTATACCGCAGGCTGTTTACTCGGTAGGTATCTGTTTTATTCACTGATAAGGGATCAATTAGTACTTGAGGATTGTCTCAGTGTCATAGAGGTATCCAGATGTATACCTAGCTAGGAGGCTGGGAAATAGATCTAATTGCCACTCCTATAATCAAGTTAAGTTCGATATCCACATAGAAAGCTATAATAAAAGATATCGCAAGCCACAAACGCCACTCCTAGTCCCAAAAGGAAAAGAAACGCCTAACCATCATCTTGTAAAATCCCAATACAGGTAGGTAAGCCAGCTCCAAACCCAAACAATCCAATCCATTACTCGTCCCGTGCAATTCGCCGCAATATCATAACCAGCAGCGCAATAAACAGTCCGAAGATGGCGCGGTCCAGCCACGGCGTGCTGTTGGAGTTAGACTGGGAAGCTGCAGCTGATCCCGGGTGGGCCTGTGTTGCGGTTGCGGGGACTGGTGGTGGGGCCGCTGCCGCTGCCTGCAGCGGGGAGGCGGCGGGTGGTTGTCCCGGGGGGAAATTCCGGGGTAATGGGTGTTGCTGCTGGTGTTGTGCAGGTAAAGGTGAAGAAGGTGGTGGAGAGGCGGGATTCAGAGGGGTTGTGGATGTAGTGGCCGCTTGGGTTGAGCTGGTAGAGGAGACTGGTGCTGCGTTCTCCGTCTCCTCTGCACCACTTCGTGGCTGCTGCGCTTTCTCCCCACTTGTACTCGTACCACTTGTATCTGCGACATCGCCATCGCCATCGCCATCACCGTCACCACTATTCTGAGTATCACCCTGCGGGGGTGCATCCCCCTCATCATCAACCTCAACCCCCATGCCCCGACACTCCTCCCTCCACTCCCCGAGAATTTCCTCATTCTTCCTCCCACAAACCTCACAAACCCACTCCGCACTCCTCCCCGCATACTCCCTCCTCGCCTCCCAACTGGCATCCATCCCCCCCACCTGCCCCTTCGCATCCCCATCCATAAAGCTCCTAATCGCCAACAACGAAGTCCTGATCCCCCAAGCAGGCTGCCAGAGCTCCTCATGGTGTCCCGAGATACTAAGGCAAATCTCGCGGTTGACTTCGAAGCGGCCCGATGGGGTCAGGAAGCGGAAGCTCGGCGGTCGCAGCGGATAGGTTGGCGGGAGCACGATGCGTCCGTGGTAGATGCCGCCTGCGTAGGCGGATGGCGCGGGCGGACCCGCGAGTGTGAAGTGCCATTCGAAGAGGTTGCTGTCTGAGATGGGTGCTGCGTGGAAGTGGGGGGTTGGGGAGGCGTTGAGCTCGGCGGCTTCTTTCATGAGCCGGCGGAGGGGGGCGGTCATTTTGTTGGTTGGGTTTCTTTCGCTGTCTGTCGCTGGCTGTGTTTGTCGGTGACAAGATGGAAGGGGGGAATATCCACGATGAGGGGGGTTCACGGCATGGAATGGGAGATATGGTGCGACTTTGCGATGTCGCGTTCGAGAGGTGGTGGTGGTGGCGTGGGGAGAGCGATAAGGAAGATGAGGAAGATGCCAAGTTGGCCGGAGCGGCGTGACGTCGGAGTCTGTCGGAGGTATTGGTGGTGCCTGGTGAATCAGGCACCGAGGGTCGTCGATTTGGTTCCGACATTCAGGGACACTAACATATCTCAGACCCTGGACTTAGTAGTTCATTAGACACATATTGCATATCTACAAACCTAGAGTAAAACATACAATCCATAAATATACATAATCAAAGCGCAAAGGTATGATTCATGTGCCTGGGAATGATTTCATGTACGCCCTGAATCCACCATATGAATTACATGTATGTACCCGATCATGGAATCGCTAGAAAGAATAAACAAAAATAAAAGATAGTAATGAAAATGCAAACAGAAAGAAAGAAAAGAAATCACCTCTAATCCCAGTCACGCCACTCATTCTCAGTCCGGGTTCGACTCGTGGATGCAGACCGACCCACGGCACCATCTCGATTATGAAGCAGATCGCCGTTCTCGTCGAGACTGCCTTCAAAATCACTATCTCCCGGCCGGGGACGTGGTGACATCGGTGCTAGCGTCTTCATTGAGACGCCCGTCGGTGGCCGCTCCGGGTCGCGGAAACTCTCCAGGGGCTGACTGGGCGTCCATCGGGGTGACGCGGGCTCTCCGCCTGTCCAGGGTTGGCCGTTGCTCAGGTTCCGCTGGTACAGATCGCGATAGTATTGCTGCTGATCCGCCGCCTCTTGTTCCCGGCGGTGGCGGACATTCTCTCGCGCCTCGACGAACTTCGGGCCCGGCTCCCAGCGCCAGCCATCCCCTGTGGTCGTACAGACGGGGACCAGCCACAGCAGAGGCCGGTCGCCGAAGAGATGGAGCAGGTTGTTCCGCCACCCGTGGTCGAACGCGTTGGGCAATTTCTCGTTCTCTTCTTCGCTCAGATAGGCCTGATATCGATCCTGCTCCCGCTGCCGTTCGAGCTCCGCATACGATCGAGTGAGGGCCTGTTGGGCCGGGGTGCGGTCATCCGGGCCCGCCGGTGGCTGTCCCCCGACCGGAGGCACCCGCTCCTCGCCCTCCTCCGGCCGCGTGACCCCTGGGATCGCGTTCGCGTGCGCATCGAGGATCTGGTTGCCGTAGCCCTGGAGTCGATGCCCAAAGGTGTCCGAGTCGCGGTTGGTGCCTTCGCCGGACTGACTGCCCAGGATATTCTCGTACCGCTGACGATCCAGTGCATGCCGCAACGGAGAGACGTAGCGCGTCTTTTCCAGGCATTCAATCGTCGTCAGATTGCGAACAGCAAGGCTGACGTGCCACAGCGTGAAGCCAGACAGCACCAGCCCGACGACCCCCCCGAGCACCGCCAGTAAGACCACGTTCACCGGCAACATCGTTTCCATGTAGCGAGTCTCATCGAAGACCTCGGTCCATATCCACACCGCGGCAACCCAAAAATCCAACCAGCAAAAGAGCGACGTATAGATAAGAAATAGTAGGAACGCCTTATAATTGTACAGACCGACACACGTTGCCAGCCAGGGGCAGTGGTGGTCCATCTTTAGCACACACCGTTTGCAGGTGGAACAGTGGTGCGCCCGATCCGGTTTGGGCAACTGACACTTCTTGCAGTATCGAGACGTGCCGGTCGAGCTGACGGTGAACGAGGTGTATTCGGGGAGTTCGGTAACGGGGAGGGCGCTATACTGATGCTGCCCACGGGAGCTGCTCGACATCGGAGACCCGGGGTCCGTAAACACAGCAGTGGTATATGAGGCGTTGAGACAGATATAGAGGACCAGTCCGAGGAAGGAAGTCGGTAGGCCTAGAGAGCCGGGAGGAGACACTGGTCAGCAAGGTTGGAGAACTCCCCCCTCCGCAGTGTTCATATTCGTCCGTATGATCTACCTACCAATCCACGGGCTTTGCGTATGCCGCAGCCCGATGCTGATTTCCACATAAGCCGCCCAGCTTGTCAGGCCGTAGACAAATGCCAGCGGGAACATGGACGCCGCCGCACAGCAGTAGCGCTCACATCGCAGCGCCCATGCCCGGGGCCGCCGCTTCGGCCAGGAGGGTGACGACGGCGGTGATGCAGCCAGGGTCGCCATAGTATAGGTACTCGGATGTTGGGTCTGCCGCTGGAAGGCCGAGAAGTGTGTCCGCAAAGGGTTGCAGCAGAGCTTATATCATGGCGATCAGGCACATACGACGACGACGAACGGGACCAGGAGACGGAGGTTGCCACAAGACGTCGGAGAACCAAGACGCAAAAATCGAATGAACTTAGAAGACAGCGACAAAGAGGAGGAAATACAAACGAGTTGACGGCAAGGACAAAGGAGACGTAGAGAAACGAAGCGGAGGAAGAAGAAAGAAGGCGGAGAGATGGTCGGGATGTCGGATTGCTGTTTCGGTCGGGATGATTGATTACGCGTGATACAGGACCGTACGGTTTAATTACAGGGTTTCCGTTTTTAGCATCCGCTCTCAGGCACCCACATCATCCGGCTACAATGTACATGCGATACTCTTGACCTCCATAACTTCACGATCACCTCGTCAAGTCAAAATACATTCATCTCGGATCTAAGATGGTCGTCCCGGAATCTTGTTATGATGCACATGAAAATCTCCGCAAAAATTTAGCCGTTGGAGTCGCTTCCTTCCCAAAACGCCGGCAAACAATCCCCGGGCATATGGCACCCTTAAATAGAAACCTTCCAGGACCCATCGGTGGGAAAAAAAACAGATAACCCAGAAAAGAAGGGCAGAGAAAAGAAATGATCAAAGAGACACAGACTGCATGCGCGGGCGAAATATAAGAACATGGGTAGTCCGTCCTATCCTATTTGGGTTCCTTTTCCGTGACGAATCCCCGCTGTTGATCCTTGCACCAGCCATTGACCGGCTAGAAGAAGAGAGAAATAAAAGGTCAGTCCATGGAGCGCGCATCATCGAGACGGTCAGACTTACCAGACAACTCAGTCGGTAACACCACGAGCAGGTGGTCTCGTAATACTTGTAAAAGTTCACGATGAGGTAGATGAAGCCGATGATGACCGCCACCAAGGCACCCGCGCGAACCAGCCACCACGCCCACCAGAAGGGCTTACGGCCGCGAAAGAAGTTCAAGGGACCCTTCGAGGGCTCGGAGGACGCATTCGCCCCCTGTCGACCCTTGAGGAAGCCGAGGAAGCCGGGGCCACGCTGGACCTTGTCCTCCTCGGTCTCCGCCCCGGCCGCGCCGCTCATCGCGACGTAGGGGTTCCGCGCCAAACCAATGCGTTCTCGAAGGGCATTGGGCGACCGCATCAGACAGAGGCCCATGGCCAGACCCATGATGAAGCCACCAATATGGGAAAAGTTGTCCAATCCAGGAAGCAGGCCTAGGACGAAGGAGACGGCAATCCCTAGGATCATGATGATAAGTTCAACCCAAGGTGACACCCGCTCATTCCACGAGTAGAGAAGATCCAACACGAAGAGCGCGAGGATTCCGAAGAGGGCTCCCGAGGCTCCGCAGGAGGCTTCGAGCTGCGACGCATAGTTCCCACCCAGGACGAAACCCCAAATGCCGCTGGCGACATACACGAGGCCATACCGCCACCATCCGATCATGCGCTCCATGTCGACGCCCATGGTTAGCTGGACCACCATGTTGAAGCCGATGTGGATAAATCCGCTGTGGAGAAACATGGGGATGATGAACCGGTACCACTGATTGGGCTGGGGGTGGCTGTCCAGCGGTTGATTGCCCACCGGATTGGGGACCCCACTAAAGCCACACACTTGTGACAGCTTGCATTTGGATTCGTTCGTGGTAGCACCCGGACAGGGAAAGAGCACCTCCTCGGGGCTGTTTTGTAGCTTGTCGACGTTTTTCATACAGGGGGTAAAGCGCGAGCCCATGTTGACCTGGAGCCATAACGATGGACCGATCATGGGGTTGATCTGGGGCTTGGTCTGGATCGGTGATCCGCTTAGTTGCGCTTTTACAGGGACCGGTTAGCTCCTTGAAAGTTGTGGATCGTCTTTTCTCTCGTCCGCGCCAGGAACACATACCTGACTTCACCAGCTCCACGATAAACACCACAATCTGAATCAGGGTCAAGGTATACGTGACCCAGGGGAGCTTCTTCTTGAAGAACCCTTTCTTCTGCTTCCGCCCCGCGCGGACGGGTGGTTCCCCCATCTCCGGCCCCGGCGGGCGCTGCGTCGGCTGTTGTTTCATCCAATCCGGCGACGACCCGTCATTCGCATATTGGTTCTGGGATTTTAAGGGGATGTTCTCCGAATACTGGTCCGCTTCATTGTGTCTCCCTCCGACGACATGTCCTGTTTCCGAGCCCAGGGACTGCTGACTATACCGGAGGTGATTGGGATCGTGATCGGTGGTGGGCGAGTAGAGATGGCCGCCGGGACCCGGATAGCCCGTGTAGGCGGCAGAGGGAGCCGGTGATGGCGAAGGTGAGGGTCGGTTGAAGGTATGAGTCGGAGGGACGGTGTGATCGTAAGTCGGGGGATTGTTGCCGTACCCGGTGTTGTAGTAGTCGTGGGACGCCATGTTGACCGGAGGGCGCAGGGGATGAGATGTTGTCTTTTGTCCCCCGAATTACCGGCTGATTTGAAACGAGATACGATAGGAGGAAAGGGGGTGGAAGGTATATATGGCAGTTGTAGAATCGATCGGGCGCTATACGGCGCCAAAGTCGACAATAGACCGTGCGGTGCAGTTGTCAACACGCGGCCCGCGGTTCGATTGGGGCGAGAGCCACACGGGACCCCTGGAGGCACAAACGATAGGAACCTCGGCCACGTGCGAGGAGAAATTCAATACAGGAAGGCAATTCCAGTCGGATTCCATCCAAATATTGAGGAAATCAATTACAAGAAAGAAAGGAAGAAAGCAGACCGCAAGATAGATGGAAGGAAAATCCTGATGAGGGCGGTGTAGAAGAGATGGACGGAGAGAGAGAGAGAGAGACCTGGAATGGATGGATTAATTCGATTTCAACAGAAATGACAAAGTTACCGTGGTTATGTGACTAGTTATTACTCCGTTGTCTGGGACAGAGTCTGGTTAGGCTCCCAAGTTCGTAAACCGACAGTTACTGCTATTTTTAACGCCGATCATTGACAATCTCGTCATCAGCCTCTCTCCCGCCCATTCTATGCCTCTGCCTAATGGACTGAGCCACACCATCTGTTTCATCCTTCTGGTACTTAAGACTACGCTAGCCACGTAGACGCTAGCCAGTACCAATGAGGCAATCATTTTCGAGATGGAACGATCCAAACGACAGTGTGATGTGTTTGATGACATTAAGCATTAGCAAACGGGTTGACCCGAGTCGCAAGAAGTACAACAGCTATTCCAACAAGAAACCAAACAAGAAAACACCGAGTGATATCGCTCCCGGTGGTGGTAATATGAGAATGATACTCCCAATGATGACGCGCAGACCGTGGTCCGAATAATAAACCAGATACCCAGGTATACGCAACTGACCAATCCCAGATGGAGAGGAGCAGTGATTAAGAACAAGACTCGCGCGTGCCCACCTTGTCCACCGTTTTCAGCCCCCGCTCGTGTTCGCGTCCAATTCCATCCAATGCAATCTTTGCCGTTCAGTTCATTATATGCGCGCGGAGGGAAGTATGCGATGCTGACGGTGAACCCGTCAACGCCGCCCCGATTAAACTCCGCAAAGGAGAAGAAAAAGAAAGAAAAAATGACAACCAAAGAGAAGTTCGAAAGATCGAGAAATCGAAAGATAGACAGAGATGAGATAAAGCCGTCACTTCCCCAAGACCGCAGTGTCAACCCGATCCAGGGACCCCGACGGCAGAGAGTTACCGGGTGTGAAGGGCCGAGATAGAAGTGGCATGGGTGTCGAGGATCCCCAGCGCAGCGCCCATCTCTTGACTGCTGTGACCCGTCAACAACCAGACGAGGCGGGTCAACTTTTGGTAGAGCAAGGTCGGGAAGTATAGCAACAGGGCCCAGAACAGCAGCGACAAGACGACGAAGACGAAGGAGTTGGCCACGACTTTCTCGCCAGGGGTCATGACGTACAGCCCGAAGGTGACCTCGTAGCGGTAATATTCCAGGCGAACGCGGTCGAGACATCGCAGGACGACATTCCGACGACTGTTCCGCGCGGGGAAGCTGCTGGCGCTGGAGGCCCCGGGAGTGGTGGAGGACATGGAGGAAGAATATTTGGTGATGAGCTCGTCAACGGCCGCCGTGCCGCGGGAGGAGATATGGTTCGACGTGGAGGGAGTATAGAACGATTGCATTTCGGGTGCCATTGTGACGGTGGACCTTGATCCTTCATGTAATATATATAGTCCTTATTTGGCCTGGAGATCTGAGAGGCTCCTTCCTCCTGTGTTCTTCTGTCCTGGTTCCAATCCTCCCAAACGGCGTATTGTATACCGGGTTGATGTGGTTCTCCACCGAAGTGCCCTGGAGATATCCCACTTTCGCTTCCTTCACAGTGTGTCCTTGACCTATTCTGCTTTTCTTGCTTTGCCCTTCTCTTAGGATGTGTAATGCGCGGGGGAAGGTGTCGACTAAAGGTCAAATTTCAGGCGAAATCAAGGGCCGGATAGGTGTGGAAACCGGAAGTGACGGAAGGGCTCAGAAAGACCTCAATCGGGAGGACAGTCCAGGAGGGGAAATGAACGAAAAACACAGACCAAGGAAAATAAATTGAAACAGTAGGGAATAAGAATGAAGTTGTGTATGTAGATGTATATTGAATTAGCAAGATTAGAAGGAGGAATAATATACAGAGAGAGGGATCGAAGGAAGGGAGGAGAGAGGGAGAGAGGGAAGGGAGGGAGGGAGAGCCTTAAGAGAGGGAGCAGACCGGATGGGATGGGACCAACAACGGCCTCAACCACTGGAATTATTACTATTATTTTATTATATACCTCCAAGCTAGGTAAGTAGGATCGAAGAAACGAATCAAGGAACTCTAGGAAACCAAAAACTAGGCTGTCCCAAGGCTAAATCAGTTTGGAGTTAGTAATTCCTTCGGATGATCGGTACAGCGCGGGTAGGGCATCATCATACTAATAATCTAACAGAACAGTGGGTAATAATATAAGAGGAAAAGATTAATTAAATAAAATGTACAGCCCATTAAACCCAGCCTTGCCAAAGCTGTGCAGATCAGGCCAATTTCCCACACTTGCGCCTTGATTCATTCCTCCGAGAGTCCCCTAGATAGGTAAGTACGGAGTAGTCCATGGGTTAATTGATTAATTAAATGGTTCTGCAAGCTTTGCGTCATGGATCCAATCAGAATGGACGACAAACGGCACTTTCGGACCAAGAGAGGAGTCGAACTATACCTTCTTCGGTGGTTGTCGTAGTATTAGTGTTGAGTATGATCCGGATATCTCATGCTTGGTACTGGGTAGTTTCACTCTCCTCCTATGACATGCCACCGTTCGGCTCGATGGGCGGGATCCTTGCAAATTCGAGATGAATCTTCATTTATCCACTATCCGTCGTCTTATCCATCTATCCTTTCCCGTTGACCGTATTGGCCAAATGACAAGAACCAATTGATCCTGTGTTGACTCGGTTGACTGTCGCATTATCTTTCATACTCTTCCAGGCTTCCAGCCTTGCGCCGGCGGCAGCCCACTATTTTATCCACTTCGCCGGATCCGGTATATAACAACGCAACGCCTTGGGACGATCGCGTGCACGTCCCTCGGTTTGGGGGCGATGCATTTTGGAGGTCTCTGGCCCTGCACGATGCTGGAGTGGGCAGCTACTCGTTCGGGGTAGCCGTTATTATCCTGTAGATCACGGAGCTTAGACTCGTATTTCGTGTTCGGGTTGGGTTCTCTCAATCTGGGAAACGATCAATCAAACCCAATCCGTCTTAAAAAAATGAAGATCCGCGGTGGCTTGTCATGTGATGCGCCCTATGCATAAGTTTATTATGCAGCTATGCATTTGAGTGCCGATAAAATCACATGATATACTATGCGCATTCTTATGAATCTGACAAAGATGATACACCAGAATTGAGATTATGCATCCCGTGATCCAATGGACGCTGTCCCTGTTTCCAACCGTGCATGACAGCAAAAGATCTTCCTTCTAGAATTCCCTTCTCCGAATAATGTTTACTTCAGCCCAAGTCAATCCACCTTGGAGATAGTTCTCTACATTGAAGAATTCAGGAGAATGCCCACCTTGGCTGAAACTGGCTTAAACCCAGCGAATGACGTCATCGCATCAATTCAATCCTTCGACCCTCGTTCCGCACGCGGCTGACACACCACCACACACACTCTCTCCCCTTTTCATCTCCCACCTCACTCCCTCCTGTAAACCGCTTTCCAGACTCCCTTCTCCTCTTCTCTCTTGCTTTGTGTATACTCCATCGTCATCATGGCTGAGGAGGATCCCCTCATCAAGACTTTGCCCCCAGCCACCGACTACCTCACCTATCTCACTGTATTGGAGTACCAACTGACCCCCGCTCGGCTCCCCACCTTGCATAAACTCCTCCAAGATGAGACCTTAACCACGAACATTGGCTGGGACCTGGTCCAGCTCCTTCTTCCAATGCTCCCCCGGTCGTTGGAATGCCTGCACGACATTGCCCGCCTGGGTAACCCCAGAGAGGTCATCCTGCGGGTATCGGACGCCTTGATGAAACTCGAGCCGGACGACGAGGAGGAGGAGGAGGAGGAGGAAATTGCAGAGGTCAAGGAATCCAAGGGCCCAGCGCCTGTCGCGGGAGATGCGCAGTCGGGAGATGTCGCCGTGGAATCGGACGATGAGGCCAAACCGCTAGCCCGACATATTGTACAGTTCAACACCCTCCTCGGCATGCTCTCCGTTCTGCATGGGCGGATTCGGACCAAGTCCCCCAGCCGGTTCTTGGCCACCTCCATCCAAGCCGTTCTCGAAGCCTATACTACGATGCCCACGAACGAGACCACCCTTGCCTTGCTCGAATTCTTCCGTGAAGTCTCGCCATCGAAGCGACCCGCACCCCCGCCCCGCGCCGCCAGCGAGTCCTCCCTCTTGCGAGTGGCCCAAGCGTCGGCGCCTGACCCAGAGGCAGAGGAACACTCCCACATCCCCGCCAGCATCAACGACGAGTCGGTCCTGGTGAAGAGGTTTTTGCAGTTTGGACTGGTCGAGCTCCTCAAGTCGTACCTCCTGAGCTTCTCAGGCCCCGCGGATCCGGGCATGTCTTGGGCCATCCGGCTCCAGGAGAAATTGCACCCCGAGAAGCGCATCCGCATCCCCAACAAGGCCTCGCCAACCGACCAGTACACCAATGATCAAGCTCTGCGAGAACGAGACATGATCATGGCCAAAATCACCGTAAGTGGACTGGCTGTCTCCCCCAGAAGATGTCGTGTGACTAATGGTTTGTACCAGGCGCTCTCTCGTGATTTTGGCATCGACGACCAGCAGCTCCTCGATATAGTGGCTGGACCACCCGAGGCGCAACCTCCGCCGCTGGACTTCGACGAGCCGCCCCGGACGGCGGATCAGATTCCACTCGAGCGACACGGCTCGCTTCTCCTCCTGGCCGCGCGGGCCGCCATGGCGGAGCTGTTCAGCTCTGGTCAGATCACGCCGATCCCCGTCTTCCCAGACCTGGCGCGGATCTTCTCCAACTTCATCAGTCAAAAAAGCACACCCGACGAAGTGGCCTTTGGCCATCCTCAGCCGTTGCTCGACTCCCTGCTTACCTTGACCGTGTTCTCCATGGAGCGGTCTCTCGGAGAGGTCAAGAGTGAGAAGGAGTTTGGCGAGTTCGTCCTGACCCTGACGGCCTGCACGTCGCGCCAGAGCTATGGCTCCATCCGGGACATCCCTGGGGCGGTCGTCCACAGCCATCCCTCCGAGCTCGTCCGGTTCAAGCTCATCCGCCAAGTGCTCGAGCAGGAGCGTCTCCGCACGCTCCGAGACAGCGCCATTGGCTGGCTGAAGAACGAGATCCTCAGCGCAGCCAATGCGGAATCCAAATCCAGCGTTTTCCTGAACCCCCACTACTTCTCCGTCCTCTTCCCCTCCCTCTTCAACGCGTCCGCTCTCGCCCTCAACGTCTCCACCGACATCGTCCCCTCGTGGATCGACTTCTCGCAGACGCTCGCCCCGTGGATCCACTCCGCGCTCAGCCTCTACTACCTCCTGATCTCGTCGCCGACGCTGCGTACGGCCCTCCAGCTCGAGAAGACGTACGTCTTCTTCCGCAGGCGCTTCCTGGAGCCGCTCAAATCGGTCTGCCACGCCTTCGAGGCCGACCTGGTCGCAAACGGCGGGGACGGCCGCATCGAAGCTGCCGTTGGGGAGGACATGTGCGAGGCGGGGATGGCGCGGTCTGTAGGGCTGGTCGGGCACGCGCTGGACCAGGTGGAGGATGCGGTTGGGGATGCTTTCGTTATGGAGGACCAGGAACTGCAAG
Source organism: Aspergillus candidus (assembly GCF_002847045.1). Lineage (NCBI taxonomy): Eukaryota > Fungi > Ascomycota > Eurotiomycetes > Eurotiales > Aspergillaceae > Aspergillus > Aspergillus candidus. The sequence goes on along the minus strand of NW_020194013.1, from coordinate 477,113 downwards.
AGCCGAGTGCGGATGATATTGCGCGGGTGGATCAGATCCGGAAAGAGACGGAGTCATCGATTTAATTGGGCTGTCAATGTGCTGTGTATATATGACGAGATGATATGACATTTTATTTTATTTATTTATCTTGAATGATTTTTACCATGGGCAGTATGCGCGATCCATCTTCATAACCTGAAGTAAGCAACGACTATTGATTGATCCAACAACCGATTGCTCAATCAGCGGAATCCCGAGAGAGAGGGAGAAAGGGAGAAATAGACAGATAGAACAATCAATTCTACTATCCTACCCATCAAAAGCATGGACTATAAAGTAAAAAAACGACCAACAAAAAACCGAGTCCTCCATTAACCAACCAAATAAACCAACCAGTCAAGCAAGTACTGCCCCCTCCCCAAACCACAAATTGAGTAGATACATAGATACTGAAAAAGAGCGTAGACCTCCAACTTCCACCGTCACACCTCGTCCCCTGATTTCTGCTCCCGCTGATATGTGTTGGATTTTCTGTGATTTTCTGTGGTGTTCGTTCTCGAGGAAGGGGATGGACAGTGTCGTCGCATGAGATTGCGTGTTGGTCGTTTGTGGAATGGGGAGGATGATGGTCGGGGCGGGCGACTGGTCATTATTGCGTTTGTTGCTTGCTTGGTTGATTGATGGTTGGTTGGCAGATTGATACGCACCCACTTGCTTTCAAGGAGCAGGAGAGCAGGCGAGCGAGACAGAGAGAAAGACTCGGGCAATCTCATGGCGCCTCAGAAAGGCGCTTACATGATGATGCAACCACCACCGGCGGAGGCTATAGATATGTTAGTCTTTTCCCATATGCTGTATTCGCAACAGTATCGAGAGAGCGAGAGAGAGAGGAAATGAGGAGAACATACCCTTGGTGACGGCAGCGTTCTGGGCAACTTCAGAGGGAGACATTTTGAATTGAGAAGATTGAATTGCTAAAAAGCAAAGATTGGTTTTTTTGAGTAGTAGTAGTAGTAGATTGAGAATGGGATACAAGAGTGGATGAGGAAGGAAAAGAATGTTGGTTGGGGAGAGGATCAAGAGGGGTTTTATAGATGGTTTGGATGGTGTTGTAGGGTTGGGATCTGTGTATAGATTAGCATAGCTGAGGAGGAATAGCCAGGGGAGGCGAAAAGAGTAGGATTCTTCTGCGTGGATGAATTGGATGTTGGGCGAGGCTTAGTATTGTTCTGGACTGATGGGAGGCCATGTTTGTATTCATGTGGGCTGCTTTTGAATGAGGCGAGTTGGGATTGAGGGATTTATTGGGAATGGATGCATTTGGGTGGAACGGGAGGACTGAGTTCTTTTGGATTGATGGGTTGTGAGATCGAAGTGATAGAGATCAATCCAGATGAAGAGTTCTTGATATTGTTCTCCGCCGAACAATCCATCTCGGCTGCTTCTTTGACAACCACCACCCCAGTTCTTGGCCGAAAGAAAATATCCAATTTCATTCATTACAAGAAGACTATCAAAGAAAGCCAATTTCACCCAGACAGCAACTAGGTAAAATCAAGTGTAAATCGGTTCCGTCAAATCATTCAAGGCCAGTCCCGACTTGGCCACATCCTCCTCAATCAGGAACATCAGCGGCATCTCCACCAACGTGCCCTTCACCTGGCTCAGAGTCTCCTTCACCTCCCTCGCCCCTTCAGGACCCGGAGCGAAGTCATCGCGCACAACATGGCCATACGCATACCGCGGGCGCGGCTCGTCGCGCGCCTGCCCAACAGCCTGCTTGTCGGCGTTGTGGAAATAGTACCCGTAGAACTCCTTGTACGTCGCCCAGTTGCGCACCGTGTCGTCCGGCACCGAGTGGAACACCTTGCGGAAGGCCTCGGTGTTGGTCCGCGCCCGCGTGTTCCACAGGCTCTGCAGTGGGTCTGCCAGTGGGTCTGCGACTAGCTGGCTCTCGGGGGCGTCGAAGTCGAACGCATTGGGCTGCACGCCTACGGGCTCCGAGTTGGCGTCGGGGCGCTCTGGGTCCTGCGGGGGCAGAAGGCCAAGGTGCTTGCGGAATAGCTGTCGACGGAGAGAGGCGGCAAAGCGACTGGCTGTCCAGGGCTGACCGTTCATCTTGGACGCCACGGGCGTGTGATCTTCGATGACTATCGCGATCTCCGAGTCGTGGTCGCCCAGCTGGGATCGGTCGTTCAGGTTGGCTGAGCCGCAGATCACGATGCGATCGTCCGCAATCATTACCTGGTGGGATTAGTTGCTTCATTCCTTCCATCTCATATATGTGTGCTCAAACTTACCTTGGAATGGACATAGAGCTCCTCGGTCACGAAAGCGTCAATCTCCGCCTCGGCGGGACCGTCCCAGGGCACCTGGCGAAGATCCTCCCCGTGGAGCATATAGCACGAGCTCACACTGTCCCAGCAAGTGCGTCCGGTTTTCGACTGCCCCGCCTGCTGACCTGCCTGCTGATACTGCTGGAAAGGTGCGCTGGTATCGAATGCAGTCCGCGGCGCACCAGGGCCGTAACCGCCCGGACCGGCCGTGACCACATCCTGCTGCTTGCGAGCGTCCTCGTAATTGACACCGCTGCGACGCTCCGCCTCCATCAGAGGTCCGCTCAAGTTGATGCGATCGTAGTTGCGGAGGTTGTAGAACCGGATGTACTCCATCGGGTTGTACCCCTCTTTGGCAATCAGCTCCATGATACTGCTGCCGCCGCGGTTGATGGCGTTGTACTGGAACTCCATGATGGCGCGAGTTCCCAGGGTGGAGTCATCGGCCAGATCCCCCGCAAAACACGGCACCGATGGAATCACCACGACGATCTTGTACTTCTGGCCTGCGCGCGCGGCCCGCAGAATCCGCTCCACGATGGCTGCGCCAATCTGGTTCTTCACCGGGGCCTGGGCATCGCCGGTGGCCGTGATGAAGAACTGATTCTCGATGTACACAAAGTGCTCGCTGTTCTGGATCACTGCCGCGTAGGCCTCCGCGATGGAGTGCTCTGTGGGCGTCCCGTTACTCCATTTTGCACAGCTGCGGACAATCTGGCAGGTCATGTTGCCTCGAGGCTGGTTCGACGGTCCGCCATGCGGCGTCAACCGGTCCTGATATTGGTGAATCTGACCGGCCAGCTGACCGCGCAGGGAGTTGCCGTACTTGTCGAAGTCCTCTCGGAAGCGACGTGGCACAAAGCCTGACACCTTTTCGAACCCACTCTGACCACCGCGCCCGCGCGCAACCTCGTAGTTCTCGTCAAAGCCCCGCGTCTGGGAGTGCCCCGATGGCTCCTGGCCGGGCGGTGGGGGGAAGTAGGGCACCTGGCTGTGGGCCTCCGCCTGAGCTTGCGGCGTTCCCTGGGCTGGGGGTGAGTAGGCTTGAGCATTCTGGTTGGGAGGAGGGCCGGGGGGCGGGGGCGGGAACGATTGGCCAGTGTAGTTATACTGCCCCGAGGACGGCGAAGACTGCGGATAGGCCGATGCACCGGTATTGCCGGGACTTGAGTATGGTGGGGATGACGGTTGTTGCCAAGTCGGCTGCGCCGCCCCGTGTTCCGGGGAAGCGTGCTGCTGGTAGGTCTGTTGCTGGTAGTTCTGTTGCTGATAGGCCTGTTGCTGATAGGCCTGTTGCTGGGAAGTCTGCTGCTGGGAAGTCTGTGGCTGGGAAGCCTGTTGCTGGGAAGCCTGTTGCTGGGAAGTCTGTTGCTGGGAAGCATGTTGCTGGGAAGCATGTTGCTGGGAAGCCTGCTGCTGGGAAGTCTGCTGCTGGGTGTTCGCCGAGTGAGGTCGACCCGACGAAGTCGGTCGGCTGGAAGACGCTGGAGGACGGCCGTACAATGCCAGTCTCGCATATCTCGGGTCATTGCGCGACTGGTACTTGGTGTCCATGATAAAGTTCCAGCGTTCCACGAAATGGCGCCGGAGGTCCTCCACGACCACTCCGTGCAGGCTGACGGAGATATCAGACCATCCCATCCGGGAGCCCTGCTTCCGGTCCAGCTGGTTCTGCTCCCAGTGGGCCACATCCTGGAAATCGGCCACGCGGGCATTATTGTAGTCTTGACCGGGGAACACGATCTCTCTAAGGTCGGTGGGGTGGACATCAGATAGGCAATGCTGATTGGTGTCCCAGCGGCCAAAGCACATATCCAATCCACCCATAAAGGCGGTCCGGCCGTCGATCACACACAGCTTCTCGTGGTGCGCCCAGTAGAGGATGACATCGTCGTTCATGCCATAGATGCCCTTGATGGCATCGCCCGACATCTTGACTAGACTGGGGGCGTCCAGGGACAGGTTCTGCAGGGACTCCGTGATCGAGGCATGCAGCCCTTGGCGATCGGGAAGATGGTCCGGATGGCGGAACACCGCGATATTGGGATGCATGTCCTCCAGACAATGCTTGGTGTGGTGCGATGAGACTGAGGAGGGTTAGCATGATGGACGGAGCCAGTCTTTTCAAATGAGGACAGTTACATACGCGTCAGCGCCTGAGTGACCTCCTTGTAGACGATGATATTGACTTTCACTCCCCGTTGCGCGGCAGCCTGCAGCATGCGATCCAGCCGGTATTGTTCATTTTTTGCCGGAGGCCGTCGCAGATACAGCTCCGGAGACAACCACCCTGGTCATGTCAGCCTTTGTCTCGTCATCGTACGAGGGGATGGAAAGAAAAGGGACACCCATACAGTCCAAAATCCAGACCGATTCTCGAGCAGTTTCCAGCGCCTTGGAAACGGCGTAGAAATACGAACACCCATCGACATACCACTTCACATCGTTCCCCTGCCGATCCGGCGCAAAGCTTCCGAATCGAGTATTGTTGGCAGGATTCGCGCTCTGGCCATATTCCGCATAGGCCTGCGGGTCCAGCGCATTGCCCAGGCGCTGGGCGAAATCGGTTCCGAAGCCTGCTACGGTGCCTTGGAGCTTGCCGAACATGCCAGCCATTTTATCCGGCTTTGCGGCCTGTGTGCTCTGATACTCGGGGTCTTGATACGGGGCGTTTGGCGGTCGAGTTGAGGTTGATGCGCCAGGGTACTGATGTGAGGCGGATTGGGAGGACGGACCCTGTGATCTCCCCCTGGTTAATTTCATGTATTTTTCTCCTCGGGGCACTAGAGGTTCATCGCGACCAAGGAAAAGGACTGTACCCCGTATGCGCCAGCAGGATCGCCGTGAGCGCCCCCCGACTGGGTTTGGTGGGTCTTGTAGGTGTTCTTGAGTTTCTTGAAAGTATCGCCGACGAAACCACGCGCGGTGTCCGCTCCAGATCCGTCATCCTGGGAGTGATAGTGGCCGTAGGCCAGGGGGTCCTCGCGGTGGGACATGATCGAATATGGGATGAGGGGGAGGGAGTAGAATATGGAGAGATGGAGAGGAGGAAGCGGGAAAAGATCAAGCGGGGGATGGCATCTGTTATAAAGGTCAGCTCAGCTGCATGTAATTAATTCCAGGGATTACTAGGTCATCTACTTACGGAGACCTTTACCGTCTTCACATTTAGTCCAGTTGGATTCCCAATATATCCTTAGATCCAGCTCTGTCCGTTGTCAGATTCAAACATCCTATTCGATTCGATACCGCCGGATGCCCCGCTATCCCGAAACGAGACTTCCCCTCATTAGGCTGCCACCTGTTTGATAATTAATGAGCTTGGTCCTTCATCCAATCCGCGTCTATGCGGTGGGCCGTGAAACCTCCCAGCTTCTGGGTTCAGCTGATGCGCTATGTTTGTGGCGGTGCAATGCCCCTCCTTCAGCTGGTTCGAAGGATTGATGGTGCCATCATCAAACGGGCTTCCCATCATTGGTGAAGAGGATCGTAGTCTCATGTTGGTGGCTGATACTTCGCCACACGATCAAGACCAGATGTCCATGAAAATAACCGTCATAAGCACGGTACCTATTGTGCTACTCCCTATATATATATATTAGTCCAGCGCAAGTCAAACGACAGTTGGGGTGTGGGGACCGCACCGCAAACGTGCCATTGATGCCGACTTCTAAGAGACCCGTCCCTATAGTACAGCTCATGATCCAAGGTGACAGCATGGTGTGGGGAGAGTAGTCAAGGAGGGATCTCGGTGATGCCATCCATCCTGCTTGTAACCCCGTCGATGTGATATGTCGGCAAACAGGGCTCCCCTATCAAGCCATCGATAATTCGCCAAAACCTCCACTTGAGTCGTCCATGGAGGAATCAAAGCATGGGATAGTTGTCGTCTGCAGAAGAATTGAAGAATCTACCATCCTCAGAAGGAACGGGGTCGTCATCGTCCTCAGAAGCCATGGGTTCGTCTGGGCCCGATACAGGCATTGCTGTGTGCTCATCATGCCATCGTAGAAGCGCTAGGATATGGCACAATGCATCACGCCGTCCCTCAGGAGACTGAAGGTTAAACCATTGGTGGTGCTCATATAGGCGAACGTGTCGTTGTCTTCATCGTCGACCAAGACTCTATGGTTTTCCTCGGTTGAAACGGCTATGTATTCCTCGTAGTCGGAAGCGAATTGGAAATGCACAAAGCGAACGAAGGTGCTTGGACTGTCTGGCGGCTCTCCAGGAAACCAGTGCTTCACCGAGGTACTGAGCCAAGGTCGCATTTGATATCACTGACTTGAGTTGTCCGCTTGTCTTGTCAAAACGCATGTACTTGAACGCCTTCTTCGCCTTAAGAACGGCTAGGGATGGGTTTCTCATTGCCCAGTCCTGATCATGGTGGCGCACCTTGTAGGTTCCACCGTCGTCTTCTGCACTGATTTGATACATCCCAGCCACGTAGGTTGTACACTTCCTACGCTTCACTCGTGTCTGTACCTCACAACCGTCTGTTGAATCCTGTGAAAGACAGAGGTCGAGGCCAAATTGGAGAAAACAGACCAGGAGATGGACCGTCACTTCCTCCGGTTTAGTTCGCCGCGTCTCGTGTTGATCCTCATCGACCTCATCGGGGACAACTTCAAACTCGGACGAAGATGGCTGCGACGGGGAGGATGAGCCTACGATGGCGGCTGTAGAATCAACATACCCAACACGCTCCGCAGGCCGCCTCTCTCGCTGGGGTAAGACTCTTCGCTTGGCAACAGGCTCCAAGCGCAGCTCAGTCATTCAAGGTATGCCTAATTCCCCACCGATGATTATCTCGTCCTAATCCGATCTCCAAAGGTCCACGTCCTTGCCGTCACATGCGCATCGGCAATGTACCTCTACGCCCACACCGCCACCATCCCCGTGGAATTCCTCGATAAGTTCGACGAACCGTTTTGCTACTCGCCAAGCCGTCCAATCATGGTCAAATATCGCCGCATCACTATACTAAGAGCATATTCATGGGTGAGGCTACATAGGATACTCTGTACAGGTACATGTAGCTATTGTACGAAGACTTGGAAGCGCGCTATTTAGACGACACAGAGGGCTCTACATCTGCCGATAATTCGATATCCGAGGGCTAAGCTGCCATGCCAGAGTCTCATCTACATTTCAGAACAGGCGTTGGCTCATCCACACCAGGGAACCCTTTCGCCGGACTACACGCGCTTTGATCAAGTTCAACGGGCCAGCGTTATGGATCCCGGATTATTGGGAATGTGCCCCCCTTATGAACGAGTGCTGATACGACCAGCTACGAAAGAATTCCTAGCAGCTGGACTGCAGGAAACAATGCCTGTGCTTTATTACAGGCTGTATGATACAACGATTACGACCACGCGTCTAGAAGATCATAGAATCTTTTCATATAGAGTCGTGTGAACTATTAATTCAATATCAGGAGTGTACAACCAGACCGAATGCCAGTAGGATTCTACCAGTCGAGGGTTACTAAGCTATATATCATGTCTAAACACTTTTCTACACTGCAAAGCTGTTATCTTCTAGGCGACAATTCTATTCCACCAATGTCCAAAACCACCACCTATCCCTACCAACCCATGCAGTGCCATATCTACTCCTCAGGCGTCTTAGCCAGCAATCGACTCCGCCGTCGAATCCTCCCCCCATAGCGATAAAACACAAACGGAATAGGAATCAAAAGCACCTCCACCAACCCCAGCATCGTCCCCGCCCAATGAACCCCCATAGCCCCATACATCTTCGACCCCGCCAGCGGCAGAACCCCCCCAAAGAAGTACCGCACAACGGAGTTCCCCGCCAGCGCAGACGCAGCGTAGATCCCGTAGCTACCAGCCAGGTAGTACGTCGTGTAGATGAAGACGAGGCCGTTACCCATCCCGAACGGCACGCCGGCCAGGATCGGCGAGATCCAGTGCACGGGTGGTCGCGCCGTCCAGGAGAACCAGAGCTCGCCGATGGGGATCAGCACGCTGCCGATGCAGATGACGCAGACGGTGGCTTCGGGAGCGACTTGGCCTGTTACTGGGTCGCGGGGGTGAGACGCGATGAGGCGCCGGAGGAGTGGTTCGGCTGATACGGCGAGGGCGACGCCTGCGCCGATCCCGCAGTAGCCGAGGCCTGCGAGGCCTGGTTCCCAGCCGCGGAGGTCTTGGTAGACGATGGGGTATCCAACGAAGCAGAGGAAGAGGACGGAGTAGATGACACCGATGTAGAGGTTCCAGAATAGACTATATGTTTATTAGCGTGGCTTAGTGACTGGGCTCAGTTGGGAAGTTGTGTCTCCAGGGCGTAAAGTAGATTATTGGGTAAGGGAGCAAGATCTACCAGATGGGTTCGAAAACCGCCATGATGAGTGGCCGGCCGAGGTTAGTCTGCATTATCTGCCACCACCCCTTATCTCTTTGGTCATCGTAGCGCGTCCACCATCGCATGTCTCCCGTCTGTTTCTGCTTAGCGACGCATCGACGCCGCAGAATAGCGGGCGCGTATGTTTCCTTGATGAAAAAGAGGGCGATCAATGCGGCGCCGCCGCAGATGAGCACGATCCAGTTGATCCAGCGCCACCCCAAATACTGGTATACGAACCCGCCGATAATGGGACCTGGTGGGGTGCGGTGTTAGCGGGATCATTGATGGGTGGGCCATGCTAGTTCAGACTCCACGTCTGGTTCAGAACCTGGGGGAGCGGGGGGCCATACCGAGAACAGGACCGTTCATGGACCCAAGACTCCAAACACTGAACGCCAGCGCTCGATGCTGAGGACTGATGATGTCGTTGAGCGTGCCAGGCGCAATCGCAACCGGGCAACTGCCAAAGAACCCGCCGAAGAATCGGCTCGCCAGAACGGCCGCCAGGTTCGGTGCCAGTGCGACGGGGAGAACTAGCACCACGAATAGAGCCGTCGTAACCAGATAGATCGGGCGACGACCGTACATTTCAGATAATGGGGCGAGCACAAGGCATCCTAACCCTAGACCAAACAGGTACGTCGTCAATCCGAGGAGGGTGATCGTCCGCGAAGCCACATCGAACGACTCCTGGATTCCAACCACCCCGGATGTATATGCTGTTGAACAAAGGATTCTACGCGATTGGATTTTCTCCGTGAGCTACTATTCTGCAACAGACGGGTCCACTCTAAGCCCAAGACCGAGGTAGGTAGGAGACTGGTGCGCGAGCAACCCTGCCTCGAACTTACATATTGGTGGTAGAGAACGAAGTTGACCCGACAATGAAGCACTTGTACCATAACGGATACTGCTGGGGGTTTTCGGCGTCGTTTTCCTCCCACGTCACTTCAAAGGCCGGGTCCTGAGCGGCAGGGGAATAGTCCACGCGATGGCCATCTTTCTCGTCCATGTCGGCGCGGGCCGTTTGCGCCTCCAACAGGGCCGACTGTAAGACAATCCACGCCGCAGGAACTCAACGCTGGGTCTCTTCCTCTAAATGTTACTGACGAGTGCAGGCTGTCGACAGGTATATGGAATGTGAGTAGAGTGGACCATCCCAATCAATGTAGAGAGTTGAAATACACCAACAAGCTACCTAAAAGAGGAGCGTTCCCCGTCTGGGGATAGCCCCGCCATGCTCCAAATGGGGACGGAATCGCGGAACAGATTCCACCAGATGTGACTAAGGATTAGAAAGACCGATGATCTGCTCCGTTCAGTCTCTTCTCCTCTCATGGATGGTGCCGATCTAACCGGTGCCCTGGCTCTCAGATAACGCCGTCATTGGTTGGTGCAATGACAGCTTAGTCGGCTGGGATTTGAATATCTTGACATTACTTGTGGAGGATCGAGAAGGGACGCGGAACTGAAGTCGACTGATTTGAAATAGATAGTGGTTTGTGCTGATATAAGCTAATATATATATACATGCACCGTTTGTTTCTATATCAGCATGGCGGCAATCATAACACTATCAGCTCGACGGTAAAGCGACTGGGCAGGGGTTGACTCCCTTGGATCTGTCTAGATAGCAACGACGACAAATATAAGGGATAGTGGACTATGCTGAGAATCGTCGTGGCATATCAAGTAGTTTCACCGCTTACGGAGTATTCGGCATCATTTAATCACGATATCTCGAAGAGCTCAGGATTGGTGGTGGTTTAGATCACGACACGTGGAATACGAGGGATATCCTACTTTCTACAACCGCAATCTGCGGACACCGTAGAGCGGTCCCAGGTAGACGTTCACGCAGCAATTACAGACACGCGTATACACTCGACCCGCACGGACTGCGTCGCCTGCGTAAACCAATCTCAAGCAGTGCTCCTGGTGAAGACACTTATCGCACACTGGTCTTCGCTCTGCGGACAAGGCAAAGTTCGGAAACAATCCACAGGCACCAGTGCGAGAGTAGCGCGGCGAGAATTGACCGAAATGGGATGGAGTGTGAAATGCACGTTGGCAACAAAAAGTTGGTATTGATCGACGCAAGAATCAAAAATTCAGGTGTAGCAAACGCGGGAGCCACACGAACGGCAACCGGGAATCCTCGATATCACAGGCAATTGTATTGTTCCTTCTAATCACCACAAGTGTTCCATCCGCGGATCGTAGAGACGCAGGCTCGTGCAGCCTGAAAGGCGATAAGAGGAATCCCGATCCCACCCATTCTTGACCAGTCGTTTCTTCGTGTTTATCCTTGGAAAAGCATTAAATTTTTTCTTTTTGGATCCATTCGTGAAGTGAAATCCTGGACTCTAGCACACAAAAAATCAAAGTCCGAATGGTGCGCCGCCATGAGCTGATACCCCCGTGTACTACCCCAAAAATCCCACTCGAATCCATCCTCCTTGGTGGTTGGGCATTCTTAACGCAGACGTCTGGCTTCACGTTCGGACTCGAGCAGGCAAAGGATGTCGTCGACACGGACTGATTGGAGGAATTGCGAGTCAGTTAATGGTGGTCTCTTTCCAACACCTTCCACCGCATTTCGGGGAAAGGCTCAATATGAAATCAAAACTTGAACCTACCGGGACCCTTGACGTTACGGATGATCGAACGGCTCTGGTCGTCCATGAACTCAACGCGAACCTGGGTGACACCACCGCGAGAGCCTGCATTCCTGGGTTAGCGAAAATTGTTCATGACGGCTCTGGCCTCTATTTCGGAGGCTCTTCGAAGAATCGTACCGGTACGGCCGAGGACTCGCGTGACCTTCACGAGCTTAACGGGAACTTTGGCGGAATCCATGGCGAACGGATGGTTGACTTGCGGTGTTCGCGGGTGAACGTGGGGAGGATGGCGATATCGAGAGGGTGGAATCAGCGTCAAGGTCGAGATCGATAGCGTTGTTGGGAGACTCCGGGCGAAAATTCGTGTGTGCGATTCGGCAGGGCTTGGTAAGCAGGAACCCTCGGGAGCCGGATGGATCAGCATTCTTCCGGCTGACTCAGTAGTCACGTGTATGTGCTATCTGATCTAACCGTTATAGGCATAGCGTCTATCAATTCAAGCACGATTTCTGATTGGCTGTACAAATGCGGGGGGATTAGATAAGATAAGATATCGACATCATTTTCATCGCCGTAGTTATCATGACACCGAGGAATCATCATGGGGGTAGAATGAGACTGGTGAGTATTCTGGATACAGATGCATCTAATGTTGTACTGTACTCTTTCTAAACAACCGCACACCCGAACTTCACATGGCACTCACCCCTCACTTACCCCTTATCAACCCTCCCACTCCCCCACCCCCTCATCGGCGTCCACCGGATACATGATGACCCCGCATACACTGTTGGAGAAAGGTCCGCTCGCAGTTATATAAGAATGACATCGTACATTCCCAGGGCTTTAAAGCCCCTCTGTAATCCCATGAGCTCCTCACTTTAAACGCCATTCTGTCATCAGAAACCCGATTATTCGCCATGGATCTCGCAACTCTCGACGTAAGGCTGACTCTCCATCCAGTCGACTCATTTGTATAGAGAACTGATAGACTTCAGACCAGCCAGCACCCCTACCTGCCGGAGGCCGCGCATACCCTCTTCCGCGCCAAAACCGCCAAAAAACTCAGCTTTGAGAAGATCGCCCAGCACATCGGTCGCAACGAGGTCGCCACGGCGGCTATCTTCTATGGTCAGGCCAAGGCATCCCCGCAAGACGTGCACAAGCTAGCCACTTTGCTGGGAATCCCCGAGGAACCACTGGCCGAACAGCTGGGTGGTTTTCCCGACCGCGGTCGCTCGGTGGAGATGCCGCCCCGGGAGCCCCTGATCTACCGTCTGTATGAGATTGTGCAGAACTATGGGTATGCGTATAAGGCGGTGCTGAATGAGAAGTTCGGCGATGGCATCATGAGTGCTATCTCGTTTTCGACCAAGGTGGAGAAGGAGACAGATACCGATGGGAACAACTGGGCTGTGATCACCCTGCGTGGAAAGTGGTGAGTTCTCTCTATATCAGTCTTCTGTCTCGAGATGAGTATACTGACATTGGTAGGCTGCCATTCTCGCGGTTTTGAGTGGTGGGAAGGATGGACTTGGAGATTATTGTGATTACCTATGAATGTCCCGTAGCAATGACCATGTAATGACTGCTGTCTGCATTGATTGATAGCTTGTAGTGAAATGTACTGAGCAGTCACCACCTCTCCAGTGATTGTGCCCCGTGACTCGACCTGCTTGTTTTGCTGCCCTCTTATTTACTTCCTCTCCTACCAACTTGATCTTGTCTTCCACCGCCCCCTTCACTTTCACACTGGTCATTTTCCTTCTTTACCCCTTTCTACTTTCCTTTCCAAACCAGACATCACCAGGAGTGATGACGGCATCTTTGTCTGGCAAGGTGCGCTGCACCTATATTGACTGTCCTCAGGCTTTCTACTCCATCAGAGAGATGAAGAATCACAAAGACAACTTCCCCGAGCACCACTACTGCAAGCGATGTGACGAAGACTTCCACAATGAGGAAAGTTTCATGATCCACAAGCTCAAGAGCACCAAACACATCACCTGTCCTGTCTGTAGCATGGAGTTTAACAGCGAGGGAGGTCGCGACGCCCACATTCGCCAGGCAAGTACCTAACTCCCGACAGTCATTTATCGATGTCCCAAATCTAACCCGATCTCCTGGCCCGACAGAACCACCGCACTCCTCAAGCCATCGTCTGCGTCGGCTGCAGTTCCAAGTTCAAAAGCGCTAGCTCCCTGATGCAGCACATCGAAGCGGACGAATGCGAGAAGATCCCCCAACTGCGTCTGCTGCACGAGCAGTCCAAGAAGCTCATCATGAAGGAATTTCTGCTGAAGGGTGGCCAACACGCCTCGCATCCGGTGATCCCCGAACGCGATAATCTCGACGACCAAGATGGTGGGGTCTCGCTCGCGGGGTGGGATTTCGAGGCTATGGCCTTCCGCCCTAAGCCCACCACCGAGCCCAAGAACGATCAGGCTGATCATGTCGCGAAAGACTCGGCCAACATGGCCTTTGAGCACTGGCCTCTCCCGGGCGAGCGTCCCGAGACGGAGCTCAAGGACTTCCCCAAACTGTCTTTGAACGAGCAGGGCAACGACGAGACCGATCCGTGCCATGGTAACTTAGTCAGACCCAAACCCCGTGTGCTGAAGTCTACTCAGGCGGCCAGTGGGGGTGCAAACACGCCCAACGCCGGCCAGACGCTTCTGCTCCTGGATTCCAAGTGGGATGCCAACAGGTTCTTGCACGGCGCCAGCTCGCGCTATATGTGCCCTTGCGGTATGAGTTTTGACGCCAAGGAGGAATTTGAGATGCACATTTTAAGAAAGACTACGGCGACCCGTACCACTCAGTACGTCTTCCCATTCGTTGAAAATACTAATTATCATTCCCAATAATTGTTTATAGATGTTGTCTAATAACGATGATAGATGCCCCGGCTGCCTCCGCGTTTTCAAGACTACTGCCGCCCTCATCGCGCATTGCGAATCGCCCAGCACCCGTTGCGACGTCAACGTGGGTAGCCGTTTCCCGCAGATCATCGACGAGCTGAGCGGCGGAGTCATCCAGATGGCCGGGTTTTATCCAGACGGCACCGCGAAGTACGAGGCAGGCAAGTTGGATCTGACGGAGACGACTATGGTGGGGACCGACTTGCGCAAGTGGTAGTTTGGTTCCGCATTCCGACTTTGTTCTTTTTTTTTCTTTGCCTACATGTAGCTTCCAGTCAGAGAGGCTGTTTACTGGTGTAGGGAGCTTCTCGAGTTGAAGGTCAGGTTAGTTTCTACATCGTCCAGGGGTGAACAGGATGCGTTATTTCCAACGGAGACCATAGTCATCTATACCAGCGTTCTATCATGAGATGAGACCGTATTTACTACGTGCAAACAGATTGATTCATGCGTAGACACGGCAAGTAGTATAGTATCTCAACCAAAATGTAAATGTCAGTACCATTACGGCAAGACTACACATTCTCCTGGCTTCCAGCAGCAAAATACCAGAGTATTTCCCCAAACACAGCTAAACGCTTACAGTCTTGCCCTCCTACCTCCTATCCAAGAAGACATCGACAAAACAACACTCCTATATGCCAAATCCCGATCCTAACAACATTCCTCACAGCACTCGAAGCAGAGAAGACCAGTACACCTGCGAGGTTTCGGATTAGATCGGTTTCCATCATGTCATTTCGCAAATCATATACTCCACTACTTGGTGTGATAAGGAAGTGGTGGACTTACATTCCACAGCAGACGTCGCCCGCACCACCGCCTCGCAGCTGGAAATCTGTTTCTTTCGGCTGTAGATATTGTGAGATAGATAATCTCACATGCTCACGAGTGTACAGGGTAAGAATCTGTGAGTGTGGGTAGATGGAGAAAGAGAGACATTACCCTCTGGGACTCCTCCACCTGGTTATTACCAGCAGAAGGAGCCTCCGGACTAACAGGCTGTCGCACAGTCAGGGTCTCGGCGTCCCAAGTGGGCTCTTTCTGCTGGGAACCGGAGTCCGAGACCGAGTCTTTCTTAGAAGACTTGAGGAAGTCGAGGAAGGCCATGTTCTCATAAATCGTAGTATCGGTAGAGTAGGTAGCAAAGAGAACGATGCTGAATAGAAAAAGACAGTGACAAACGGGGTGAAGAGATCTTTTTTTTTAAAAAAAAACTGATATCAGAGAATGGCCTCCTGGTTTACACAGCGATCCTTGTGTCGCCAGAGGGCTACCACCTCACCTATATACCTACACGCCTCAAGTCATTATATACTGCGTCCTTACAGCGAGCTATACATTTCACCATGCAGTGAGGTGTCTTGTGTCTCATTTCGACCCAATCCTGGTAGCTTGATCTCGGATGGCTGCTACGTATGACGGTTGCACATGAGGTGCAATGGTAGTATTCTCCGATTGTCGTACGGATAATAAGACACAGGAATATCCTAGGCAGCTTCATTCTGAGCCAGATGGTGGGCTAAGCTTTGATTAAGCCTTGCTGAATACCTGTGAGCCTTTCTTGGCTGGGTTGTCTTAGGCGACAGCATTTGCTGTCCCAATTGTAACCATCTTTCTATGTAGAGTGGCGTTGAGATAGTCGTGAGTAAACAATTCAACAGAATTGAGTGAATTATAGAATACGGAATATGAAAAGAGTAAATAAGTTCAAATGATAATTAGGCACCTCTTATATAGTACCAACGACTTCCATCGTCATTTCATGCGTCCATGCCGTTGCCGATACGCCAATTCCCAGCAAAACAAGGTTCAATGTCTAGTCATACAGGATTCCAAACCAATCCCAGTTCCATCCCGTCGAACATGGATCACCACGCCCCCGCGTCAAAATCGAACCGGGACAGCTCCTTTTGCGAATCCTCCACGTCCTTCTTCGCCTTCATCCGCATGTAGAAGATAGGGCAGTCCCGCGACGAGCAGATCACCTCGCAGTGCAAGCTGCCCTGGCACCGCTGGCACTGCGTCCACAGCCGTCCGAATCGCACTTCCAAGTCCGACACCTTGGACAGAGACTTGGTGTAAAGCTCCCCGAGACGCGGCTGGCAGTTTTGGCACACAGCCCCCGCCATCTCTTCCTTGCCTGTCAGCGGCTTCTTGCATCCCAGGCAGGTTTGCGTCTTCTTGGCGAACTTCATCAGCCCTCCCATTGTCGGGGCGGCTACTGAGATGGACCGCGTGTGCTCGCCCGTCAGCAGTTGGTTCGCCTTCTTTTCCCCGAGAATCGGTTCGAAGATACGACCCAGCGGGTTCGCAAGTTGGTTGTCGAGGTAGTACTTCGTGTCGATCGGGATGTTGTTCTCCAGCACGTAGAGCGGGTCCTCCGACCGTTCGTAGTTCTTCGACCCGCCTGCGCCCTTAATTATCACGTACGCCACACGGTCCCCGAGGGTGGGAGCAGAGCCGGCATCGCGCTTGCGCATTCGCTCGGCCAGTTCAACGTGCGCCTGTTTGGCCGTGTAGTCACTCTTCGACAGCGCTTTCGTAATCACGAGTTTGGACATGTCGACCTTATTCTGGAGCAATTCCGAGATGGTCTCCTTGACGTACTGCTGGGCCCCCTCGGGATCCCGGTCAATGAGGATCCGATGCAGCACCGTCTCGATGACGTTTTGAACCAGCAAGCAGTTATCTCGGCGCACCGTCTCGATACCCTTCGTGTCCATCTTGTCAAATTTGTTGGGGTTCGTCCAATACAGCCCCGCATATCGCTTTTTGTTGATCAGGAGGTAAGGAAAGTAGACCTTTTCGAATTCAAGCTTGATCGG
Source organism: Aspergillus candidus (assembly GCF_002847045.1). Taxonomy (NCBI): domain Eukaryota; kingdom Fungi; phylum Ascomycota; class Eurotiomycetes; order Eurotiales; family Aspergillaceae; genus Aspergillus; species Aspergillus candidus. The sequence continues at coordinate 460,053 of NW_020194013.1, read as the reverse complement.
CTTGATGAATTTGGAAGAGACGTATTCCGACGCCTCCTGTCCAAGTTTCATCGCCTCCTCGAGATCGGTCACTCCAAACTTGACCATGACCGAGTCGGTATCGCCGTAAATAACCCGCGCATCGTGCGAATACCCGTTGGCGATCGTGTACTTAGCCTCCACCTCCTGCTTCGTCTTCTCGATCATCTGACGCCCGTAACTGGTGGTACTACTAGCGATCGGCAGGCACGGAAGTTTACCGACAGTAGCACCAGTCAACCCGTAGACACTGTTCGCGCTGACTTTCAGTGCAAGCTGCCGTCCGTTCAAGACGGCTTTTTTGAACGGATCCGTCTCCACAGCCAGCTCCTTCTTGGCGCGCTTTCGCGCAGAAAGCAATTCTTCGAGAATCTGCGACAAAAGGCCCTTGCGAACATTCGGCGTGCAGAACATATCACCGTTTGGTGTCACAATATAGTCCTCGTCCTGTTTTAACTTGAACCTCTCAATGCTGTTCTTGTTCAGCAGCGTGGTGTAACATAAGTTGTGGGCTTGAATGATGGAGGGGTATAGAGATGCAAAATCAAGGGTGGCAATCGGCACGCGATAGTAGCCTCGAGACGGTTCGATAACGGTGGCGCCTTCGTAATCTTGTTGGTCGGCCGGCTTATCGTTGGGGATGACGAGCTGTTGTTCCAAAGCCTTGCGGAAGAGCTGACTGATGAACTTGACTTGTTGGCCACGCGACAATAGAAAATTGAACGGGACTCCCGTTACTCTCGCCATCTCGGTGTAGTTGACAAGACACATGAGCTTATCCATTAACCGCTGCGGCAAATATGCGTCTTTCAGACAGTAGACCGCCAGACGTCTCCGCGAGTCTGGAGTCCCGTTATACAGCTCTGTGATCATGGTGTGGTGGACATCTTCCTTTTGTTCGCCCAGGAATTCGTAAGATACCGAGTTCAAGGTATAGCTTCGCAGATGGTAGTCTCTCTGGACTAATTGTAAAAGGTCCAGTTGGATTCGTCCGTTGGTATTGGTCGTTTTCGTGTCGCGGTTGCCCATCTGTTTACTCGAAAAGTTCGAGGACGTCGCTTCGGAGCGAATGCCATTCAATCTAGTCCAATACGGGAAATTCGTGCATTTGAGGTGTTTCGCGCGGTCCAATAGGTAGGGGAAATCGAAATTGGCAATGTTGTATCCGATGATCACATCTGGATCCACCTTCTCCACGAAGTCACGCCATGCCATGAGCATCTTCTCTTCCTTTTCGAATTCGAGGATCTGCGTGTTGACGATCAAGCTGCACGTATCTAGAACGAAGACGTTGCGGATGAACGGCTTCGATTCTCCGTACCGAGTCACAACGTTGGCTATTTGAATCACGGGGTCTTGGTTCGGCTCGGGGAAGATGCCCTTCCGCCCGGCGCATTCAATGTCGAAGGACAAGACGCGAAGCGGTGCCATTTTCGCCCATTCACCATTGGGCGGGTGGGCAATTAGGTCCCGATAGTCAACGGTAGCCTCGATTTGACAATTCGACATCCTCTCCCGAGGGTCCAGGAGGCGGTACTTTCCAGCCTTTGCCTCGACCCAGGCCATGCCGGAAATATCTGTATCGATCATAAATCGTAGAAGGTATTGGATATTATCGAAGGTGAGAATTCCGGAATCTGACTTGTTCCACAGGCCCTTGTAGTTCACGCTCTGGGCTCCGTTCTCCAGCGCGCCCCGCACCTTGCTGATGAATTTCGGCTCGGTCACGGTGATCTTCAGGTAGTAGCTCTTCTGATTCCCTTGAAATCCATAAATATTCTCCCTCATCGTTATCTGAACGGACTGGATGACCGGGGTGAACTGCCCCAGTCTGCTTTCCAGGAAAGCTCGATAAGGGTCGCAATCATCTTTCGTGAAGCCCACCGGAGCGGCAATATATAGATAATGTTGGAATCCGGTAACGTGTAGCAAGACCGACTGACCAGCCTATCGAAAAAGTTAGAACCTAGTATAACGGAGCGCCGTGCAAATAGTACCTCTGTGACACCAAATAACCGAACGGCTGTTTTACCGCCCAGAATTGTACCCTCCTCCGCGTCGATCTGTTGAAAACAGACATTCTCCTTTGTCGGGTCAAACGGACCCAGAGGGGGTCGCTCCCACTGCTGATCTTTTTCGGAATTGCTGCCCTTCAGGTCATTTATGTCCTGTGTCAGCTTCTCCAAGACTTCCTCTTCAAACTGGCTCTTTTGCGGTTGGCTGGAGCCCGGCACTTTGCGCTGGCCACTCTGGATGGTTGGGCCCAGCTTGGAAGATGACAATGCATCTAGTTTCCGTTTTTTCATTGAACTGGGGGAGCTCTGGACATTGCGCGGGTTATTGGTTGCGTCACCTAAAACCCGCTTCTGGGGCGTGGCGACGGCTTCAGTCATGGTGGAGAGTCATATACGACCAACAAAGGGCAATGGTTGAGTGGATTGGGATCAATTCAGCAGATTGTATCAGGCGAATCAGGATTTCTGGGGATTCAGATTCCAGTATCTAGCGACGTCAACACAATTCCAGCGCGGACGAAATGCGCTTCCTGTTCCTGCGATGCAAGTTCGTGTTTCGGTCGCGCCTGACGTGACACCTCTTTACGCGTTGGCCGCAGATCACGTGGATGTACATTGCACTATTAGATAATCTGCACATGTATGACGGCATTACGGCCTGAGGCAGCAGTGCGGCCTGCCCGATTTTTTTGAGTCACAAATCGCCTTGATTGGATCTCCATCTGCAATTCACTGCCAGTCAGGACAACTGCTGGACTGGACACCTGGTCTCAAATCCACAGTGTAACACGTTTTGGAGTGGACAGATGTCTTGAGCAGCTGAACGACTGCCTACCTACGCCTTGTCATTGACATTGCATTGATCAGGCTTAGAATTTGATGGAAGCCTGCCGGTTGTCCAAGTGACCCATACTTGCTAACGCGGATCTGGCCAGTAGTTTCATTTCTCAAATCGCCTTTTAAGTTCGCCTATCCCTTCCTATGCACTGCGTGAAGGAAGGATTCCTACCATGGTCAGAAGAAACAGGGCTTTATGAATATTTTGAGATCACATTCGGGACAACTTCCAGCACTCTCTTCGTCGTTGTATCCGCACCCGCAGTATACTATGCATGAAAGCTGCTACTAGAGGTGCCCTTAACCGCTTTCGATCCACGTGCAGCTCAAACGTGTTTATGATAGTCAAATGTTACCATTTCTTAAACAGTCGGAGAAGCTATCACTAAGATGTCAATGTTCAAGTCGGCAGCGGACAATTCCTCGTCTGACTCGCAGCCCAGCTTTGACGAGAGCGAGCACCATGTGGTTGCGAGCACAGATCGTCATGCGGGGTGTAAACCTCAATTCTCGAGGCGGCGCACAAGTCCTCCGTCACTCCAAGCGGAAAGTCAAGAATCCCAAGCCGATGAGTCCAAGGACGCCCTGGATGTTGATGCCGACGGCCATGCCAATTACATGACCGCCGCGCTTCTTGAATTTTACTGCATGTCTCGGGCAGCAGACTTGCTCAATACCCAGAATGATTCACATAAACGCTTCACGAGAGATTCTCCAGAGGTACAGTACCTGGGGAAGAAAATGTATACGTTCAAGTCACGCTTCCTGTCTTCGGTTGGTGTCTTGGCCGATGGGGTTGAGAAGGACGAGTTGCGGTCAACAAGGCAGTATTATCGTGATACGCTGGACATGATTGGGGCTTCAGCCTTGGATGATCTCAAGTTGGATGATGCCCACGCACAGACTCCGCCCATAGGCGGTCCGCAAGATGTGGTACTGGCCTCCAGGCCGCCGGGGGGGATGCCAATTCGTCCTGATAGCCGATCCGCCGGTTTTGCACAACACCCGAGGAACCGCCGACCCGATATTTTGGATATCGAAAAGCTGCTTACGAGTGGAAACGGTATTGGCATGGGTCGTCAATTGGAAAACATCCATCTCGATCCGGCGAACTGGCCTATCCAACCATCGCCCCTCATAGAAAGCTCCCCTGCCAGTTTTCCACTGTTCAGCGGAAACCTGCCACCTCCGATCAATCGCTTGTCTCGCTATGCAGTGGAGTTCTCGGAAGTCAAATTTCTTGGGCGTGGTTCGTTCGGTGAGGTATATCATGTTAAAAACCACATTGATGGACAGGATTATGCGGTAAAGAAGATCCCACTCAGCCAAAAACGGCTCGAGCAGCTACAGCGTGGGGGTGGGAATCATCTCGAAACGATCATGAAAGAGATCCGAACCCTCGCTCGCCTGGAACATGCCAATGTCGTCCGGTATTACGGTGCGTGGGTGGAACAACATCAGGCTCCTAATCTCCCACCCGCGTCCCCGCCGGCATCCTTTGATCACACGTTGGAGTCGACTCAGAGTAGCTTGGCTGGCCCAGAACCGACCGACAACCAAAGCTTTGGGGTTGTTTTTGAGAATACAGAAGATTCAATACAACCATCGGTGGGAGAAACATCGCACAGCTCTAGTCGATCACAAGACGGGCTTCTTCATGCTCCTCCAGCCCCACGGCGGAGGAGGATGAGTTATGTTGAAAGCGTCGATGAAAGTAGCGGAGAGGTCGAATCGATCCCGCGAAATTTCAGCAATGTTAGCCATAGTCAGACATCCACATTTGTCAGTGACGATGATGACAATGACGACGATATCTTCACCGACGGATTGAGTCATAATCCGTCAAATATGCAAATACAACGAAGTTATCAGAAAGGGTCCCAAATTCCAGCCGTTGTCCTTCACATCCAAATGTCACTGCATCCCCTTTCGCTCGGTTCGTACTTGAATCCACAATCGCCGCCCCGTGAAGAGGCGAATAGTCCTCTACCTCGACGCCACTGTTATCATTTGGTGCCCTCGTTGAAGTTGATATTGAGCATTATCTCTGGCGTCGAATATCTCCACTCCAAGGGAATCGTCCATCGCGATCTGAAGCCAGCCAACATCTTCCTTTCGTCTCCAGAAAACCGACAGGTCGAGTGCTGCTTCTCATGCCAGTTGGGGAGTGAGAGTGCATCTCGGTACTGCAATCCCCGGATCGGAGATTTTGGTCTCGTGGCAGACATTTCTCATTTCAATGAGCAATCTCCGCAAAGCCCCACCACCACACCCCAGGGTGACTTGAAGCTCAATCACGTTGTGGGGACAGAATTTTACCGTCCATCGTTGGGTAGCAGCGGGTTTGGCACTTCCAGCAAAGGTGATCCTTATGGGAAAGAAACAGCTTGGTATACTATTGACGAGACGCTGGATATATTTTCTCTGGGCGTCATACTATTTGAGCTATTATACCGCCTCGGCACCAGGATGGAACGCCAACTTGTCCTATCGGAATTGACAAGAGGCTCATCTGCTCATTCGTCTACTAGCTCGTCGCCTAATGCACCAATATTCCCTGCGGACTTTGCACAGAAGATTGATCAGGGCCACGCCATGCTACCTTGTGGGGTGTCTATAGCGGAGTCAGTGATGACTTGTATTCGACAAATGTTGAATTATCATTCCCATCAACATTGGAATTGTGTGGATGTTCGGAAGCACTTGGAGATGCTTCTCGCTTCCGTCGACAAACGTTGATGATCTGAGCATTTTCTTGGCGCAGCGGTTTCACGGTTATACATATCGACGCATTGCATTGTTGGTGTCATTCAGAAGGATATCGTGTTTTGAGGAACTGGTACTTAGCTTATGGAGTAATTCGTGTTGGGCTGCTACTTGTTGACCGAGGGCCGAACGAACGAGGTGGAGGGGATACAACATATGGAACCATTTTATTTTTGCTCGCCTCTCCGATTGCGCATTTCATAGCATTTCATCTACTTAATCATGAATTTTGTTTTCTTATTCATCTACCTTGGGCTTTTTTGTGGAGATTAGAAAAATGAGGACATGCCAAGCGCATGAAGAGTCCGCGGGCCTCGGTCGGTTGGAAGTTGGCACATTTTCCCCGCATGATGGACGATCAGATCGACATTGTGTCGGTTCACGCTTGGATAGCAATTTCCAATTTGAAGAATACCCGAATAAGAGATCTACTTCTTTCTTGAACTGGCCTTTCCGGGATGGTCAACTGATCTCTCCTTTCCACCTGCTTTCTATTCTCCAGGTTTTGACATCTCCGACATCATGTCGCGCACGGCCTTCTCTCCAACAGCACCTTACAGCGAGCCTTTGCTCCCTCAGTTGGACGTCCAAAATCCATACTACACCGACCTCCACTACAACCTCCGAGCCTGGGTTCGGAATTATGTCGAGGAAAACATTGCGCCGTATGCACACGAGTGGGAGTCTGCAGGCCAGATACCCGAACCGGTTCGCCAACGCCACTGCCAGCTGGGGTTTGGCATAGTTCACCCCCTGACGACAGTCGAGGATGCAGCCGGACTGTCTCTTCCGGGGAACGTGCCGCGGGAAAAGTGGGATACGTGGTGTAGCCTGATCCTGGCTGACGAGATCACGCGCGTTGGCTATGTCGGCGTCTCCTGGGGACTGGGAGGCGGTAATAGCATTGGGTGTCCGCCCATTGCAAAATTCGGGACCCCGCAGCAAAGACAGCGGTGGCTTCCCAGGGTTGCGAAGGGGGAGATTCGATTCTGTCTCGGGATTACTGAGCCTGATGGTGAGACCACACATAGGACTATGGGAAGTAGACTGGGAAGTATTGTTGGCTGACGAGGAACTTTGCAGCGGGTTCGGACGTCGCGAATATCTGCACCACTGCCAAACGCGAGGGAGATCATTATGTTGTCAGTGGATCGAAGAAGTGGATCACGAATGGTATCTGGGCCGACTACTGTACGGCTGCGGTCAGGACCGGAGGACCTGGGAAATCTGGGATCAGTCTGCTGGTGATTCCTCTAGCGGCTCCCGGGGTGACTCGCAAGAGGATGCACAACTCGGGTGTCAATGCTAGTGGTGAGATCCCGGCCGATTCTTGACTATGTGGGTGTGAATGCTAACGACGAGATCCAAACCAGGCTCGACATTCATTGAACTCGACGATGTTCGAGTCCCGGCTGACCACCTGATTGGCGAGGAGAACAACGGTTTCCCTCTCATCATGTCCAGTATGCAGACACCAGCAGTCACATCTTCCCATTTTCAATACTGATAATCCACCCAGACTTCAATCCCGAGCGTCTCTCCCTCGCCTGTGCATCCTTACGACTAGCACGCGTCTGCGCAGAGGACGCCTTCAAATACGCCGTGCAGCGCGAGACCTTCGGCTCCCCACTCATTCAAAAGCAAGCGATCCAGTCCAAGATATTCAAATTCGGGCTCATGATTGAACCCGCATACGCGTTCATGGAGCAGCTAGTCAACATCGTCGAGCAGACCAAGCACAGGCCGACGGACGATGTCCGAATCGGAGGCATGACGGCGTTGCTCAAGGTAATGTCCACCCGAGCTCTAGAGAAAAGCGTCCGCGAAGCCCAGCAGATCTTTGGAGGTGCTGGTTACAACAAGGCTGGTAAGGGAGCGCGCGTGGAGCAGATCAGTCGTGATGCTCGTGTCCATGTCGTTGGTGGTGGTAGTGAGGAGATCATGATGGGTCTTGCTCTGCAGGAGGAGACTAAGGCGCTTCAGACGAGGCGTAAGGCTTTGGAGAAAGCGTCGCGGTTATAATTTTCGGGGAGCTTTGTACCGTTCAGTATATATCTGTGCTATCCTTAGATATATTGGCTGTTGGCCAGTTGTACATTCAGTGCTCATAGAGAACAATTTTCTTTTGTATTGCTGTCGATGAAATTATGTAGATCTTGATTGTACACTTGACCATTACCCTAACGCCTTGGTTTGCACCATTCTTCCCCGAGGCTGTACAATGTTGCGCTGCTCCCAGGAGATGAGAGACTCGTCCGCCACACCGCTAGTGCGGAACCCAACTCAAGAAGGAAAGAACAAAAGAAGTGGAGGAAGAAGGAAGGAAAGAACAAAGGAAAGAACGAAGGAACGAAAGAAATAGGGATAGCCTTCCCAAAGAAGATGCTAATTTTAAACATAAGCCCAAGGATCATGATGCTCCATCTGCTGCGCCTCCAGCATCGTAATTCGCTTGCGGATCTTCTCAATGTGCCCCAGCATATCCTTTTCGGCATGCTTCAAAAGCTCCAAATTGTCAAACGCGTCGGCACCAAGAGGGAATGGAACAGCTACTTCGCGACGGGGAAGCGCAACAGAGCTAGAAGGTTTTTTGATATTCAAGGGTAATCTAGTAATGGCAGGAGACTGTGAGGTAGGGACGGTTGACACATTGCCCCTTGTGCCCTCGAAACACCCACCTTGCAGTTCCTGCTTTATGACTCTTGGTTTAGGCAAGATTTCCCTTTGTGGTGGGACATGGAACTTGGATGAGGCGCGCTTGTTTTTCTCAAGTGTCCCAGCGGCCTTAGGACATTTTCCTGAGCTTAGGGTCGAATTTTGAACCGTGTCAGTTCCCAGACCTCTAAGCAGCGGCAGGTCATCATCGCTTTCATTGTTATACAGCAGCGACGATGCAACAGCAGTAGTGAGTTCGTAGGTCGGGTCGTTGTCATCGTCAGGCTGTCGGATATTCGGAAATTCGTCTTCGTCATCAGACGTAGCCACCGGGACTAATATTAAAAATTCAGTAAAAATCAACAATAGAAACGACAAGAATGGGTCACTGACGCAAACTACAAGGATACCGTCGACTGCACCAACAGTTGGAGCAATAACCGTTGTACTTCGCGTCTGGGTTGACAGGATCCGAGATGACGATGCAAGAAGCCCAGGGCCCCTTGCCTGTCTTACAGAAGGCGCACCGTTCCCAAGCTTCCTGGCCTCGAGTGTGTCCAAATGCAGCCACGAAGCCTATTGCGTCTTTCAACCCCCTCCTGATAGGATTGCCGGCCGTGTCGACCCGCCAGTCTAGATTACGGACCACGGGGAGTCGGCTGAAGTTCTCCGTACTGAAATGATTCAAAGGTAGGTCATCACTGCCGACGCCGGGAACAACTTTTAGTGGTGATATAAGTTAGCTTGTGTTGCTTGTAGCCAGGGTAAAATCTTACTTTCAACGGGGCGGTTGAACTTCTTCATCTGCGGAGGACGGGATGGAGATATGTCTCCATCTGGGGGACGCTTTTGGTTATTGAGAAACATGCCAAGTAAGTTGCTGTACCTTTTTGTCAGGTTGGGACTGAAATTATATGACAAGTAGGTACTCATATTGGCTGGTGTGGGGGAGGTGGAGGATTACAAGGAGACGCGTTGACGTGTCTCGACCGGTGCGAGAAGTCTCGGCGCTGGCAAAACATAATGAGAGGGTTTCAGGCTTCACTATCACATACAAAAGCTGCATGATGCTCACTCTATGGGTGTGGTGTGGATTGCTTGAATGAAGTGATAGTCCATGAAATGATTATAGAAATCCCTTACAGGGCTTTATGGGAGTTGTTACTACTAGATGAGTCAAGAATACTGCATGGATTTCAAACCATGGCTTTATTTTCATAAATTGTCATTGTTGTTTATATTTGTTGATAAATTTTGAACAAAATATGGGAGAGTAGGTGTAGATATCGAATACTATTGAACAATTAAAATGAATATATATTAGCATTTCCATTGTTAATAAATATATATCTCACGTAGACAGGATACCACCTATCGACATTATGACCCGTTTAGCTATTTTGCAAGCCACGTGCTCACACATGTATACCATCCTCCAATCTCTTTATCAAGAAGTTCGTCACAATAGTACTACGGGACTATACTCTTTCCATCGTTGTCGTATGGAGAGTTGGTGATGATTGACGTCATCCGGCAGATCCACCAAGGCGGTAAGTAACCACACCGATAAGCCCCCAAAGCATGTGGGGAAACTAAACAGACCGACATTAGCGAAACATCTTCCTCTCCAGCTCACCCGACTTGGCTTGCATATATCTTTGCTTTGGTTGATGTGATGGATTCCAGGTCATATCTATAAGCTTACCTGCAGCAGCAGCTTCCTAGCCGTTTTGGATAATGGAGAACTCCAATGAATCGCGTCCCCAAGAGGCGGCGGAAGAAAGAGGCTCTGCATATGGAGACGACAGCTCCTCGCGAGATCCCTCTTTAACCGATGTCATTCCGGCGGAATCACTACCAGACCGCCATGCGTTGGTTACAAACACCCCGTTGACGTCCGGCCAGAAATTACCGGAAGAACCCGCACATGCGTTGGCCCGGAAGCCATCTGACCAAGAAGACTACTCCCGGCTTGCTGCAGCTGTTCCGTTCGGTCCGCTACCATACAAACCAGCCCCCGTGGCACCAATCAGTGATACTGGTGGCGATGAGGAAGACGAGGAGCCTCAGGTGGCAACGTCGTTCGAGCGCGATTCGACCCCGACTTCGGCCCAGAAGCATCGCTCGGTCTTCTTTGACACGGGCGACGAAGGGATCCAGAGGATGCATAGATTCTCGCTGCACGAGACGGCGACACGGTTCTACGTGGTCGGGATGGACCTGTCGGATACACGGTTTAGGATTCTGAAGATCGATCGGACCTCGGATGGCGGAGATCTGAGCGTCTCGGATGATGATATCGTATATACGAAGAGGGAAATGAGCCAGCTGTTGGATGCTATCGATGATGGGAACAAAAGTACTGGCGGTTTGAAGCTCAAGTGCAGCGCTTGGGCCCTTCTGGGGTTTATCCGCTTGACAGGGGCATATTACATGCTTCTGGCCACAAAAAGAAGCCAGGTGGCCATGCTAGGCGGCCACTATGTCTACCAGATCGACGGGACTGAATTGATCTCCCTGACAACGTCGAACTCAGCCCGTGCCAAGCCGGAGAAGAACCCAGACGAGGCAAGGTATATCGCGATATTGAACAACCTCGACTTGACGCGCTCCTTCTATTTCAGTTACTCTTATGACATCACCCACACACTGCAGCACAACATCTGTCGAGACCGCAAACTCCACCGGGATGGACACCCGAAGCAATTCGAGCAGGACTACAACACGATGTTTATCTGGAATCATCATCTACTTGGTCCGGCAATGGAGTCTCTCAAGAAACCATATGACTGGTGTTTGCCAATCATCCATGGATACGTTGACCAATCGAAGATGTCGGTATATGGGCGACTGGTATACATCACCATTATTGCCCGCCGGTCCCGTTTTTTCGCTGGAGCTCGCTTTCTGAAAAGAGGTGCCAACGACCTGGGCTATGTAGCTAATGACGTCGAGACTGAACAAATCGTGTCGGAGGCGACCACAACCTCGTTCCACGCCGCGGGTCCACATCTTTACGCCAACCCGCAATACACCTCGTACGTCCAGCACCGCGGGAGTATTCCCCTCTACTGGACGCAAGAAAGCTCGGGGGTCTCACCAAAACCAGACATCGAGCTGAATCTCGTGGATCCTTTCTACTCCGCAGCCGCTTTGCACTTTGACAATCTGTTTGAGAGATATGGTGCCCCGGTCTATGTTTTGAACCTCATAAAATCACGGGAGCGAACGCCTCGCGAGTCCAAACTACTCAAGGAATTCACGAATGCGATCACCTATCTCAACCAGTTTCTCCCGGACGACAAGAAGATCATCTACCAGCCCTGGGATATGAGTCGTGCTGCCAAGAGCCGTGACCAGGATGTCATTGGGGTTTTGGAACATATCGCGGGCGAAATCATACCCAAGACAGGATTCTTCCAGAATGGATACGATGCCGAATCAGGATTGAGGCTTCAGAACGGGATAGCGAGAACGAACTGTATAGACTGCCTAGACCGCACGAATGCCGCCCAATTTGTGGTGGGTAAAAACGCGCTGGGGCACCAGCTCCACGCACTAGGCATCATCGAAGGGACAACGGTCGAATATGACACGGATGCTGTCAATCTCTTCACCGACATGTGGCATGACCACGGCGACACGATTGCCATCCAATACGGTGGCTCTCACCTGGTCAACACGATGGCCACCTACCGCAAGATCAACCAGTGGAGCAGCCACTCGCGTGACATGGTAGAGAGCTTCAAGCGGTACTACAACAACTCGTTCCTGGACGCCCAGCGCCAAGAGGCATACAACCTGTTCCTGGGCAATTACGTCTTCTGTCAAGGCCAGCCCATGCTGTGGGACCTATCAACAGACTACTACCTGCACCACTCGGACCCCCGCTCCTGGTCGACCATGAAACGGCCAAACTATATCCGCTGGTATACGCCCGCTCATCTCGAGGAACGGGAACTGCCACCTCCGCCGCGGATCCCCGCGGATCCCCTCTCCCGCTACGACGACTACTGGCTTGAATACTACCGCCCACTGGCAGTCTCCTCGTTCTCGAAAGTCTTCTCCTACAAGATGAAGTCCTCCCCTCAATACCTCCCCCTCCGACCCACACCAGGCACGCAAAACGAGCTCAGCCCCTTCGTCGTCCGCATCCCCCACGAACAGCAAGCAAACCAAGACAGACACCATCCCCACCCCCCTAGGATGGTCAAAATCCAAGAACCCGACCCCACCGCCAGCTGGTCCAAGAACCCGCCCCCAACAGACAAACAGCGCCCCGCCAACGGGATCATGAAACCCACCACCACCACCACATCCACCACCCACTCCATGGGCGCCGCATCCTCCTTTAACACCAACACCAACAACAACAACAATAACCTCAGACCCACCATAGACTCCACCACAACCACAACAACAACAACCCCCAGCAAAGCCCAGTTCGCCCAGTGGACGCTAAACCACCTCGTAACAGATTCCCTCAACCCCTCCGTCACGCACACCGAAGCCGAAGAATACGAGCGCTACATCAACCACCCACTGCGCGTCCCCCTCGTCGTATCCTCCGAGGACGAACTCACCGCGACGTCCATCCGCGAGAACGCCACGAACCTCGACCTCCTCGAGTACGCTAACAAGTGTAATGTCGAGGAGGGCGCGCTGGAAGCCAACGCCGAGGAGAATCTCGCTGATTATGGCGAGTTTCTCAATGTCTCTGACGGGGGGTTGACTGTTGTTGCGGAGGATTATGAGAAGAAGAGGTATAAGCGGTATAGGCAGTGGTTGCGGGGGAAGAGCTTGTTTAAGCAGCGGGTTGATGTGTAAATTTTATTTGGTGGTGGTTTTTGTATATCTACATGTTTTGGTTTTATACTTACGATTTAATGACCTTTTCAATGAACGATACCCATGACAGACTTGATAAATTCCATGGGAGATTCCTACTAGTACAGTCGATTATCCCAATAGCAGTGATACAATCTATTACCCGGACAAAATACAGGAGTAAAACACCAAAACACCGAGCATACTAGGCCAGTGCGTAATAGACCAAAAAGCCCCCACCCCACTCAAGGATCAATACCAAAGAACTCCGCATCGTGAGCATCGATGTTTTCAGTCAGCATTTTGCCCAAGGCCTCATCAGCATCAACCAATTCCTGCATTTCGCTAGCAATGCGTTCCTTGGCAACTATCTGCTCCTTTGTGCCGTCCATCTCCCACGGATGCTCGAGGACGAATTTCAGAAGATAGGCCACACCGCGGAGCTCCTTTTTGAGGCGCTTGAGCTCCCGGGCTCTTATATCATCGAGTGCGCTCTTGTGGTTCTTTTGGGCTCGGTCCGCGATCTCCGCTTCTTCATTTAGCACATTCAGCCAGCAATAGCACAGCCCTGCTAGGAGCTCGCCGCGCCAGCGCCAGAGACGGGGGTGTGCGTTGAGGACTGCAACGCGGGCGACGGCGACGGCCGCGAGGAGAAGAGGCGGGTGCGCTGTGGCGAAGGGGTTCGTCAGGGTGTTGTATATGGGCGGGATGACATCCTGGAGGTATTTGGTGCTGTGGATGCCGAGTTCCTGTAGAGCGGCGGAGGTCTGATTGAGTAGAACGGTGGAGAGGCGTGGGTATGGGAAGGAGGGACCGTTGCCTGAAATGTTCGTGGTGTTGGTGGAGCTGACGTAGGTGAAGGAGGCGAGAAGGTTCTCGCGCAGAGTGGTGGCTAGACGTTTGGTGTAGGCTTCTTCGGCCTTTTTCTTGGCGTCGGCGGTGGTAGCTGGCGAGAGGTTCTGGAGCTCGATCGCCATGATGGAGAGGAGAGCCGGGTAGGCTGCGCTGAGGAGCTGAATGGAGTCGTCCTCTGGGGTGATGGTTGGTAATGATAGGAGACAAGGCCTGATGGCGTCTTCGAAGACAGAGGCGAGGTTTGTTCGTTGGAGAATGTCGGATTTGCTATCCTTTATGGGAACGAGCGTTTGGGAGAGAAGCGTGCAGCCAAAGGTCTTGCTGGCGACACTGTTGTCGTCGATGAGGGCTAGAAGTGGAGGTACTACAAGGGGAAAGTGCGCCTCAAGATGTGTACGGTCCGTGGACTGTTGACTCTGATTAGGAAGGTGTTTCTCGCTTGGGGAAGGGGGCCATGACAACATACATGGTACTGGGCAATCACCCAACTGAACACGGTCGTGGCGTAGACTTCACGGACCTTCCACGATTTTACCTCGTCATCTAAAACACTGGCATCAAACCGGGACAGAGGGACCGGATGGAAATTCTTTCGACCAGCGGCGGTGATTGCAGGGTTCTTGCTCTTGGCAAAAAGGGGCCTGATTCTGTCCCTGAGGATGCGTTCGATAATGGACCAGAATGATGTGAGTGAATCTGCACGCGCTGCTTTGCACGCGTCTTCTAGAGTCCTCGTTGCTGTCCCGTAGGCCTCTTCTGTGGTCCAGGGATCTGCTTCCGAGGTATAGCTTGCCAAAGCAATGAAGATATCGACTGGGTTGGCTGCTTTGTGAACTGGGAGCAGAGAAGACAATAGAGCAATGATTGAAGTTGAAAGATCGGCTACAAGTCTGTTCTGTTCGACGGTTCTCTTGGTCCCTGTTGATGTCCTGTCAGTATTCTCAAGGAAATCACTGAGGCTGTCTCATCTTACCCTCTGTCTCATCAGGATTCTCGGCAGACACCGGCAATGGCAGCGCAGCCTTACTTGTCCAGCCATAGAGACTGTTCACAGAACCAGCGTAATCACCAGATAATTCCGTCGAAGTCCTGAGTTTCAGGAAAGTCTGAATGACGAGGAGGCTTTCGCATACCTGGAGTCTAATCAGCGATGGTCCGGGTCACAGTACTGGTCGACTTGAGGGGATTTTTCTCACCTGCACGGTATCTGCTTCATTTTGAGACGAGATGTCCTGCCATAGTAGGTCTAGACTGGTGGGAACTTGGAACGTATCCGGTAGATATTGGAAGAGAGGCTGCTCGGAATCGCGCTGGAGGGCCTCACGTGCCGCTCGGCGAAGGTTGTCCATCACGTAGTCTCGATAGCCACAGATTTGGGAGTTGGCTAAATGTTCTATCTCACGGTCACGATCTTTCAATCATGAACAAGAAGACATGAAAAGGTAGAGTACGAGTGAGGTAAGAGAGGGAAAGGGACGGGAATGGAAAATGCGTAGTTATTAACCTCCGGTGGCTGCGGGCTGGAATTCCGGGATAGTATAGAGGCGTCAGTCACACATATCACTATGATTCCTGGAATTCCCAAAAATCAATTTTCAGAAGCAAAAAAGCGCAATGTAAATAACCATGTAAATGCTGTCGGTCCAATGTGGGGTTCACGTAGAAAGTGGAAAGAAAAAAAAAGAGTCAACATTATCCCCCGAGCCGGAATCGAGCCAGCGACCTTCTGATGACAGGTATTTCCATTACAGTCAGATGTGATAAACCAACTACACCATCAGGGGTTGACGTTGACATTCTTTATTCTTTTCAATTTATCCCCCATCCATCTCGGATAAATATAATAAATATACAGCTCACGTATATGTGGATAGCCTTGATAATGGGACCACACGATACTTCAATGGTTGAAATGATTATAAAATAATCAAACTACAAGGCATTACTCTATATGTACATCACGGTCATCACACACTATCCGCCTCACGGGATCCCGAGCTCTTGCTTGTGCTGTATCAAATGCTCCAGCGCCTTCGTCTTGTCGGTGATCTCAGGGTGGAGGAGCTGCCACTGCATGGCCATCTCCAGGGCCTGGCCCAGCCATTGTCCTTTGCGACCCCCGAAGGCTTCCATGACATCTTTGCCGTTGGCAATGGGCTTGAGTTCACAGACTCCTTCCAGGTCGTGCGCGACGATATACTCCAGAAACTGGTCGTATCCTTCAACGACTATGATCCACATGAATTAGTGTCTTAGACCAACGGCCAGAAAATCGGAAAGAAGAGATCACTTACCACTAAGGAACGGTCCTCCCTGCATGACTTCCTGGAGAATCGACATCACGATACACAGTTTCCAGTCCTTCTTCCAGGACCGCAGGTGCAACCCGATTTGCTGCCGGACTTGTGCGGGGGATCCCTCCATCTGTCCCGCCACGAGCGCGTTTTTCACATGGATGATCGGTTCAAAACTCCGGGTCGCGTCGGATAAGAGGGTGGTGGTCTTGTTGTCCGAGCGGAGGCTATCTCGAGCGACCTCAACCGCCCGTGGGGGAAACGGCTTCGCTTTGGGTCCCTGTGGAACGCGCCCGGGAACGGTCGACCAGGGCGCCAGAGCTGCAATGATCCATGCGTGGTATGCGCCATGCTCGTCCTGGATGAGCCGGCGGCGAACCCGGTCCACGGACTCAGGCTGATCGCCAGAATGCAAGAGTTTTTGGAGGGCGTCGTAGGCTAGCGACCAGTTGGACGTGTCGACCGTCACGCCGTCCTGGTGATTCGCGAAGATAGTGGTATAGAGCCCAAGACGGTCGATTAGGCCTAGAGCGCCGTGGGGATCCGGACCTGGCACGGGTCAGTACATCGGACAGATTGAAAACGTGGCAGGGGAGGTCGCGTACCTCGGAGCATCTTTTCCAACTCCGCGCCGACTCGCTCGCGACTGATCTTCAACTTCAGCGCCTCGCGGATATCCGCATTTCCCATCGCTCGCTCCGTCCCTGAGTCGATGCGATACCCTAGTCGGCTGGCAAAGCGGATCAACCGGAGGACGCGCAGGGGGTCATCCCGGAAAGTCTGGTAGGGTTCCAGTGGGGTACGGATGATCTGATCCCGTAGATCGTCAAAGCCTCGCCCGGTCATGTCCTCCACCACGGACTCGTTCAGGTTGTAGAAAAGCGCATTGATCGTGGCGTCACGGCGCAAGGCATCCTCCTCCGCGGTGCCGAACTCCATCTGCGGATTCCGGCTATCCTCCGTGTAGGTCTCCTTGCGCAGGTTGACCAAGTCGACGTCGAGCCCAAAGATTCGCGTGGTCACCGTTTCCAGGTGCTTCGATTTCTCCGGGTTGGCGCCAATCTTGTGCAGGCTGACGATGGAGTTCTTTAGCTCGCCCGTGGGATGATTTCTCTTGTATGCCTCGAGACGGACGGGGTCGTCCAAGTACTCCTTGAGTAGCAGCCCGAATTGATACCCCGTCATATTGTTAATCCCGACGTCGATGTCCTGGCTATCCACTCCCAGCAGTTTGTCCCGCACCCAGCCGCCTGTGAACCGGAGGACCGTCCGAGGCGCGTCGACCTCGGTAGCCCCTTTCGCAATCGCCTGCTGTCGTATATACTCCGCCACATCGAGCAAGAGGGTTCGCAGGGTGTTTTCGATGGGTGTGAGCTCCAACGTGGGGGTTGGTTGGCCCATGGTGGAAGGATGCGGGGAGACTCTCGCGGAGACCCGTCGTTTTTTGCAAGCACGTTCGGGGGAAGAATTCGGGGTGGGACGCCGTCGCATAGAATAGTTCCGCAGGAGTGAACTAGATCCTCGACGTACTGGTAAGGATCCTAAGGAGATCTTGTCGCGGGGTGAGGGTGGGTGGAGACGGAGGGGAAGACGGTTAGAGAAGAAGACGCGAGGAAGAGGCCGTAGCATGGGTCTGTGGCGCGCGCATGAAGAAACACGAGAGGAAATGAGAGGAATTTATGAACACGATCGAATTTCATCAACATGAGAAGGAGAAAAGTATGAGTCAATCCATGACTCCGAACTGGTCATCAAAATATCGACCAAGTAAATCCCGTCATACCAGGGCTCACCGCCTGCGCAATCCAGCCGATCCTCTATCAAGTCAATCAGTCACGATGATCATGATGATGGATGTGACAGGATCAGAATAAGGAGAACTAATGACCGGTTGATCGATAATCAAGATCCCTCTGATCAGTTCTACTGGACCATAGTTGCTGATCATTCCACCTCATCCTGACCTCACTTTGAAATTGTGGGACCCTGACTTGTTCAGGAGGTGTTGTTCCTTTGGTCTGACTTGGCTTGTTCTGATTATTGTTCCTCCATCCTCTCCTCCACCCTATCTGAACCGACTTCAATCCCCCTCTTTCTCTCCCTTGACATCCATTTGATCGGAAAAATATACGGAATTAAATAACACAGACGAGAAAGAAAGAAGCAAAGGAGTCCGGAAGAGAAAGCCCACCCGTTCATGCGCCCTCCAACCCTCTCCTTTCTCCCCGTCACTTGCTGGTCCGAATCCCCTCGGTGTCCATGACATCGCCCGGAGATGCTGCTCCGGTCAAACCTCCGCCGTCATTTTCCCCCGGCGTAGCGCGGGCCTCCTCCACCTCCAGGTACTCGACTCATGCGTCGCAGCGTCGCGATTCCGTCCAGTCTCTAGATTCGAACCATGTCGATCAGTCTGTCGGCCCATCCCCCCCGCCGCTGTCCGCCACGACGGAACTGCCGATCCGCTCTGCGTCACCCTATGCCCGGTCGCTAAGGTCGTCAACCCCCCAGCTCAATCGGTCTTCGCTAGGCTCCCCAGACGGAGGGCGGTTTGAAGGGGCGGAGGATGTGCGCTCGTTGATTACCCGGTCATTCTCCCCCGTGGTCGGGGTCTATGCGTCGGTCGATACGGATGACTTGGTCCACCAGAAGGGGTTCCCGGGCGGTTTCTGGGGGTTAATACGGTCATTTGGGGAAAATGTTCCGGGGAAGATCGTGATCCGAGATAGTGTGGGGTCGAGTCGTGGGTGGGAGGACTATGGGGT
Source organism: Aspergillus candidus (assembly GCF_002847045.1). Taxonomy (NCBI): domain Eukaryota; kingdom Fungi; phylum Ascomycota; class Eurotiomycetes; order Eurotiales; family Aspergillaceae; genus Aspergillus; species Aspergillus candidus. Next base: position 441,024 of record NW_020194013.1, on the reverse strand, counting down.
GCGGTTTGTGGATTTGGGGGGGCAAGCGCGGTACCCTCCGGATGCGACTCCGGGGCAACCCCCTCCCTTGACGCAGATCGACGAGGCATTGGCCAAAGATTTGGAGGCCGCAGAGAATCCGCTGGCCCGGACATTGCGCCCAAAGGACTTGGCCGGGGCTTCGACGATTTCTCCGTTATACAACGACTTCCTGCACCAGCTCCTGTCGATCCCGTCCGCAACGCCCCACGAAACGTTTCGTCACCCGGTCGCAAGTGTCATCGCCATCAGCTCTCGAAATACCAGCCCATTGGAGACTCTCCGACAGCTGTATGCGGACACGACCAATGGAGATCGACGGTTACCGGAGTGGATCCATCCCGAGTACCTCCGCTACTATGTGCTCGTCCACGACGAGGACCGCGACGACATCGCCGAATCGACCAAGCTGTACGACCAGATGAAGCGGCATTTTGGCCTGCACTGCCATCTCCTACGGCTCCGCAGCAACCAGTGCGTCGTGACCGATGATGACAGCGTCGAAGTGCCGGAATGTGAATGGGTCTCGCCCGCGGAGCGTCTCTCGGGCAGCGCAGGTAAGCAATTCACTGCCGCTCCTGTCGTCGAGGGGTTTGACTATGGTCCTAACGAACAGCAGAGCCACTCGTCGACCTAGATACGGATGGTCGTCTCTACCTCTTTGAGTCGGATGTCATGGCGATCAAGGCGTTTGTACGGGAGTTGGTCGCGCAGTCGGTAATCCCTTTCATGGAGAATCGCGTGACCGTCTGGAACGACCAAGTGGCGTCTCGGAGACGCGGCATCAGCGGTCGCTTCATGTCCATGTCGCGAAGATGGGCGGGGTTCGGTTCCAGTTCTCGATCCAGCCTGACGGGATCTGCGGGCGGGGTGAGTGGGAACTATGATGGCGCTCGCGGCTTCTACCGACCCGACGCCCCGGAGGCCGTTCTGCGGAAGATGGCAGACTTTGCCTTTATGCTGCGGGACTGGAAACTGGCCGCCTCCACATACGAACTGATCCGGTCCGACTACGCCAATGATAAAGCATGGAAGTATCATGCGGGGGTCCATGAAATGTGCGCCATCAGCCTACTCCTGAACCCGGTCTCCATGCCCGCCAAGACCAAACTCGGGGATATCGACCAGATGCTGGACACCGCCTGTTACTCGTATCACACGCGTTGCTCCGACGTGCCGAACGCTCTTCGCTGCCTCACCCTGGCGGTGGAACTGCTGAAGTCCCGCGGCGGCTTGGCCACGGAAAGCGCGGCTAGGTGGGCCATGCGGGCCATGGACTTGGGCCTAGTCGGTTCGATCGGGCAGGTGTTGCTCAGCGAGCGCATATCAGCCTGCTACGCGTCGCGGCCGCCGCTGCCCGGTGTCAGATGGGGTGCGCGGTACCGAAAGGCTGGGATGTGGAGTGTTCTCGCGGCTGATCTCTGGCTCCAACTCGGCCAACCCTCGCTGGCCTCTGCCTGCCTAGAAGAGGCGGAACACTTATATGCCAGTGTCTTGGACAGAAATGAAGGCGTGTTTCCCATGCCCGAGATGCAGGCATTTGTCGATAACCTTCGCCACACCATCCAAGTGGAATATCTCGAGGCGAGAGGCCTGAACACGCAGGAGTCCCTCGACGCGGTACCCCCGATGGACACCCAAGAGACCAGCGAGAAGCTCGACAAACGCCAGCACCGCCGGTCCCTGGTTGTGAATCCGCTGGAATCAGGGATTCAGGACCTCCCTGACAACGAGGACCGGCCCGATGACGATTTTGAACGAGCTTGAGCGTTTTTTTCTTCTCTTTGGACGAAGGTCCGGCTGGGCGCACGAGAGGCGAGCGGTATATTATAATAGACTTGCGAACAATTGACCTGAATGTAACCTGTCCTTAGACTTAATCTCATTCATCCATCTGAGCATTGTAGTTCATGATATTCCCCAATGTGCATCTTGTATGGAGATAGACCGAATACAAATATAAACACGTGACCGTGTCTTATCGATAGCGACGATCACACCAACCCCAAAACGACGAAGATCGACTGTAAGTCGGCGACGTCCAAACCACCAGATCAGCAGCACCGCAACCGCCATAGCAACAAACAACCTACAGACGTCACTCCATGACCTACCCTTCACCCCACACTCGCCCCTCAACATGAACGATCTCCTAAACTACATCCTCTCTCTGGACACCTTCCGAAAGTACCTATTCCCCCCAGTTACACCTATCCTTTGTCCGACCAGATCACAAGTAACTAACAAGCACGCACCCGACCTCGTCTAGAAATCGCCTCCCATCCCTCTACTCCGACTTTGCCACTTTCCGAAAGACGAACCCCGAGGGCTACGCCGTCAACACAGCAGCCTGGCAGCATGCCCTGACGAGCGCCGCCAAACGCGGCTTCATGTCTTCTTCTACTACTACAGGGCCGACCGACTCGAAACGCAAGAGCGACCATCTCATTCTCCGCGCCGACCAGTTGTTATTGCGGGAGTTGGAGATCCCCGAGTGGGGGCGGCCCGTGGCCCTGGCTGCTGTTATTGTATGTGTCGATAGAGATTGATAATTGTCGTTGTTACACGGGCTGCGCCGGTTATTTGATTGGTTACTGACCGTGGTTTTGATTCGCCGGTTGCTTAGGACGATGCAATTTATCACCGGACGATGGTCCCCCTGCAGGCGTATAAGGGCAGCGGGGCTGTTCTCGAGAAGCCGCGGTGGAATCTCGTGGACCCTGCGGCGTTGAGTCCGTGGAATGTGATGAGCTGGGGGCTGAGACAGTTGAGGGGTGCGGTGCTGGGGTCTGATATGGAGGCCACGCCTGGGTTGCAGTCTCAGGAGTTGGTGCTGGTGGAGAATTTGAAGGTATGTTTGAGTTTATGTAAGGATGCTTGCAGGTGCAGCGAAATAGTCCGCTAATATTGAGGCAGGAGGCTGCGAGCCGTGTCGTGAAGCGCGTTACGGGGATGAGCCCGTCTAGGACTGACTTGGTGTATTCCAAGGAAAGTTTTAAGGCCGCGTTTGATACAGCCCTGAGTGAAGAGAGTGAGCTGTCTGATGCGGATTTTGACCTTTTATTGCTTTACTTATCCCGCGACTGCGGAGCCATCGCTTACGACGGCAAGGTACCGCTATATATACCCCTGTGGCCATGCAGGACCACGCATATGCTAATTACGAACAGACGATCCGGTTCCGACCCTCCGACGATGCCCCCCGTGAAATCACCCAGCAAGATACCACTATTGCCTCGATCAAGGCGCTTACGGCGAGCATGACCAAGCAGGTCGAGAGTCTGGAGAAGAAGATTGTCGAGCTGAATTTGACTGCGAAGACGGCGCTGCACCACAAGAATCGGATCTCGGCCCTTTCAGCAGTTCGCTCTAAGAAGCTCGCGGAACATAATCTGAAGCAGAGGCTGGACACTCTAACGCAGCTCGAGGAAGTCTTTACCAAAATCGAGCAGGCGGCGGATCAGGTGGAGTATGTCAAGGTGATGGAGGCTAGCACGGGCACCCTTCGCGGGCTGCACAAACAGATTGGAGGGGCCGACAGGGTCGAGGATGTGGTCGACGAGCTGCGCGACGAGATGTCCAAGGTGGACGAGGTTGGCAACATCATGAACGAGGCTGGCCCTGAGATCGACGAGTCCGAGATCGACGACGAGCTTGCCGAGCTGGAGGGCAAAGAGGAGGAGGCGAGGGGAGAGAAGGCCGCGGAAGAGACTCGGAAGAAGCTCGCCGAGCTCGACAACATCGAGCAGAGTGCCAGAGAGGCTGCTCGGACATCAGCAGCTGAGCAGAAATTAGATTCTGACTTGGAAGAGAGACTCTCCCGGATGTCTGTTGAGGAGGCGCCAGCGGCTCAATGATCTGGGGGCGTTTCCCCGTTCTTGGCGACGTTGCTTAGTTAGGCGCGCCGTGCTTCCATCTTTCATACGGAACAGGGCAGGTTGCTCGATCGGCGGGCATTTAGCCGAGGGGAGCGTTGGAAATCTGGCTATTAATGGGACCCTGGGCCTCGCCAGCCGGGTCTGCCACGGTGAGGTCTACTGGGGCATTGGCGCGTCCCGGCTCGTTTCCTGTCGCAATGGGAGATACTACCGGCTGTTCCAGCGGGACGGGCCCATTCGATTCGCTCGAGTGAGCAGCCGCTTGGGGTATCGTTGATTTGACCATCATATCGCCCCGCTTCCGTGCGTTGGCGATCAATTGTTTGAAGTCGGTGTCATGGCTTGTCGACCAAGCCGTCGCATCGAAATCCTTGCGCATGACCGCACTCCCGGAATCAGCAGAGGTCGCATTGCCACCCTGGGTCCGCTCCCAAACGGCCAATTCGTGCAGGAGTTCCCTCTTCGATTTAGGTGATTTAGAGTCGCAGTTGGCATTCCATAGATTCATATATTCCGTGTGGCGTTTTTGTAGCAGGGCGCGCGGGCCCCAATTCGGTATACCCAGATCTTTGAGTTTTTTCCGCAACACGTTGTCTTTCAATAGCGAGTAATTAATCGTGGGGAGTCTCTCGGGTGGCTTTGTCGTGGTTGACTGGGATGACTGGGCTTTTAATGGTCTGGTCGAGCATGTCAGCAACGTACATGCCACCAGGCTGGGACAAACGTACCCAAACGATACTGGCTTCGGAGGAGCCGATTTTCCTGTGCATATATCCAAATGCTGAAACACCACATCATTTTTCATCTTCCGGCCGCAGCAGGGACACGCCACCATTCCATCATCTAAGTACACATTAGTTACCATTCACGAGGCAAAACCAGTAGACTGGACAAGACAAGCCCATCACCTACCGGGAAGAAACTCCTCATCCTGACTATCATCAATGACCTCCGTCACAGGCGTAGTCATTTCCTCCGACGGCGCAGTAGTAACCCCTCTACTCCGCGACCGAGTCTGTCTTCCCTCCGATGCCGCCGCCGCCGCCGCACCATCCGCCACAACCCGGTCTCCTTCGTCGCGATCAACGACCTTCCTCTTTTTCGCGACGGGGCCCTCCCCAGCCACACCTTCACCACCATTGTCGCCCTCCGCCGCCGCAGCAGCAGCCTCCCTAGCCAGACCCAGCACACTCGGGCGCGCAGACTGAAACGCGTCGACCAGCTCCTGAACAGCCCAATTCCGTCGCAGCTTCAGCTCCTGATCCCCGCTGCGACAAGCGGGACATTTCCCCTCAGTACTCAGACACCGTCGAATACATAGCGAGCAGAAGGTATGACTGCAGGACGTAATGACCGGGTTATCGAAGAAGTCCTTGCAGACTTGGCATCGGAGGGCGGACTCGAGCGGCGTGAGGAGAGATAGCGGCGTGCCGAGCCAGTCGGTGGAGTCGGAGAGGTCGAAGGACTCCATTTGGGAGCGAACTACCAAAAAGGGGGAAGCGAGGTTGGTAGGTGGGGGGGGATTGGAGGAGACCTCGCGCGAGGTCTTGGGTCCACGATCGGGGTCTGGAGGTGGAATGATTGAACGGTGCAGAGTCGAAGTGGTCAATGATGAATTGAGTGAGGGAGTGAGAACGAAGCTTAGGTTCAGTGCCAAGACTCGCTGACTGATACGCGTAAAGTGGTGGGCACGCGTCGAGTCCGATGGGATCGTCGACAATCGAACATCGTCTTCTCCGACACATCGCCGGTCTCGATACTGATATATTTGCAGAGAGGTACTGACAGACAGGGGAGTTGAGTACCATGGCGATTCCTGACTACAAAAAGCATCTGGCGGAGAAGGTTCTCAACGAGAGTCGGACGGTAGGTAGCAAGCTCGCGCCGGACTGGACTGGCGGCCCCTCGCTCACGAATACGCTTCTCTAGGTCACCTATCGCTCTTTGAGCCGCGCTCTCCAAGTCCACAGCACTCTGGCGAAACAGTATGTGGTTCTTTCTGGAAGATTTGGGTGAGGGGCAAATGGCTAACCCACGACAAGGATGCTGTATGACTTTCACCGCAACGAAAACAACAAGAAGCCGAACAGCGTCAATGCAACATATCTCATTACAGGCGCGCAGAGGGCGACGGACCCCGCGACGAAGAACGGCTCCCATGTGAATGGAAACGAGAAAAATGGCGGCGACGTCATGCCGAGCAGCCCTTATATACCTAGTTCGCTGCCGAATCAGGATGCCGAGATGACTACGGATCATATTACACGGCGGTCGATTATCTTGGTGCGCGAGGAGGACTTGGAAGGCAAGTCGGGTCTGGGAAAAGTTGGGAGGGGATTCGCGTGGCTAATATTGGTATAGATGCGAAAGCGACGTTCGAGTCGATCGCTTCGGTTTACATTTACAGTCTCCAGCCTACAATCCTGCAAGATCTCAACGGTTTGACGGATGTGGCGAGGGAAACGGTGGCTGATTATGCGCATGAGGACCCGCTGGAGTATGGCAGGAAGTGGGGGATGATTCAAAATTCGAATGTCAAGGTGTGTCCGATCGCTGGTGTCCATTGTGGTCTGATCTAATGCGACCTTGTTCAATAGCGGAGGACGGGTACGCGGCCGCCAGTCCCGACGCCGGCCCCAGCTGCTTCGAAGCCCAGCACCATCCCGGCCAAACGACCACCGCAGAACGATGCACCACCGGCGAAGACAGAGATCAAGAAGGAGAGTGCCGGTCCGGGAGCGCCATCCCAACGTGACACTCCCCCCGCATCAGCCGGAGCTCCCGAGAAGTCTGCGCCGGTAAAGAAAGAAAAGGGCAACCTTTTCAGCTCCTTTGCCAAGGCCAAGCCCAAGCAGAAAAAGGAAGAGTCGCAGACCCCTGCTGCTTCTGGTGCCGAATCGGTAAGTTCCCTGGTCGTCCCAGTCAATTCTGTTGAAGGTACTAATATCGCGCAGGCCGGACATAGTAACACGGAAGACGGTTAGTTTACGGGAAAGGTATCTACTTGTCTGTAGTACGTTGCTAATTAGCCACAGTGGTCTTGGACGATGCCTCTGAGGAAGAAGCCGAAGAGTTGTTCCCGGATTCTGGCAAGTCCACGTCGACCGGCACCCGCGAGTCACGGAAAGAGCGCCAGAACCGGCTGCGACAGATGATGGAGGATGACGACGAGGAGATGGCCGACACGGAAGAACCTGCAGAACCAGAGCCAGAACCTGTCGAAGAAGAGTCCAACCCTATCGACCAACCGCCTCCCAGCAAACCGGAACTGAAGGAGGACGTGCGCGTGCAGGGTGGTCGTCGGAGAGGGAAGCGCCAGGTGATGAAGAAGAAGACCGTCAAGGACGAGGAGGGCTACCTGGGTGAGATCTCTCCGTCCACCAGTCATTGTAATAAGGTCCACAACCACTAACTCGTCAACTTGATTCAGTGACCGTCGAGGAGCCATCGTGGGAGTCGTTCAGCGAGGACGAGCCCGAACCGCCGAAGAAGAAACCGGCCGTGAGTGCGCCCCGAGGCAAGGCAGGAGGAGCCAAGCCTGGTCAGGGCAGCATCATGTCGTTTTTCGGCAAGAAATAAAGCTGTCATGGAGGGGGACAATATCAATATCACTTGCTAGATGTAGTAATTAATTAATTCCTGAAACTGCATTGATTGATCCCGTCTCGTGACCCATGGATTTCCCCGCAGTTTCCATTCCAATTTCCTCCAGTCTTTTATCCATCTCTTCGTCTAGAATCTCGTCCATTCTTTCGCTTCTCTCCATTGCATTGCGACGGTCGGGTCTGGTCTTTTATCGATCCATTCTTGGGTCTGCCGATCGTCCCGTTTTCGATCTCCGCATTCGAACTGGCAGGATCTCCGCGTCCATCGCAAAACCAATTAAACATCCTCAATCTCCGCCCTGGCTGGAGGGGTTTGTAAATAGAAGACTATCATCGGCGGCTCTCTAATCTGCTAAATAAACGTTTTGACGCGGAGATCTTCCTGTTTGCTCACGATGATTCGCTCTGCGACAGCGCTGGTCTTGGCTCTGGCAGCTCTCGGCGCAAAGGGCTTTGCGAAAGAACCCCAAGAGGAATTGGATCTTCTCCGACGAGCCTGTCCGGACTATACCGACTATGCATCTGTAGGACAGTGGGTTTTGCCATTTCTATTGCGCGGCTTTTTCGTGTCGTTTGGGCGCGGTACCTAACTCTCACTACCAGTGCCCCCTACAGCGAAGGGCCTCTAAAACTGCCCTTCCAACGACCCGCCACGGAATGTCGCACATTCTCTTCCCCGGCGGTTGAGAAGGTCATTGAAGATGTCACTTCGCGCATGGTCGATAAAGACCTCGCCCAACTGTTCCGAAACGCCTTCCCCAACACCCTCGACACGACCATCCGATGGCACACGGACAAGACGCCCGCGTCGAGTAAGCACAAGCGGGAAGGCGCCCAGTGGGAGGGCCCGCAGACGTTCGTCGTGACGGGCGACATCAATGCGGAGTGGCTGCGCGACTCGACGAATCAGCTGGCCGGGTACCAGTCTCTGACGAAGAAAGACAAAAAGCTGCATAACCTTATCCTCGGCGCGATCAACACCCAAGCAGAGTTCGTCATCCAATCGCCTTACTGCAACGCGTTCCAGCCTCCGCCGCCGAGCGGTCTCAAGCTTACCGACAACGGCCAGGACGACAGGGTACACCCGGCCTATGAGCCGTCTGTGGTCTTCGAGTGCAAGTATGAGCTCGACTCGCTGGCTCACTTTCTCGCGCTGAGCACGGAATTCCACGAAAATTCGAAGTCGACGGAGTTCCTCACGGACAGGTGGTACTCCGCGCTGCAGACGCTCCTGAAAGTGCTGGACGCGCAGGCGAAACCCACCTTCAACGAGCAAGGCCAGTTCGTCCAGAACCAGTACACCTTCCAGCGCAAGACGGATCTGGGCACCGAGACGCTGAACCTCGCGGGCATCGGCAACCCGCTGAGCGGGCATACAGGCCTGATTCGCAGTGCGTTCCGGCCCAGCGACGATGCCACCATCCTGGGATTCTTCATCCCGCCGAACGCCATGATGGCCGTGCAATTGAAGAAGACCGCCGAGATGATCCGTACCGCGGGCGGCAAGGCCGATCTCGCGCGCGACCTGCAGCAGCGCGGCGAGCGGCTTGATCGAGCTGTGCGCGAGCACGGCGTCGTCCAGCACGCCAAGTACGGCGATGTTTTCGCCTTCGAGGTCGACGGGTACGGCTCGCGTATCTTAATGGACGACGCGAACATCCCGTCGCTCCTGGCGTTGCCGATCCTGGGCTACGTCGACAAGGACGACAAGGTCTATCTGAACACCCGCAAGATGATCCTCGACAAGGAGTCGAATCCATACTATCTCACCGGAAGTGCGTTCCACGGGATTGGAGGACCACACAGTAAGCTCACCCTCCCTTTCCTCCCCCTCATCATTCCATTTGGTTACCAGCCACTAACAACGCACCAGTCGGACTCCAAAACGCCTGGCCCATGTCCCTCCTCGTCCAAGCCATGACATCCGATTCCGACGAAGAGATTAAGGAATCTATCAACCTCGTGCGCAACTCCAGCCTCCTAGGCCTGGTGCACGAGTCCATCAACGTGAACAACATCAAAGACTACACGCGGCCGTGGTTCGCGTGGGCCAACTCGGTCTTTGCGCAGACGATCTTGAAGATCGCCAAGGAGAGACCGGCGTTGATTTTTGGCGAGGGTGCTACTCCGTATGTTCCGCAATAATTGGGGTGATTTTGGCTGAACAGTCCTTTTCTCGCCTTTTGTTTATTTCTTTTAGGTCCAGTATCGTTGGTGGTTTTGCATATTCCTTATTAATATAGTGTTTGCATACATGTACTTAGTTTCTTGCACTGCAGAATCGAGGCGATGTCCAGTTGGGTTTGCTCCATTGAATCCACATCGAAATCATCGAAAGAAAAAAAAGAAACAAATGCATGTAAAGACGAGGTATATGTATATACAATATGAGTCATAGAAGTATAGAGAGGAAAAAGCCTAGACCAACACCCTACGCAACCCCTCCGTGCCGCTCAACAACCTGCGCCCCGTAACCGGACACCGACCTTGTCCGCTCTCCCACTTGCCCTGACGACTCTGTCCCTGCGTCTCAGCAGCCTCATCGTCTTTCTCGCCCTCCTCTCCATCTTCATCATCCTCCCACGCCGCGCCAGCACCCTCGCCGTTCATAAAGTCAATCTGGCGCTGGTGCTCGCCATTCACCCAGCGGAAGATGCACACGTAGCAGAAGACGTAGCCCGACTGGCAGGCGGTCGGGTTAGCCAGCGCATTCAGACAGATGGGACACGTCGACGCGGCGTCCGAGTCTGCCGGCGGGAGAGGCACAGTGAAGATGGGTAAATAAGACGTGGCCGAGATGGGCGGTTGGATGCGCTTCCCGACAGGGGCCGCCTTGAGGGCAGATTTGCGGGGTGAGTCGGGCTCCGGGCTCTTGTTCTTCTCAGCCTCGGCGGCTTTTTGAGCCTTGGCTTGGGCTTCCTCTGCGAGACGACGCTTCTCCGACGGCGGGGTCATGCCATTGACAACGGGAGCCGGCAGGTCCAGCATGTCGGTGGCTTTGCGGGCGAGTTGCCGCGAGAAATCGCTTGCGTGCCACCATTCCAGGAATTTGAGAGCGAAGATAGATGCTGGGAGGAAGTAGCGCAGCGATGACAGCACCTGCGGGTACAGGTTCTGCGGGCTCAGCATCCCCAGGAGGCCGGAGCCCGGACGACGCGCACCACCGGCTGCGGGACCGGGCTTGGGCTTGGGTTCTAGGACGGCCGCAATGGCGCGGTGGTCTGCTGCGCCGAGACGGCGGATGCGCGTCCCGATCAGCCACAGGAAGGGGGAGGAGTACTTGGTGTTGTCGAAGAGGTAGGCGAGGTTGAAGGCGAGGACGGAGAAGTGGTAGGCTGCGTTGACGGACGGGTAGACGTTCCGTAGGAACCACTTGTAATAGAAGGCCAGACGCTGCTTGACCGTCGGGTTCGGCGGCAGGTCGTCGCTGGGGTTATATCGCGGCCCGCCGCTTGTGATCAGTGCGGCGTGCGGCGCCGCGTGCACGTCGTACCCCTCATCGAGCTTGCGCTTCAGGTAGGGGATGCCGACCATGACGAAGAGATTCTTCCACACGTCTGAGTCCCGCAGTTTAAGGGTTTCCCGGACGGGGGCTGAGGCGCCCAGTTGGGCTCGGGGGACTTCGCCATTCTTCGTGAGGAGGACGCGCTCTCGTTTTAGGGAGTAGAAGTTCTCGGTGAAGGAGCCGCCGAAGTTGCGCAGGTAGTAGCGTTCGACTACCAGCGAGAGAAGTGCGTAGATCTCGTCATAAGAGTTCAGGACGCGGAGGAGATATCGGGGATGTCGATGAGTCGCGACTGCAAGGAGATAGCGGAGGGAGGGAGGGAGCAGGTCTGATAGTTGCTGCTCTGCGAGGAGTTCTACCCGACAGTTGATCGGTTAGTTCCGGTACGGAATAGTCTGTCGTAGATAGGCTATATTGACTTACCGAAGAGAGACGGCTTGAGCTCGTCAAACTCCTCCTGAAGGCTAGGAAGATACTCCATGGTGACAGTCGTGGCGCATCCTCCACGATGGAAGAACAGCGAGAGTGACAATGCGGAGGTCGAATCTCCCCGGCCGCTTCAGCCGAGGTCCAGCGTCATGCGTATGACTCAGCACTGACTCAGCAAGGCCAGGCCAGGCACAAACAGGGCAAACAGGCTTGGCAGCTTGGCATGAGTCATCAGACAAACAGGGCAAACAACACCTTATCCGCGGGGCAAAAAAAAAAAGTTTACAAATCTATAACTTGTCAGTCTTTCCGCCATCAACTAAAAGGGTCTGGAGACTCCCGAACTTTTGGCTTGGTCTTTTCAATTTCACGCACAAGTCATACTACGCAGCCATGTCGATGGATCTGGATGCACCTATGCCCATTGGGGCTCAGGAACAGGTTGCGCCGACGTATGTTGACCCCTCTTTGTCTATTGCAGTGCCCAGAAGGAGGCAAATGGTGCTTTTTGGACCGTCGAGAACGGGAAATCATTGTATTTTTCAAATGGATGGAAAGCCAGGATGCTGATTTTTCTTTTTTTTTAGCATCCTCTGTTGCAACTGTGGTGCCCCCATCGATGGCACATCATCCGCCGGTGCCCTCTGTACGGACTGCGTCAGGTTGAGTGTCGATATCTCCGCCGGTGTCCAGCGAGAGGCGGTTCTTCATACCTGCCGTGACTGCGAGCGGTGGCTGCAGCCCCCAAGTGCCTGGGTCAGCGCTCCCCTCGAATCGAAAGAGCTGCTGGCTCTTTGTCTGCGTCGGCTGCGCGGTCTGTCCAAGGTCCGCATTATCGATGCCAGCTTTCTCTGGACGGAACCGCACTCGCGACGTATCAAGGTCAAGATTACTATTCAGCAGGAGGCATACGAATCGATTGTTCAGCAAACGTTCGAAGTTGAATATGTCGTCGCATACCAGCAGTGTCGGGAGTGTATGAAGTCGTTCACACCCCACGTGTGGGCTGCTCAGGTTCAGGTGCGGCAGAAGGTGCCGCACAAGCGAACCTTCTTGTATCTGGAGCAGCTTATCTTGCATCACCAGGCCCATCAGGATACCGTCAATATCAAGGAAGCCAAGGACGGTATCGATTTCTTCTTCGCCCAGCGGAATCAGGCGGAGAAGATGGTGGATTTCCTGTCCTCCGTGGCGCCTACGAAAGTCAAGAAGGCGCAGGAACTCATCTCCATGGATATCCACACATCGACCAAGTCTTACAAGTTCACCTTTTCCATGGAAATCGTCCCCATCTGCAAGGACGACCTGGTCGCCCTTCCCATCAAGCTCGCCCGATCGCTGGGTAACATTTCGCCTCTGACTCTGTGCTACCGTGTTGGCACGTCGGTCAACCTTCTCGATCCGAATACCCTCCAGACGGCCGACGTCCCAGCGACAATCTACTGGCGGTCGCCCTTCAAGACCCTCGCCGATGTGACCGAGTTGACCGAGTTCATCGTCATGGACATCGAGCCGACGGGCAAGTCCAACGGCCGGTTCCACCTCGCCGAGGTCACAGTCGCGCGCGCGTCCGATCTGGGCTCCAACGACCAGACGTATTTCTGCCGCACGCATCTCGGCGGTGTCCTGCACGTTGGTGACTCCGTCATGGGCTACCATCTGACCGGCACCAACTTCAACGACGACAACTTCGAAGCCATCGAAGCCAGCAGCCAGTACGGATCCACCGTCCCGGACGTGGTGTTAGTCAAGAAGCACTACGCCCGCAAGAAGAAGAACAAGCGTAACTGGCGCGTTAAGCGCATGGCGCTCGAGCACGAGCAGGAAGCGCAGGCGGCGGCGGCGGCCGGCGGCGGTGGCAACAACCGGAAGCAAGACCAGGAGCGGGAGCGTCTCGAGGCGGACTTTGAGATGTTCTTGCGCGACGTGGAGGAGGACCAGGAGCTGCGGCAGACGCTCGATCTGTACAAGGTCAAGAATCAAGCGGCCCAGCAGTCGGGTGGAATGGAGATGGATGAGGACAGCGACGGTGGTGACGACGCAGGGGTCCCCAAGATTAACATGGAGGAGCTACTTGATGACTTTGATGAGCTGAATATGGGAGGCAACGAATGATTCTGGGGGAGGATGCGGACTTGATCATCACGACTGCACAATGGGTTTGGCGTTCCATGGTTTGCTTGATCTGATACTCTAAAAGCACTGGCTTGAACGGCCAGGATTTTTTCTTTTTTTTTTACAACCTTTATAGTACATACAAACACTTTTTATGGTGTATACAAAAAACGAAGTTGATTTCTTCGTATCACTGGTATCATCTATAACTATCGTATAAAACATCCATCCAAAAGAAGTATAAAACCATCAAAAAATCTTAGCCAGCACCTTTTTCGCATCATCCCCAAGAGCCGCACGCTCAGAAGGCACCTTATCACGGCCCAGTTTGACCTCATTCTGCCTAAACACTCTCCGAATCTCCCCGTCTCCCTTCCTCGCCTTCTTCTCCCCACCCAGCCCTGCACCCTCCTTCCTGCCCCTCTTCTCCTTCTCCTCATTCTTCCTCTGAATCCCCGAAATAACCTTCCCTTGCTCAACACCCTCCACAAAGACCTGATCCTCCTTTCGCGCACGCGCATCCTCAATCTTCTGCCTCGCCTCCCTCTCCGACCTCTCCCGCTGCACCTGCTCCATCAGATCCGCCCACTTGAACCCACGCAGGTACTTCATATTCCACACATCATCGTGGTACCAGCTGCCCTTGCGGCCGCCCACAATCGACGCATTCAGCGTCTCCGCGCAGATCTTCGCCGTCTTCTTAGACGCAAACTCCACCCATCCGTCCGTGTAGATTTTCCGCTTATTCGACCGGCGGCGCGGCGCGGACGCCCCGCGGACCTCGGGCTGCAGGAATACTTTCGTGATGGGGCTGAAGCCGCGCGTTTCGAGCAGCGATTTCAGCGCGAAGGGCTTGAGGTACGGCGGTAACGAGGAGAGGTATACCACGCCGGTCTTGTTCTTCTTGGGGGGCTTGATTGCGCCTTTTTTCGTGCTGCTGGTGGTGGTTGACTTGTGCGCGGTGGCGTCGAGGTAGTGGTCGTCTTCATCATCTTGTTCGTCGATCTCACCGCTGAGGCCCACGCCGCCGTCTAAATCTTCGTCGTCGTCTTCATCTTCGGCTGTGGTGGTCGACTTGGCGCGCTTCGACTTGGTCTTCGCCGTGCGGCTTTCCCCGTCGGTAGAGTCGTCGTTGGAGCCGGAGTCAGATCCGGCGTTGTGTCCCGTTCGTGTCCTCCGTCGCTTCACAGATCGTACTTTGGATTCCTCTGCGGCTTCGGAATCGTAGCCAGCTTCACTGCCTTGTCCTTCTTCTTCGTCGCTGTCGACGATGTCGAGGAACTCGTTCCTCTTGCGAGTGGTCATTGCGGCGGGGGGGAGATATCGGTAAGAAGTACAAGATTCTTGATCTATCCGTTTGTATTGTAGTTGTCTGTCAAATGAAAGAAGATATGTACGCTGCGATCAATATTTGGGAAATGTCAGTTCAATGTTTGATGATTTCCCCGTCAATCTTTTTTTTTCTGCCGGGCGGTATAAGGGACAGCATTTGTGGCCAATCAGCGACGACATAGTCATCTTATACTTTTGAGATTTCACTGCGGACTGGGTCCAAGATCTGGGAACAAAACTCGGATTCAATTACAAGGTTTTATCATAGATACTAATAACCTGGAATTAGATCATAAGGACGGTGTGGGATGTTTATATATCACGTGCCGCATTGTTAGAATCTGTGCTCTTGAACTCGGTTCACCTTTGATATGGATTGGTATCTGAATTCTAGAACGACAGTATATATGTAAAATCAAAAAAAAAAAAAAGAGAAGAATGAAGTCTATACATTTATGCGGCAACAACCGTGGGAAAACTATGTACGCAATGAACTTAGCCACAATGCAAGAGGGGTATGATGAACAACGATGTAACGGTCCGAGTCGAACAACCAAGACGCCCCAACATTTCTAGACAGAATCTGGACAGAACCGAAGAAATCAGGCCAAGGGAGGGTGGATACGCCACTCAAATCCCAAAGGCCCATTTCAACCGCTCGTAGGCGAAGAAACCGGTGGCAACCATCGGGATCACCTTGACGTATCCGATGGTCAGCCCGACCCAGAACCCTCGGAACCCGCGTTCAAGCCAGATTGTCCGTGCGGTTTCGAGGATTCCGAGCCGGCGGCCGTCACCGACCACGCCGCCGACTTGCATCCGTCGCCGCATCACCTCGAGTGGATATGACGAGGTCTGGGACACGAGACCGGCCAGGGCCCCGGAGAAGAGCTCAGCGGCGGCGGTCAGCTGTGGTCGTCGCGATCCTCTGCGGGAAGTTTCTGAGCCCGGGATGGTGGTGTGTTCGGCGAGGGAAGGCGAGCGGAGCCAGTCGCCGACGGTGTCATGGGTGAGGAACGACACGCCCGCGTACGGGAGCATGCCTAAGAGTGTCGGGACGAATCCCCGGTAGAAGTTCGCCAGGCCGTAGGAAGGTATAGCGTTGTGTACGACAGCCGAAGCATGCCCCGCTGCCCCTGCGGTCGCCGACGAGGCCGGAGGGGCCTTGGGCTGCGCAGGCCGTTCTCGGTAGATCTGCCGGACGATGTCCCTCAAGGATGATCGCGACGTCCGCTTGGTCTCGAAGGCCAGTCGCACTCGTATTAACTCGAGGGGGTATGTGAAAAACACCGACGTGGTTCCGGCTAGACTGCCCGAGGCCAACCGGCGAAAAGCCGTTTCCTTGTCGCGAGACGGGATCACCACCGCCCGGATCTGTTCATAAGCAAGGAACTTGATGCCGGCATAAGGGAAGATGCGGAGAAGCGTCGCCGAGTGCCCCTTAAACAGACCCCGCAGACCCTCATGGTGCTTGATTTCCCGGACGGCTGCTACCAGGCCGAACCAGCTGCCACTGTATTTTGCAAACTGGGGGTTGGAGGCTTGGAACAAGATCTTCACCCGGTCGAGCGGTGCCACCACAGATTTGGCCTGCATAACATCCAATCCATCAGTCAACCGCACTTCTCACTACTACAGCCACCCATATAACCGGAAGTATCACTCACCGCACACCCTGCTAACCCCCCCGCAACGCCACTTCGCGCGATGTAGCCCGCACTACGCTTGTCGATCGCCTTGTGTTCCCCCCGATCGCTCGCACCCCCGTGTGTAGACGAAGCATCGTTGACTCGGGTCGTGGGATCTGTCGCTGCGGTCGTCTGACTACTCGTGGCCGATGCCGGTCCTCGCGCAGACCTCGGCTGCGCGGCTTGGTCCATCTGCGAATGTTTTGCGAGTTTGCTGCCGCAAAGGAGTTCGTTCAACTGAGCCGGGTATTATAAAGAATGAACCAAAATGGACATTATCCGGAACAATAACAGACTTGGAGCACGTGTCCAAACTGGAAGTCCAGTTCGCCGGCGAGTCGGAATGGGGGAAGATGTCACGGAGTTTATTTACCGGACACTCGGGGCCATGGGATAGTATGAGGTATAAGACGTCAAAGATAGAGAGTAAGGATAAAATCGCCTTGTACAAATCTAACGATGCAGAAGATATCGTGGGGAATCGGTCACCAAATAGTGAGGGAAGTTGATAATCCGGGGAATGGCGGGTCGTGGGGGGGGAAAAGAAAAAGGATGATTGCGATGATGCCATGCATTTCTTCCTGACTATTGGGACAGTACACCTCTGACGTGCCGATACCCGCGGGTGTGCTGATGGCGGGTGTATTTTACCGTCACATTACGCATCGGGATCCGAGAGGGGCGTTTGTTTCTCCGTCGCCAACCGCTATAGAGGCTCAATGCCTCAGGTGTTATATCTCCAGCATCCAACATACTTAGGCAGGTCACAATCAAAGTAATAACAGACGATGTACTTAGAAATTACGTATAAACCTAGACCATCAACGATCTGGAGACTGAAGATATAGACTTCATCTAGTCACCTGGTGCAGACGCACAGCTACCCCAGATTTATGGCTTGACTGGCTCTGTCGTCCGTTTAGTCACTGGCCAGGGTTGAAATGAGACTGGGCATATCCGTCTGGTAGTCTATCTGGTCTCATGGTCACCTACGTGGTACGGAGTAGGCAGTAGGTAGTAATCAACCTTATATTAAAGATCGAATGAGAAGCTTTTTAATTAAAGATCTAGAAGTCAGTGGCTCGAGACAGCTCCGTCGAATCAACGGGCAGGCAAAGTAATCCGGATCGACTCAGTGACCGTGGCGACAGTGGTCTGATGGAGAGAACCAATGATCGAGGTTGTGATTGTCTGCGGCGTTGAGCGGGTTGCAACGGGATCTGGGGCTCTCGGCGAATCATCAATCGGGAATTGCTAATCGTTCTGGCATGGTGTACATGCTGCCTGGTTTGCTCAACCGCTGAGGTGGGAGTATAAATAGATGCCACTGGAACATTTCCATGATGACTCTACCAGTGCTCTTCATTCTTACTTCTACTGCCATACTGTGACCTCGTGTCTGGACTTGATTGATCTTTCTCGCTGCCGTTCGCGGAACAAACGATCTACACAGCACTACTACTACGACAGCCATCGGCGTTACGTCATACAACATATTCTATTCCAATATCTCAAGAAAGTCTAGGTATGCAACCTTAGATTTGTTTTGACTCTATTCAAACTCCTCTTTATGACATACCGAGAAAGCGACTTACCAATTCGATAGGCTTCTGTCAAAATGGTTCATCCGTCCTCAACCTGCTGCAAGACCTCCGGAGGCGGAATCTGCGCCTGTGCTGCGCAAGCCAAATGCTCCTGCGGCAAAGAGAGTGCCCTCCACTGTACCTGCAACAAGGCTTCCTCCGAGAACGCCACCTCCGGAGCTCGATGCTCGTGCAGTATGTTCCCGAATCTGAATAATGTTGCAATTGGTGGAAATGATGGCACTGACACCTCTAGGATCTCGCCCTGCGGGACAATGTACATGCGAGCGCGCCGTGACCGAGAACCACCCTGTCGCGGGCGCAACCTGCCCCTGTGGAAAGAGAGGCGCTGGTGAGTTGGGATTCCTAGAACATACAACATGCTGGCACCAACTAATTTGTCATTTCTAGAATCCTGCACCTGTGAGAAGGCCAGCGCAGTCGAAGAAGCGGCCGAGCATATCGAGACCGATTTCACTAGCCACAGTGCGCACCATACTCACCATCTTCATCATGGACACAATTAGAGTGTGGTGAGGATGTCTTTTTGGACAGAAGTTGGTTCCTGGGCTGTGGCGTTCGGTGGAGTTCTCGAATGGATGGGCTGTTCTTTTTCTATGGATTATCTGCTGGATTTGGCTGTGGTTTCACTGAATGTTCGGGGATAAGCTAGATGCAGGATGTATGCACATGTGATGTATCAGGGTGGGATCATGGGAATAATTCAAATCGAATATTAATTTTAAACCATCACAATTCTTTCCAATTTATGACGTTGCAGATTGAACCAAACATTCGAAGCAGCAATTCTACCATGTGGCTAGAATGTTAGAAAACTACCCAGTAGACTGGCACCACTCAGGGGATATGCCTGATGTTTGATAGACCTCATACTAAAGCATCACGTGTCTATAGATCAGCCACCGCACCGCCACACCGCATCAACATAATCCCGTGACCTCCACCGGATCGGCCGCGGGAGTGGCTCAACACCGGTTCTCCCTAAATGAATGCATGCATGCATGGAGCATCTACCTGCTGGTCAAAAGAGCTCCTACCCCTCGGTGCAAACTATTTCTTAGATCTCGAACTTGATCCTCTCCCATCGATCGTCTTACTCGGTACTTCCCTGGCATCCTCCCCCTGATTGACAGAGTGTGACCGCATTGCGACTCCCCGACACCCTATCTGTCTCCGTCGCGCTATCCGACAGACCCCCCCCCCCCCCCCCCCCCCCCCCCCCCCCCCCCCCCCCCCCCCCCCCCCCCTCCATACACCCACCTCACCGGAGCTCCTCGTTTATTGCGCGCCATGCCCCACGCGCCACACAGGGGCTAATCGACAACTTCGTGAAACTGATACATCGTTTCCTGCACACATGATCTTGTTTCCATAGGGGATTTCCACCGACTTTCCAGCGGTGCTGTATGCGCTTATAGGGAGTGAAGGAAGAAAGGAGACCTCGACCACGATTCGTTTCCAACCGAACTTGTCGCCCTGACCTCGCCGCGGCCAACAATCCTACCCACCGACGATACTATACCCATGATCAATTGACCGCCATGTCTTCTATGCGAGGATTGGTCCAGTTTATCGCTGACTTGCGCAATGCGAGAGCGCGGGAACTCGAAGAGAAGCGGGTGAACAAAGAATTGGCAAATATTCGACAGAAGTTCAAGAGTGGTAGTCTCAACGGCTACCAGAAGAAGAAATATGTCTGCAAGCTGCTATACGTGTATATTCAGGGGTATGATGTCGATTTCGGGCACTTGGAGGCCGTCAACCTCATCTCGTCGAGCAAATACTCGGAGAAACAGATCGGCTATCTGGCCGTCACCCTGTTCCTGCATGAACAACACGAGCTGCTGCACCTGGTTGTGAACAGCATCCGGAAGGACCTACTCGACTATAATGAGTTGAATAATTGTTTAGCGTTGCATGCGGTCGCCAACGTGGGTGGCAGGGAAATGGGAGAGGCGCTAGCAACGGATGTGCACCGGTTGCTGATTTCGCCGTGAGTGGACTCGTCTTTTCTGGAGACCTCGCATTATGCTCACATGCTTCATAGGACCTCCAAGGCTTTTGTCAAGAAGAAGGCCGCTTTGACCCTCCTCCGACTATACCGCAAATACCCCGGGATTGTACAGAACGAATGGGCCGAGCGCATAATATCGTTGATGGACGACCCAGACATGGGTGTAACTTTGTCAGTAACATCGCTCGTCATGGCATTGGCACAGGATATGCCCGACGAGTACCGCGGAAGCGCCGTCAAAGCTGCTTTGCGTCTGAAGAAGGTCGTGGTGGATAATGACGTTGCGCCTGATTATCTCTACTACCGCGTGCCATGCCCGTGGATTCAGGTCAAATTCCTGCGCTTGCTACAATACTACCCCCCATCGGGTATGTATACGTCCTCTAGTTAGATACTTGCTTATGCGCATGGCTAACCCTATCCAGATGACAGCCATGTTCGTGAAATCATTCGTGAATCTCTGCAACAGATCATGCATGTAGCCATGGACACTCCGAAAAATGTGCAACAAAATAATGCGCAGAACGCGGTGCTCTTCGAGGCTATCAATCTGCTAATCCACCTCGACACCGAGCACGGCCTTATGATGCAGATCTCGACTCGACTAGGAAAATACATCCAGTCCAGGGAAACGAACGTGCGGTATCTGGGATTGGAAGCCATGACCCATTTCGCCGCCCGGGCGGAAACCCTGGATCCCATCAAGAAGCATCAGAACATCATCTTGGGATCCCTCCGTGACCGGGATATCAGTGTGCGACGCAAGGGCTTGGACCTGATTTACAGCATGTGTGACACCACGAACGCGGGCCCGATTGTGAATGAACTGTTACGCTACCTACAGACAGCCGATTATGCCATCCGGGAGGAGATGGTCCTCAAGGTCGCCATTCTTACAGAGAAGTACGCAACCGATGCGCAGTGGTACATTGACATGACCTTGAAACTTCTGTCTCTGGCAGGAGATCATGTCAACGATGAAGTGTGGCAACGTGTTATCCAGATCGTGACAAACAACGAAGAGTTGCAGGCGTACGCGGCGTTGACACTGCTCAATTACATGAAGACGGAATGCCATGAGAGTCTGGTGAAAATCGGATGCTACGTCCTGGGCGAATTCGGTCACCTCATTGCCGATAACCAGGGGTCCAGCCCCATCGAGCAGTTCTTGGCCTTGCAGGCGAAGATGATCACCAGCACCGACAACACGCGCGCAATGATCCTGTCGTCCTTTGTCAAATTCGTCAACCTCTTCCCCGAGATTAAACCGCAGCTCCTGCACATATTCCGTCTGTACAGTCATTCCCCGGATTCCGAGTTGCAGCAGCGTGCTTTCGAATATCTGTCGCTTGCGACGCTCCCCACCGACGATCTTCTCCGGACGGTTTGCGATGAGATGCCGCCTTTCTCTGAGAGGGCCTCGATCCTCCTGTCTCGCCTCCACCAGAGGACAGCCGGCACCAGCGACAAGAAGACTTGGGTTGTGGGTGGCAAGGACGCCAATATCGATAAGAAGGAGGTCCTCATGGCGCAGAACACGGGGCTCAAGCGCTCCTTCACCACGATCGTCAACGGCACAAAGACCGGAGCGAACGCAATGACTCCCACGGGGGCCTCGAGCGCGTCGGGTGACCTAGCGGGACTGGACCTCAGCGCTCCCTCAGCGCCGGCCCCCAATATGGCCAGCGCGGCACATCTCACACCCGACTGGCACATCGGGTACAACCGGCTGTACTTTGGAGAGGAGGGGGTGCTCTTCGAGGATGCCCAGATCCAGGTTGGGATGCGGTCGGAGTATCGTGGCCACTTGGGTGTGGTGAAGATCTACCTGACCAACAAGGCAACTTTCCCGCTCGGCTCACTGACGACGACCCTGGACAACAAGTCCGCGCCGAACCTGAAATCAGATAGCAAGAGCATCCCGGAGCCCTCGGTGCCGGCATCGGGCCAAACGCAGCAGACTTTCTTCTTCGAATCTCGGGGTCCCTTCTTCGATGCGCCCACGATCCGAATCTCCTACCTGGCCGGTGCGCTGCAGGCCTACACCCTACAGTTACCGGTGCTGATGCACCGGTACATGGAGCCGTCGACGCTGCCTACGGATGAGTTCTTCAAGCGATGGAGGCAGATCGGCGGGGGGCCGCTGGAGGCGCAGAGCACGTTCGGGGCCACTGCGAAAGCGAAGGACGTTGACGTGACATTCACGCGATGGCTTGTGCAGAGTCTCCGGTGGAAGATCCTGGACGGCGTGGACCCGAATCCGGTCAATATCGTCGGATGTGCGGTGTTCCAGTTCGCCGATGGGAAAACTGGGTGTCTCCTG
Organism: Aspergillus candidus; assembly: GCF_002847045.1. Lineage (NCBI taxonomy): Eukaryota > Fungi > Ascomycota > Eurotiomycetes > Eurotiales > Aspergillaceae > Aspergillus > Aspergillus candidus. The sequence continues at coordinate 418,513 of NW_020194013.1, read as the reverse complement.
CGGTTGGAGCCCAATTACGAGAAGCGGGTAAGTCTCCCTCCATCCTTCTATGGTAGTGGATGGAAAGCTAACCAGAGTTATGTAGATGTATCGGGTGACCATCCGAGCCACCAAAGAACTCGTTCCCCAGGCGCTGGCCAAGCAGATGGAGCAGAGACTGTCTCAGGGACGACTGCGCGAAGACGTGTACACAGTCTAATGGAGTGGTTGCGAATGCCAACCCGTCCACATTTCGAACCTTGTCTAATAACTAATCTTCATCAGCCCTTTTTTCCCCCTTTATTTTAGCTCTTTCTTTCTTTCTTTCTTCTTTCCATTCACCACATTGACTATCTTGCTGGGGATGCGAGGTGGCCATTGGTTGTATTTTATTGAGATTACCAAGTATATAGTATATGTCCCCGAACAGCAGCATTGCCGTTTGACTGGCGTGTTGTGCAACTTTCAACAGTCCGTTAAGCAACCCCCCTTCTCTCCCTCTTTTAGGTAATAATAGATACACGATATTCGTCACTCATCACAGCAAACCCCATAAAACAGCTCATACAACCCTGGCCTCATGCTTCGGCGGACGATCCCCAAAAAGCGTAGTCCCCACACGCACCTCATCACTCCCCAAGGCAATAGCGCCCTCAAAATCCTCACTCATCCCCATACTCAACTCCAACTCCGCCTCCTCCCCCGTCAACCCCAACTCACCCACAACCCGATCCCTCGTCTCCCTCAAACACACAAAATCCTCATTCTCATTCTCCGCCGTCGTCGCCTTCGACCGCGCAATGGCCCCAATAGTCATCACCCCCTGCAGCGCCAAATTGGGACAGTTCTCCCTCACAAACCGACACAACTCCACCGCGCCCTTCACCGGCTCCACCCCCGCCTTATTCTCCTCGCCGGACGTATTAACCTGCACGAACACCCGCAGCCGGGATTCATGGTCCTCCGCGCGAAACTCGGCAGACCGCGCGCCCCAACCTTTGTTTAGGAGGGACGCCTTCTTCTCGGAGTCGACGCTCTCGACGGCCCAGAGGGAGCGCACGTCGCGCGCGAGTGTGACGCACTTGTTGGACTGCAGGCCGCCGATGAAGTGCCAGCGGATGGTGGGCGGGAGGAGCTTGGACTTTTCTTGCAGCTCTTGGAGGTAGTTTTCGCCGAAGTGGAGGTGCGATGCGGGGGGACTGTGCAGGGCAAGGATGTCGGAGGCGGGTTTGAGCTTGGAGACTGCTATTAGGCGGATTGGTTTGGTGGTGTTGCGGCCTGCGGAGGCTGAGGATGCTGTGATCCGCGAGGTTACGGCGGAGAGGTTGGAGAGGAGGGTGGCGGTTCGGGTGGGGGAGGGAGGCATGATTGTTGTGGATTCGGACATTACGGTGGGCTGTTGGCAGCTGTGGTGTGAAGTCGAGGAGGTTTGAGGTTTCTGTTTGAGGAGGTGTTTAGAGGGGAATGAAGACTGATCGCGATGTGTATATGTGGGGTTCGTTATTATGCCGGCAGTTGTTAGTCAGGGATGTATAAACAGGCATAACTATCGTACTGCTAGGCTAGCCAGATACAGACTAGCGGCTCATCCGTTTCCGTCCATCTGGCTGATCAGTGAGATCCACTTTGCAATTTACTCTGTCCATACTTCATACTCCTTAAGTCATGGTATCATGTATAGCTCTGTGATGGCAGGTCAATACTCCGAGATTGTCTTCTAGGTAGTATATTGATTCTACTATTTACACCTCACTCACTGAGCACCGATCATATGACCAGTCTCATGCTCATGGCTCTTCTTTCATGTTCACAATGAAATCGTTTCAGCCACTATTGATCTCTAGGCACCTTCATTCTTTTCTGGCCTTCATTTGCGCCGTGACATTTTATCTGACAGCCAAGGCTCTTGGGTGATCGAGGTTGTATTCGTGCGTGAGGGGATCCCGAAAGAGACTGATCCAGTCATTGACCCGTTCGGCCCAGTCGGCACCACGAACCACAGGATTACCGCATTACCACCATGATGGATTCTGCACCGTTGGGATAATTCCTCACGTCTTCAGGGAATAGATCTTCTTCAGTCACCAGGATGGTATTCTTAGGTACCTCCTGCGGGGGGCAATTTCTCCCATTGGACCGCTGCCTGCTGGACGGCGCCAACAGAGCGCCAGATGAACCAACGAGGACTGATGCTATTACGTCCTGCAGCTGGCCTGACGAGATATACCCAACTTTGACCCCTCCTGTAAGATGGACTGTTTGACTAAAGCTGTATCCAGGCTGTGAAGAAACGCCAGATTTCAAATCTAGCCCAGTCCATGGCCATCGACCGTAGGCAGCTGTAACGGAAGCGCTTTCCTTTGACGCCGGCCCTCCTGGCACTTGGGCCCTGATCCACTCTTCCACGTCTATCCGTGCTGACGTCAAAGAGTCATTATTTACCCCAATGTGCCCATCATCGTTCTCTTTCTTTTCCTTCTCCGATTGTGCCTGACGTCTTCTTTCACGATTGGGTATATCTGATTCCTTCGCCCCGTTCTTTGATTCCCTGTCAGTTCTTTTGCGCAGCCTGCTGTCTTCATTGTATACTTTCTTTCAATCAGTCTTCCGATCCTCCTCCATTCTTTCTTGCGGGTAGCAAACCAAAGGCCTGGTGTCGGACATAGTCTGATATCTAGCATGCAGTAGTCGCCTCGACTTCTAAACCCGCCCCAGTCTTCTCGCAATAGCGATAACCGTGTCATTTGTCTATCTCCATTTTGGAATCTCGAATATATCCTCCTAGAACACAATTGCAGCGGCCATACCCCCTGCAATCACCCAACAATTTCGGCCCGGAAGCTCGCGGAATCGTGGACTGGAAAAAAAAAATACATTCCCCACCATCAACCACAATACACACCTATTCTTACTTTCCATACTCTCTGCTGGCCAGATAGAGTTGTCCCGAGCCGTTTCTAATTTTCCGATATCACGATATTACACTCTGAACACCATGTGCCGACAATACCTGACCCTCTACGTCTTCTGCCAGTGCGAGGAGGATGCCGGCCACCAGGCCTGCACCGACCGCAAGAAATCCGACTGCGCTGGCGTGGCGATCGAGACGGTCTACATGCAGTGTTTCTGCAATGTGCATGCGACCAAGGGATTTAAGTCGGAAAAGAAGTCCGAGCGAAAGAAGCGCAGTTCCCTCGAGGGCTCCGGTGAGAAGATCTCCTTCTCGCTGCGGAGGAAATGGAACCAACACATGATTGCTCTCCGGTCGCGAACATTTTGATTCCTCAGTACCAGGAAGTCTCGGAGGTGGGGCTTCAAAAGAGAGGGTGAACGCAGATTTGGGGCCTTCCCTCGGAGTCCGTTCCTGAATGGAGTGCATTGAATGTGTCTGTCCAGGTGTCAGTGGCTACTTGTCTTTGATCATTGATCTAGGAGTTTGGGATCGGGGATAAAGGAGGGGTGGTGGAGTTTGGTGTAATTAAATTATTGGTCTGAAGGATCTTCTGTAGTCTTTCTGGAATGAATTCAATCCCACTTGGTCTATATACTCCATTGACAATAGTCTACCACGAGTGGATCAACCATTATCGTCGATCATTGCCCATCAGGCGCCTGCGTGCAAGGTCACCGATGGAGTATGGGGTCTGTCGATCACCGGCTGGGGTTGTCGCGACACGATGAGATGCGATGCGATGCAATGCGATGCGATGCACTCTGGGAAAGACATACATAACAAAGGAGGTGACAATCTCGGACTAGAATGGCTATACAAAAAGAATGTGTCCGTTATTGGGAGGATTGAGACCTGTCTGAGTGGAGAGAAAGAAGAAGAAGAAGGTCCATTCTTTGGATTAATTTTTAATTTCCCCCTTGGAGGGGAAATCCGGCGATAAACATGAGATAAACATACCAGCCCAACCAGTTCTCTCCCTTTTGTTCTTCTTCCTCCTCTTCCTCTTCTCTTCCTTCCTCTCGTATTCAATCAGTTCTTCTTTTTGTCCCTTTTGTACCTCTGTCTTATAAGAGATTCTTCACGTCGTCTCTCCCCCGCCAGCTTCTCTCACAAATACCCCCTCATCCCACCCCCAAATGGGAGGTTCACGATCTGCGTCATGGATCCCTCCCAACGCCATGAAGCGACTTCATTCACTGCGACCAAATCAACCACGTCTCCTTCACCCACCTCCAATCGGTCCACTGACCACCTGAACCATCGGTCCATGGTTGTGACCCCTGTTCCTTTCTCCTCTGGGGTTTCTTCGTCATCGCTCTTATCCCCCGACCCCCCCGCGCGTTCTGCCTGCCAGCCACATCCAACCCCCCGACGCACTACTAGCTCGAATTCGTTGAGGGACGAAAACCGGAGGTCTTCTACCGGTCTGAACAAGCGATCGTCGACCGCATCTCTGCGATCTGCCCACAGCAGCGGAGGCCCGTCATCCCCCCGGTCCCCCACGTTCGCGACATCCCCCACCACAGCCACCATGGGGTCCAAGAAGCCCTCTTCTCTCGAACAACTGGCCCCCACGACTGCATCTGTGGCAGGCGACCATTTCGTGAGGGAGGTGGACCGCCACAACTCCACCGACCTACAGTCGCAGACGCTGGTAGTCGTTCACGATGCGTGCTACGGCCATCGCTTCTCGCGCCCCCGAAGCTCGAGGGCGGCCCTGAACTCGATCGTCGAACGTCCTGAGCGAATCCAGGCCGGTGTGCTCGGTGTGTCTGCGGCTTACGTTCGACTCGCGCACCGCTATGCGGGCGGACGGTTTCCCCCGCATCCGAATTTAGATGTGCAACAGTTACCTGTCCCGCCTTTCCAGATCCGCAAGACCGCGCGCTCCATGGCGCTCACCTCGCCCGCAGTGACCCACGTGCATGGGAGCAAATGGATGGATGACCTGAAGAGCATGTGCGATGCGGCGGAATCGCGACTGGCGCTCAACGGCAAGGAGCTGGTCAGACCACGCAGCAGCGGCAAGGACAGCACGGCCACCAACGACCCACCATTCCACGAAGGAGACCTTTACCTGTGCGCGGAATCCCGGGATGCCTTGGAGGGGGCTCTTGGCGGTGTCTGTGAGGGAATCGATGCGGTCTTCGGTCCCAGTGCAACAAAGAGGACCTTTGTCTGCATTCGTCCTCCCGGCCATCACTGCTCCTCGGATCATCCGTCCGGATTCTGCTGGATCAACAACGTTCACGTGGGGATCTCCTACGCCGCGATGACACACGGCTTGACCCACGCGGCGATCCTGGACTTTGATCTGCATCATGGCGACGGCTCCCAGGCGATTACGTGGGAGCAGAATCGGAAGGCCGTGACCGCGCCCCGGAATGCGGCCAGCTACAGAAAAGCCATGACCGGATACTTTAGCCTCCACGATATCAACTCCTACCCTTGCGAAATGGGCGATCTGGACAAGGTTCGCAACGCGAGCGTGTGCATCGACAAGGCCCATGGCCAGTCGATCTGGAATGTCCACCTCGAGCCATGGAAGTCGAATCTAGAATTTTGGGATTTATATGCCAATAAGTACACCGTGTTGGTTGAAAAGGCCCGCGCATTCTTGCGAATGCACACAGAGCGCCTCAATAGTCTCCCCAACGGTCCACCGCCCAAGGCGGCCATCTTCATCTCGGCCGGATTTGATGCGAGTGAATGGGAAGGAAGCGGTATGCAGAGGCATCAAGCGAACGTGCCCACCGAATTCTACGCCAGATTCACCGCAGACGTAGTGCGCATGGCGGAGGAGGAGGGACTTGGGGTCGACGGACGGGTGATCAGTGTTCTGGAAGGCGGCTACAGTAATCGTGCCTTGACGAGCGGTGTTCTCAGTCACTTGTCCGCATTGGGAGATACGCGACTGAACTCCCGGACTGACGAAGACGAACAAATTGACCGGCTGGCCTCTGAGATGACGGACCGCTTGGGTCTGTACGACACGGGCTCGACCAACGCTCAGTCTTCACCATTTGAAGCTGCCTACGACAGCGGGTGGTGGTCTCCCGTCGTGCTCGAGGAGCTGGAAGCATTGGTCTACCCACCTCCCGTCTCCACGACCAAGCGCGAGAAGTCTGCCCCAACCTACTTTGCCCCGACGCAGTCCTATTCCGCGAAAGTGGTCACGCCCCCGCGCGATCGGAAATCGACCGGCTCGCAGGCCAGTGAACCCGAGGCCCCGCCCCTGCCCCCCATCAGCTGGGCGACCGCAGCGCACGAGTTGTCCAAAGTCCTCATTCCCACCGCGCGGCAGATCAACAGCTGTCGACCGGAGGATCTCAATGCCGAGGCCTCCCGCTTGCGCCGCGAGCGCCAGAACGTAACTGTCGTTGAGAAACCTCCCTCGGCCCCAGCCACGCCCGAGGAGAGTCGGATGAAACTCCGTACGAGAAAGCCAAAGGCTTCCCTGCCGAGCACTCCCAAGGCCGAGACTCCCAAGCGTGCGACTCTCAAGGACAACCGGAGAACCACCATCGATCGTGTCAGTAGCCTGCCGGACCCACCTGTGAGAAAGTCGCCGGAAGCCCGTACAACACGCCGGAAGAGTACCAACGCAACGGCTACATCGACGCCGGAACCCCCCAATTCGAGACCGCCCTCTCGGATTTCACCTACCGGAGAAGGAAATGCAGGTCTCGTCCGGGACGCAACAGCAGCACCGGGACCACGACGGCCTAGCGGCTCTCGATCCGGGACCCCTAAACTCCCTACCAGCCCCAAGACAGCACCTCCTGTTCCGCGAGTGCCGTCTAATTATCTGCCGCCGACTACGAAGGACGAAGGGGAGGCGACGCCCATTATTCCAAGCAGCAATGAGACAGCCCCTCCGGCAGGCGACGTGGATAGCCTGACCTCCGGTGTCCGCAAACTCAACATCAAGCTGAAAGTGCCATCTCCAGAAGAGCATGCGGCTCGGGAGCAGCTTAGGACCGCCAAAGGGACCTCGCGGGGACCGATGCCGCCCAAACGGACCAGTTCCAAGGACCTGCATATCTCTACGAGCAAAGCGTCCTCACGATGTTCTGGTTCTAGTAGAGGACTGTTTTCCAACCCTTCCACACATCAGGACACCGGAAGCGGAGTCAAACAAGAGACACAGCCCTCCAGCTCTCCCATCGTTTCCCCTGACACTACGTCCCCGACCCCTGTAAATAACACAAGTGGCCCCGAAATGGCCAACTTCCCCATTGCACATGGGTGGGATGGTTGGGACGGTACAGTGGACAGACCGGCCCCAACTGCACCGCAGATGCCTTCTACTGGCAGTGCAATCTCACCACCCATCATACCAGGACCCATGCCGGAAAACATCCGCCTTCACAATACAACGTATTCCGCGCCACTATCGACCGCTCCAACCAGGAACGGGCTGCCAATCTTCACCTCGAACAGCCCGATTCCTTTTGCGCCGAGCGGTCCTAGCAGTGAGAATCAACGGCCGGGTGTGCACGCCCATCCCAACCCATTGGGCATGAACCAGTCGACTCCGTCACAATTCAAGCGGGAGAGTGACAACAATTGAAGCCCCAGCCCATGAATGTTCCATGCCAAGTTCGTTGTTTTTTTTTTGTCTTCCATTTTCCCGGCGTTTGCTGAAAGGTTGTCTGTTTTGCCCTTCTTGTTTGATGCTTCGTCGTCTCGGGGAGGATACTACACGGTTGGCTATCATTGTCCCTACATTTGTTTATACCCCTTTTGTTTGAGTAGTACGCTCTCAGTTCTGGCGATGAAATTCAATCTGCCTGATCTACCTGATCTAAAGCAATACTTTAGAGCAAAACTTGATAGCGCTGTTATCTCCGCTCGATCTCCGAGATCAGATAAATACAGTACAGTACAGTGCACTATTAGTAATTTCCCCAAACCCATCATAAAAACCCTACATATAATCTCCCCGCCACCCATAAGGCTGAGTAAGCCGCCACAACACACGAGGCGCTTCTAGCGCCATCTCCGCCTCGTTGATCAATCAGCCTGATTACGCATTGCCAGCTGCCTACTCTCAAATAAACTCCCCGCAAGTCCACCGGGGGCCAGGAAGTCCTATACCCCTCTCCCTCACCCTCATCACAACTCAACAGCAACAGCAACAGCACAACCATGTCCCCCATAACAATCAACAAAGCCGGCCGCGGCTCCAGCGCCGAATCCGACCCGCCCAACACCTCCTCCTTCACCCAAATGGCCGACAAAGACCTGGAGTCCATCGGCCGCCACTGCCAATTCGAATACTGCAACCAGCTGGACTTCCTCCCCTTCCGGTGCGAATCCTGCCACGGCACGTACTGCCTCGACCACCGCACAGAGACCACACACCGGTGTGCGCACGCCGGCGAATGGGCCCGTCGGCGCGCAGGCGCAGCCAGCACCCGCGGACCGGCGCCGGAGAAGCCCACGATCCATAATTCCGACCAGTGCGCGCACACGGAGTGCAAAACGCTCGTCAACACACTTAAGGACCCCGGCGTGCGGTGTCCTGATTGTAGGAAACTGCACTGTCTGCGACATCGGCTGCGGGAAGAGCACGACTGCGCGAGGGTCGGGCCGGGAGGGCGACGCCAGGCTGGTACCGGCGGAGGAGGAGGAGGAGGAGGGAATGACGCGCTGAAGTCGATGTTCGCGCGGGTGCGCACGTGGGGCAAAGACAAGACGCAGCAGCTGACGCCTGCGCCGAAGGCGAACAGTCCCGCTGCGCGGACGATGCAGCTGAACGCGCTGAAGAAGGTGGCTAAGGGCGATGCGGGGGTTCCTGCCGATCGCAGGATCTATCTGCATGTCGTTGGGACGTCCGAGACGCAGCGGACGGATCCGCCGCGGGGGGAGTTCTTCTTCGACTCGCGGTGGAAGGTGGGGCGGGTGTTGGACGATGCGGCGAGGAGGTTGCGGGTGGAGAATGTGAATAATCGGGCTGGGGAGGAGGAGCGACTGCGCGTGTTTCATTTGGAGTCCGGGGAGTTTTTGGAGTTTGGGGAGACGATTGGTGGGGGGAGGGTTGCGCAGGGGAATACGCTTGTTATGTTGAGGGGGGCGGGCGTTATGCTGGGGAAGTGAAGTGATGATATGATATGCCTCTTCTATTCTTTCTTTGTTTTGTGTTGTGTTGTGTTTCTGGAGTTGGGTTCGCATAGCCTGGGTCACGATGCCCCGGGTGTCATTAGAGCATTGTGCAAGTCATATAGTCCTCGATTTAATAACTCATGTGATATCATAATATATACCCATCCATCACGATCTAAACACTCATATTCATCTTGATCGCCTTATGCGGCTGATACCCCAGCACCTCAAACTCCTCCTCCTTCCACCCATCGATCACCTCACTCCCACGATCATCCCTCTTAATCCTCAACTCGGGAAAAGCAGTCGGCTCCCTCTCAAGCTGCTCCCGCACAGCCTCAATATGATCCACATAGACATGGGCATCGCCAATGGTATGCACCAACGTACCAGGCAACAAATCCGCCGCGTGGGCCAGCATATGCGTCAGTAGCGCATAACTCGCAATATTAAACGGCACACCAAGACCCATATCCGCACTCCGCTGGTACAGCAAACACGACAACTCGCCCTTATCGCCACCGCGCTTAAACGAGACGTAGAACTGCGCAAACATGTGGCAAGGCGGGAGCGCCATCTTCTTCATATCGGCGGGGTTCCACGCCGACAGGATAATGCGGCGGTCAAACGGATTCTGCTTCAGCTTGCGCACCACCTCCGCCAGCTGATCGACGCCCTGGCCGGTATAATCCGCGCGGGCATCAACATACTCGGCCCCAAAATGCCGCCACTGGAACCCGTAGACGGGGCCGAGATCGCCCGGCTCGCGGTGCGACAGCCCCACGCTATCGAGGTACTCGCGGCTGCCGTTGCCGTCCCAGATCTTGATACCCTTTTCGGAGAGCGGCTGCGAGGAGGTGTTGCCGGAGATGAACCAGAGGAGTTCGGAGAGCACGGCGCGCAGGAAGACGCGCTTGGTGGTGAGGAGGGGAAGGACCGGGATTGGGGACGCGGGGTCGGCGGGGTTGGGCTTGGAGAGGGAGAAGCGGAGTTGGGGCGGGGCGAAGATCGACTGTGTGCCTGTGCCGGTGCGGTCGGCGCGGTGTTCGCCTTGCGAGAGGATGTCGCGGATGAGGTTCAGGTATTGGTGTTCTTCGTGGGAGGGGTCATGGGGAGGGTTGGAGGGGTTGGTGGCGGAGGGGGACATTTTCTTTTCTTCTCTTATTTTGATTCTTTATGATTGAGTTCGTTTCTTGTGGTTTGCTGTTTCTTGTCTGGTTGGGTATATGTTTTTCAATCGGTGTTATTGGGGTATATGTGGGATGTGAAGATGGTGTTGGCGATGGAGATGAAATTGATGATTCCGACGCGCGGAGACGCGACACGCGGTCACGTGCAATTACCATTCGGTCACGTGCACTCTGTTGTTTCCAGGTGGTTGAAATCCAGAGACACTCGCTTTGAGACACAATCCCCTATCAGAGAAGCAAAGCCAGTTACTCCCGAAGATTTAGATTAAAACAAGTGTGATAGATCAGACTCAAAGGTGCGGGATATACCTTCACTACGGCTCGGGGGTTACGTCGCACCATTGCTCCGTGGTCAGTCTAGGACATGGCTCTTGTGGAGACATTCACAACCACAGATCAACTTCAATAATAGAGGAATAGCCCCACTGTATCTTTCAGTTCAGTTGATTGTTACTAGACCATGTCAGCCCGGATACCATGGGTTCAACAAAAGGATGAGAGATATCTCAATTGGTGATGCCCTGCCAAGCTCGAGTGTAGAAAGAGCGAAGGAGAATGAAGATAATGTAAAAAAGAAAGAAACAAAAAGACTACGCTATCATAATCAAAGTCTAATCTACCATCAAATCAATACCCACCCCCCGCAAGGCATCCACAGCCCAATCCGGATACTTCGTCTTCTCGATATACATTTTGCGGAAGAACTCCCGCACGAACGCCGGGAACCGGTCCTCGATGATCGCCTGCCGGGCGGATCCCATCAAGGACAGCATATAATGGACATTGTGGATGGTAAGCCTGTCATGTTATGTCAGCTTGGGCCAGGCATGTGTGAAGGCAAGGGTAAATCGTACAGGTGAGCCCCAACAGTCTCCTTGGCAGCCAGGTGATGGAGGTAAGCTCTGCTAATCCCCAGGCCGCCTTCTGACTTGGGCCGGCAGGTGGCGCATGTGCACCCTTCTTCCACAGGCCCAAAGTCTTCTGCAAAGGCTTGGTTGCGGAGGTTGAGATTTCCGGAGGAGACGACGGCGTTTCCGAATCGCTGTCGGTGTTAGACTCGCAATCAAGGGTTGTTTGGGAAATATGAACACTCACTGCTGTACGTGTCGGCCACACACAGTCAAACATATCGGCTCCTAGAGCCACCGCAACGACCAGATCCTCAGGGTACCCCTTCACATTGTTAGCATTCGTGTCTTGGAGTGTGATAAAAGATGACAGATACATACCACGCCCATGACATATCTCGGCTTCTTCTCCGGCAGGAGGTCCGTGCATGTGTCGACTCTAGAGATGGCGGGTCAGCAGATAAAAAAGGTAATTCGTGAAATAACTGAACATACACCTTGCAGAACTCCTCCTTGGCCTCTCCTCCAGACAAACCGCCAATAGCAATCCCAGGAGTATCTCGCGCCACCATCTCCTTGCAACAGATCTTGCGCAGCTCGAGATCCAGACCTCCCTGGATGATACAAAACAGGTTCTGCGTCTCGGGATGTTTGTGCGCATCGATGCAGCGGTCCAACCAGCGGACTGACCGTTCCATAGCCTCGTGTATCCTAGCATGATCGGGCGAGGTGGTCGCGATCACGTCGTCGAGCTGCATGATGATATCGGAGCCAATGGAATTTTGTAACGAGATTGAGTGTTCCGGCGTCAGCAACCTGCCCCTATAGTTAGCACGGCGTGGTCACGAGTGGAAGGGAAGACGACATACATGGGAGAACCGTCATGTGGACTAAGGAACCGCACGCCCTCCTCCGTGACGTTGGCCAATTTAAGCAAAGAGACCATTTGGAACCTGCGCGGACAGTCAGCTTCCTGAGCCCGGGCTCCCTATCAATACAATCAAACATACCCCCCACTATCGGTCAAAATATTTCGATCCCAGCCCTGCAACTTGTGCGCGCCCCCGACCTTGTCCAGCACCGCCTGACCAGGCTTCAGCCCCAGGTGATATGTGTTGTTCAGACATAGCATGCAACCCGTTTGTCGGAGCTGGTCGTACGTAAGTCCCTTCAGGGAAGCCTGCGTGGCCACGGGCATGAATATCGGTAGAGGGACCTCGCCATGGGGAAGACGGAGGGTGCTGGCGCGTGCTTTGGTAGTCTACATGAGAGGGTCAGGTTAGAGTTAAGGTCATTGTCCCTCTAAAAGGAAAGCAGTGAGGCCATACAGAGCATTTCGCGTGAAGATCAAACGTCAGCGCAGACGGCATCGACTTGCGCGGGGTGGCATCGGTGGCCATGGTTGCGACAGAAGCCCCGCGACGAATAATAGAGGGAGTCGGACGGGCCAGCAGCAGGCGAAAGCGGCTATAAAATGCAGAAATATACGAACGGGGGCGGGCGCATGTCATCAAGGGAAGAAGCGCTGGCGAATCGAGTTAGGAATGGAGAAAGCCAGACGATGCTATCTCTCTATCAGTATCGAGCGATAAATCAATATTTGCCGATCAGGCACCGTTTGCACTGTTTTCAATGTTTGCACCTCCCCGGTAATGTATAACTTTGTGCACGGTATCCGGTATGTAAAAAGGGGTTCCCCGCAGTCCGGTATTTCTTTCTCGGCTTTTCCCTTCCTTGGCCCATGCGGAGGTTAAGTCCGGGATTCGCGATCTTACGGTAGATGATTAGATCGGATGGATAGATGCTGGGATCCGTGTATATCACTGGGTCGTGTCTCGTCAGCCAACATGCATATACCCTTGCAGTACATAAGGAGTTCTGCCCGTTTAATCCCTCCCGGAGATTGACCGACTTTCGTGAGTTGGTGTCTCCAACTTCGGTCCAGATTCACTTAGCGCCCTTTATGCGGGATGTAGTCAACCCCATCGGGGCTATTTTAGTCCCTGAAAGCTCTTCGCGTGCTTTCTTCCCTGCTCGAGCAACTACTATTGAGCTCCAGCCTCAGGACAATCCCAGCCATGAGCGGTCAAGAAAAGAGCAACCATGTCGATGACACGGAATTGGGCCTGGAGGTACGCAGCGTTCACCATTGATACGTACATACGTAATTAACACTACTGTCAGGATGCACATTCTGGGGAGAGCAACGACCCTGGGTACAAAGAGCTTGAAAAGCGTCTAGTGTGGAAGCAGGATATGCATATCGTGCCTCTTTGCGCCGCCATCTATCTGCTTTGCTATCTAGATCGGTCCAATATTGGTGTGTTGTGTGTACCACGTTATGCTCACCAAACACATGTTGACAAGAGCAGGGAATGCCAAAATCCTCAACGAAGACACGGGCGATGATCTCCTCTCGGAGACAAATATGACTTCTTATCAGTTTACGTATGCTCCAGTCGACAGCCATGTTACGTCCATATGGCATACCACTAACGCGGTTCAGAATCGCACTCATGGTATTTCTAATTGCCTACGCCCTGTTCGAGGTCCCCTCGAACTACCTCCTTAAGAAGCTCAGACCCAGCGTACGTGACCCTTCCAAATCAGTCGAATTTCCCGCTCACCAGTCTTCAAGAGATGGATCTCCTTCCTCATGCTCTCCTGGGGAGCAGCCACGATGGGCCTCGGCGGCGCCCACAACTACGCCCAAGTCACAGGCATCCGCTTCCTTCTCGGAGGTATCCCCCCCCCCTCCCCCAAGATCAAAGAAGAATACTATACTAAATCCCCCCAGCAATGGAAGCCGGCCTCTTCCCCGGCTTCGTCTACTACCTAACATTTTGGTACCGGACCTCCGAGCGATCCATACGCGTCGCGCTGATCCTCGCGTCCGCCACCCTCGCCGGAGCCTTCGGCGGCGCAATCGCCTACGGCGTCGGCCACATGAACCAGGTGCACGGGCTATCCGCATGGCGATGGCTATTTATCATCGAGGGCGCGCCGTCGTGCGCATCTGCCTTTCTCGTCTGGTTCCTGCTCCCTGATTATCCTGAGTCTGCGGCTTGGTTGAGTGAAGAGGAGAAGGCGCTTGCTGCGCGGAGACTGCAGACGGAGGGGTCGAAGGGGGGCGCCCATGCTATGACCTGGGAGGATGCGAGGGGGGTGTTGACTGATTGGAGGTTGTATGCGCATTATGCTGTATGTTCTTTCTTCTTTCTCCTCTTTCCTTTCCTATCATATGGTGTATCAACCCACTATCATATCTACCCACTCTCCGCGGCAAAAGCTACAATGAGCCATAAAGCAAGACTGATATACAAAAGATCTACTTCGGCATCTCAACCCCCTTCTCCAGCCTCAGTCTCTTCACCCCAGCCATCACCAGCGGCCTGGGCTACACAAGTCTGCGCGCACAGCTAATGACTGTGCCGCCGTGGGCCGTCGCCTACGTCGTCACGACGGCTGTAGCTTGGTCAGCAGATTACTTCAATAGGTTTGTCTACCTTTTCTCTCCTTGTCTACTATATACATACCTGTATATACTAATATGCATAATTGCTACAGTCGCGGCCTCCACTCCGCCCTCTTCGCCTTCATCGGCGCGATGGGATTCCTCGCCTCTGCTGTTTTGCCCGCTGATGCATACTTGGTACTGTTCCTCTACAAACCCTTAGAATAATAATAAAGAAAAGCTAATAAGAAGAAAAGCACCGCTACGGCTGTCTAATAGTAGCCGCAAGCGGCTCCTTCGCCTGCATCCCGCCCCTTTTAGGCTGGCTCTCCGCAAACCTACACTCCACAGCCGGAACAGGACTCGCCATTGCATTGAACGTGTCATTCGGAGCCCCGGGGCAGATCGTGGGCGTGTGGATCTACAAGAGCGAGGAAGCGAAGATAGGGTATCCGACGGGGCATTGGGTGAATGCGGGGTTGCTTTTGTTTGTTGCTGCGGGTTGTGTGCTGTTGAGGTTTTATTATGGGTGGAGGAATCGGCGGGTAACTGGGGGGGAGAGGTTTGCGTATTGATCTTTTTTCTTGCTTTATTGATTTCGGTCGTTAGAATAATACTTATAGTACCTATCTATATAGTATAGCTTAGGGACTGGGGTGGATGAGGTTAATGGGTGGGTAATGCTGGTTGTGGTTGTGTTCGTGTTGAGGGTTATTGTGAGAGACGTTGTGCGTGGCAGACATGTCAGAATATTTAATATCATTGAATCGGGTCTGAATGAAGTCGTAAGTAAACTGGATAGTTGTCGTACAAGTCCCGAGCAAGCTGGCAGTGCCAAACAGTAAGCCAGCCGGGAATGTACTGCAGATCTGCTTCGTATAATCAAGCCGACACTAACAGATGGGCATGGACTGATCTGTAATCATTCTTGCAATGAATGACCTTATATATAAAGGTGAGTGGACTGATATTAGTAGGTAGCATAACCAAAAAAAAAATAAAAACAAGAAGAGAAAATAAAAAAAAAAATAAAAAAAAACAAAGCTGAAGAGCAGGAACGCCAAGTGATTAACCGGATCCGGGCTACCCCAAGCAAATCCAGGAACTGAAAATAAAATTAATGGTTGTCCGACCCGAGCGTCCGTCCGGTTCCATGGTACGCGCACACGTGAGCCACACAAATAAGGTTAAGCTCATGGATATGACGGAATGGCAGACATTTGAACCCAGCAGGCTAGATATAGTTTTCTTTTTTTTTTTAGAGGAGATCCTCCGTAGAATTGGCAATTGAATCGTGTTAAGCTGACAGCTGTCTTGTTCTCTCAGTTCACTCTGGTGTGTCGGTCAATGGAGGCTATAGGTATCATCGTGGTGGGTATGAAGGTAAGAAACGGAACGGTCACTATATAAGGTAATCCATGATAAAATGGACACGATATAAACTGTAGCGAGCTTGTTATCAATCAATCAACCATAGAAGATCAACACCTGGTTCAAACTCCAGCATGAACACCAACCGCGCGGATAAGCATGGACGGGGAAGAACCTAATTAAAAAAAGAATTGAGTAAAACAAAATAAAACTTTTCCTAGTGCTATGTCTGACCGCAGCAGACCGCCTCTCCCTTGATCCACACCTGTTCACCAGACTGGACGCGGAAAGCCTGTTAGGTTTTCCGTCAGTGGGATAGTAGAATTCCGCAGGTCAACGACGACGGGAGGCAGCAGGCATGCAAAGAATCATGAATCGTGTTAACAGGATGTCTTCCGCAGAAGCAAACGCAAGCTCAAATTCGTAATATGTCATCATTATCTGTCGTCAAAAAAAAATCATCGTGCCACAAGATCTGCCGCAATATGACAAACTTATAAGGAAACAGGCGCACAAGAAGGGAAAAAGTACACAAGTGGGTCAACCAGACCACGCTTGGGAACCACATCAGGGAAAGCTGCGACGGCAAAAGTAGGAAAAGATCCAGAAGAACCGACGCAGATCATAGAAAGGGGTAAGAAGGAGAAAAATCCACGAAAAAAAAAAGAGAAATGAATCGAAGTGGATAAAAGAAACGAAGAAAAAAAAAAAGAAGAGGAGAGGAGAGAAGAGAGAAGAAAATCCACCAAAATATGAAACAAGGAATCCAAAATCGAGTGCAGCAAGACACCCTGATGCCAACTGGGTCAGCGATTTATCCATAGGCCCGCCCATACGCTTGATACGGCCACTGGGACTGAGAGAACCAACAACGACAACAAAATGGACGGCGGAAAGCCGGCGAATGTTGTACACGTCTGCGAGGCCCCAAGAATCGGCATCAATCCGGAAAAAAGGTCGCACGCGAACGAAACAAAAGCGAGATGAGATGCAAGACCCCCAAATTCCCAGAGATTTCCCACATTATAACGTCAAGCAATAACCACCGTGTTTTTTTTTTTTTTTTCGACGAAGAAGCCACACGCCCCTCCCGGGGGGCGGGGAGGAAGGGTTGAGGCGTTGCAGGTAGGGAGAGGCCGGGGCTCACCGGCTAATTGAATCTGGGTTGCTGATAAGAGGACGACTGCCCGGTGTAGGCGGACGAAGAACCTGGAGTCAACCACGACAGGGCGACCTCTGCGGCATCTTCTTTTGCATTGTTGACATTCTCGCCATCATACCAATATCGTGCCACGAGGGTCTGGCCTGAGACTGCGACGGAACTGGACCAAGCCGTGCGACCTCCTAAAAGACGAAGGAAAAGAAAACATCCAATTGTCAGTGAAATGAATCCGTACAACACGATTTGGAGCCAAAAGTCGGTGAAGAACAGCAAAAACTCCACACGCTGATGCCGAGACATACATGCGTACCCAGGTAAAATGGATCCTCATCCCATCCAGACGGGATTGCAACCATCGCCACCCCCCCCCGTCCAACGCGGGAGGGGTGTCCGGTGGGGAAGTTCACGGGGGGGAGGGAAAAGAGACGGAGCAGGGGAAGCGAAAAGGACTTAATTCATACCTCGGCGTTCGGAAAAAATATTGTAGACGGGGGCCTGTATTTTGGATTTCCGGCAGTACTCTTTGGAGGGTAGTAGTTCTTAGCATATGGAATCAAAGGACTCTCCTCCCTAAAAGGATTGCAGAGAAGTGGGGCATACCTTGAAGTTGCGTCTGCCAATTGATCCGAGCACCACCACCACCACCGGTTGGAGAATTTGTTGCTTGGGACATGGTGACAGGAAGGAAGTTCGGCGTGGTGGGGAATAGGAAGTAGACACAGTGAGCCTGAGTCTTGACTAGAGACACAGGCTAAGGAGGGGCAGTAGACCGATGTGTGTGTGTGTGTGTGTGTGTGTGTGTCGAACGGAGACAACGAGAGGAATGGTATGCTTTAGGAGCGGAACAACCTCACAGCAGTCAAGTTGTCAAAGAGAAGAGAAGAGAAAAGAGTCCAAGAGTCAATTGATCATGGAATGAGAAAAGAGAGGGAGGAAAAACGAGAGTTGATGAAGACCAACAATATATATATGTATAGTTAGAGTCCTTTTTTTTTTCTTCTTTTTTTCTTGTCTGTGTGCTTTTGACCTTTCTATCTTTTTGAACTTTTGAACCCCCCTTTTTTTTCTGGTTCTTGTTGTCAATTTATTTTTTTTTCTCTTTGGGTATTTTTATTTTCTTTTTCTTTTTATTTTCTCTTTTTTTTTTTATTGCATTTTTCAATGTGTATATATATATAGGTCAAGGGAACCGAATTGGAAACTTCACTCGACACCTGGAGCGATACGGGAAGCGGGGAGGGAACAGTCATATAAAACTCATCCAAAGCGTCAACCAAGGGCAAGGGAAGACTCAAATTGGCGAGACAAACACGGAACCTAATCATCGAACCTAACCAGACGGTCTTATGCAGGTTGGGAGGTGGATATGGCACAGCGTCAGCAACCTTTCCTCCCTCGCCTTCCCGGCACGCCCCGCCTCTTCCTCCTCCCTGGCACACTCATCCTCCACTCAAGGAACGCTGGTTGCATGGAGAAACATGCGGATCATTATGAGGCTGCAAGCTGGAACGGCCCGGCGCACGCCGACTGAGAATGTACCCTTGAAGAAACGCCAAAAACACCAGGGAAAAGGGCCACTAGTCTCCACACAGACCTGACAGACCCATGGATGGTCATGGGAAAAGCAGTCAACAGGAACGTTGTCGACACTAAGGATGAGGTGAAGCGACGATGACGGTGTTGTACAGAGGATGATAGGTGACAACTCAGTTGATATTGAAGGGGATAAAAAAAGAAATCAATCAAAAGAATAGGATCAAAATGTCAATAAAAAATGAATCAAATAAAATCACATCAAATAAATGAAGAAAAGAAAAAGAAAAAGAAAAATCAAAAAGTAAAAGATCAACAGTGCTAAGTAGACGATATTCCGTTTGTCGCCTTGAAAATGGGGCTCTTCCTCCTCTTCTGTCCCCCTGGTCTCGCAAACAGGACCGTAGCAGTCGGGTACAAACCTCCGTCGCCTCATATATGCTCCAAGTGGAAGACACCCTAAAGATCGAGACCAACAGAGAGGAAAGGCCCTTCTGGGAGGGATCAATGGCGGAGGAACACAACAATGTGAAGACACCTAGGGAGGAGGGGGAGGGAGAGAGGTGGAAAAGAGTCTAGTTGCCCAAAAGCGGAGAGCAAGAGGACAGAAGGAGGGTCCCGTAGAGAAGAAGCGACGAATTGACAGCATAATTGATTCACAGCAGCCAGTAGAACCCCTCAGACCAGATCCAGGGCGGGACTAGAGACCATGCCAGCTCATCATTAATCAGAGGAGAAATCAACAAATTAAAATCAATTTAATCAATTTAAATTTCAATCAAAACTCGAAAAAGAATATGTATAAAAAAAAAAAAATAAAAATGTAGATTAATAAAAGAATAAAAGATCGAGAACGAGTCTCAGCCCTGAATCTAAACGGCCACAGACCGGGCCGCTCTGCATGAACTAACACGATTGTGGTTGGAACGGAAGAAAGGACTGAAGAACCGAAGGACGTATGTAGGAGTAACTAGCCATACTAGCCAGGGTCAAGACACTAAGTGTGTTGGTAGTGTCATGGAAGTTATTGCTGGCATACCTTGCTACCTACTACCTCCTCTCACACGAACCAAGACAATGCAGTATCGAGTACATGGATCATATCATCTTCCTTGTTCTTCTGCAGGACACTATCCAGCCAACAAAGAAACAAATTGGGTCAGTTCAAGACCCAACCCAAAATTCCGGCCAAGGAAAGGAATTGATTTGTCACTGATTCTCTAGCACTGTGTTGGGCATACATACGTGCATCATTCTATCGTGACTCTTGTCAATGACCATCACCAGCATGATTTCATGATTGACATGCGGCTACGTGAACCAGCTTGGGGAGACTAGGGACAAGAACCAGAACAGAACCTGCATGAGCGGAAGATGCACGATGAAGTATGGCGCCTAAGGGGGTAATAAAAGTAAATAAAACCATAATAATAGATAGATAGATATATATATATATATACATAAGTCTATCTAGAAATTATCATAAAAATAAAATAGATAAATAAGAAGAGAAATAAAGATAAATAAATAAAAATCCAACGAACACCTTCAAATAATTCAATAGTTTTGGCGAGTCAGGCTCCCGATCTGCCCCGCATTGGCCTCAGGACAAGCTTAAATGACATCTGCCCATTCCGACGGGTATGTTAAGTCCAATAAAAGTACACAATCAATACAATACATATATAAAACAAAAGGTCAATAGATAGTATAGGTAAATCCAAAAGAAACAAGATATAGGATAAAGTAAAAAAGAACAAAAAGTAGAGCCCAAATAATAACAATAGTAAAATAGATAAACCAAACCCATCAAAACCATCAAAAATCATGGAAAATAATAAATACTAGATTATATTTAGAAACCCATATCGAACCCCCAAATGAATGAATAAAATCCGAACAGATGTCTGTCATCATCATCACCAACATCATCTCTGATCCAATCATCCACACAATCACCCCATTTCCTCGCCCGAATCGGATTGGACCCGTCCAAATAATCCATCCATACATCCATCATCCCCACCAGATCATTCGGGTCCAGACCAGGACGGGGGAGTAAAGAGGGGGAAAGGGGGGCGATATGGATGTCAGGCAGAAATCGATCCCCAGGTCGAACCATGGTTCCGTGCCGACGCCGTTGCGTTGGCGTGTGTTGATCCTTGGAAAAACAAATATAACTAATAAAAAAAATAAAAAAAAAAAAAACAAGCAGAGAACTGAGTAGTAGGACTGTGTTGATACGGTAGACTAAGTTAATTGTTGAATTCGTGATACATCCTAAAATATCATCATGCGTACACGCTATTCAAAAAAAATATACATGCTGATCAGGTTCCCCTCCCTACTACCATGGTTCCATGGTTCAAATGTCCGGCAAAAACTCAAATGGAAAAAAGATCGATCGCTGAGAACCAACCGATTCGGCTGAAATCATGGAATAGGACAAACAAAACGGGTGAAAATCATTTGGCACAACCAATCAGCACAGCCTCCCGAATGCATACTTGTGACAGGGACCCGACCCAGGAGTTGTGCTTGAAAAATAAATAAAAATATAGAATAAAATAGATAAAGAAAAAAAAAAGGAAAGAGAAAAAAATGTGTTGTCACTAAGTCAAGGTTCATGGGATCGTCAGTTGAGATAGTCATAGTATCAGTTCGTCAGTTCATAAAACCGCCATGCGACTTAATTGAGGCCCTTGCATCCGCCAGGGCAGCCAACCAGAGGAGGGATGGACCCCAATATTCAGCCTCGCACGGTGTTGTGCTTGCACCTTTCCCCCGGCGCAACCTAGGCAGATCCTCGTCGATGAAACACTTCATCAATCAGTCGCTTGGGACCTATGAGCTCCACGCCTCTGCTGATCGAGTGACGCATCGGGCGCGCAAGAGGAGGGGACTTGTCGGAATGCCACCGTCGGCGGATGCAGTCGTCGACTAGCACCATCAATCCGGTCGCGACTATCACACTGCGCGTTGGTGTCAGCCCTTTGTCCACACAAAAGTACATGGCGACCACAAACAGGGAGGGGGGGGGGACAACTTACTCGGCAGCATCGGGCATCTTCTCGTATACCGACGCATCACTGATCCACATGGATGACGGAGGGATCCAGCCTCCCTTGCTCTCCTCCTCGATCTCTTCCATCGGGGTCAGGATGTCGGGGACCATATGGGCGATGGTACGTGACGCGCGCGTGTCAAAGAGGTGATAGGATACGCCCCGCAGATCGCCCTCCCGTCGACTCTCCCGTCTCCACTGGTACTTGGTGGACCAATATTCATATTCGTATCGTTTGGGTAGCCCGGCGCCGCGCCTCCTGATCTCGACACGTGCATAGTTGGAGAACTCCAGTAGCGTGTTCTCTGCTAGGGCGACTGGCCGGTGCACACTCCGTTCCTCATCCATGTCCTCCTCGCCGTCGACCACCTCATCCCTGGCCGCCTGACAGCCCAAGTATTGACTCCTAGGTTCCACGGTGAAGGCTGATCCATGCCCACTCGATCCTGGGCGCAAGCTAGCCAGCACACTGTTCCACGACCGCCGAAACACCGGCTTCATGCCCAAACTCGATTGCACGGGCCTTCGTTCCGAATGGCAGATCTCGCGGCCTGACTCGCGACAGTAGCGGCGGAAGGACGATTTTCGAGAGAACAGATCATACATGCGCAGATGGAACAACGTCACGTCCTGCTGGTAGCCGCCCCGATGGTGGACCACCGTGTCGACCCGCAGGTTCATGTTGCCGTCAATGGTTGCATCGTCGTGGCGGATCAGGAGCCGTCGCGACGACGGAAATAGTTTACCAAACGTAGACGGGGTGGAGGGCAGCACATCGGTCGAGTAGGCGTCCAACCGACGATCTGTCACTTCGTAACGTGGCGGAAGTTCGGGCGATTCGTCAACGGGCGACGCGGTCGATGCATACGTGGATGCCGAATCCCTTGGGTCTTGCGCATAAGTGTCTATCGGCTCCATCCGTTTTGAGGTTGGACGATCGCTATAGATGGTCGGGACGGTGCTCCTCGAACGATCCGAGGTATCGCTAGCGGTGGACGTCGAGCTACCGGCGGTTTTGGAGCTCGCCTGGCACGAAGATTTGCTAGAGATTCCCATAGTGGCGGCGCTAGGTGTGATGAGATGATGTAGCATGGGTCGCAAGCCTGCACGGAGCGGCAGAGTTGCAGGGGGGGGGGTGTTGGTTTGGGGAGGGGTTAAGAGTGAGATGTGTTCTGGTGTGACAGTGGCCTATATATATATGTGGATGCCCAATTCAGTAGGCAGGATTTGTCTTTTCCCTTTCTTTTTGTTTTTCTGGTTTCTTTTTTGGTTTCTTGTTTACGCGGGAGCGTCCAAAAGTCGCATTAATACCGAAGATATTCGAAGCGAGAGAATCGGACAAACAAGAGGTAAGGATAGAGGAATGATTTTGGTTGATTCGAGAACATGTAAGTTAAGAGGTTATCACCATCATAATTTCCATGTCGTCGTGGCTGAGCCGTTATTACCCCGAGCGGGATTTGAGGTAGTTATACACCCGAAGCACCGGATACTTGGCCGGTTGATCTTCGAGCCAGATGGGCAACAGCAGGTAAGGCAGTAGTGCTCGGACGGCCGATGCGAAACCCCCAAGGCGGATAAATTTGCATCAATTTTGGTCATACGATGGCGTTGAACGAAAAGGAGGGACGAACCAGGAGGGAGGAAAATCCCGGGACGAAGTATAATAAACTAAATGATAGGTAACGGTCCCGACGGAGGGGACGAATGGAGGGGACGGGGAATGCGAAGGGGGTCAGTGTACATAGCAGATGACTTCACCTTGATCGTACGGTATGAGACCAGAAAAAGAAGAAGGCGAAAGGAAGGGGTGGAAGAAGAGAGGATAGAAGGGAAGGAAAACAAGAAAGGGTGTGGGAGAGAGGGAGGTAGATGGAGGAAACCAGAAAGGAAACCAGGAATGGAAGAAAAAAAACAATAAGAATCGGAATAATAAACACCAAAGAGAGGATGAGGGAGTCAAAACCGCCTTGGCCGCCCTGTTTTGGTTGTTGCGTTGTTCGTCAGGGTTGCAGATGGACTAGGCAGGAATGAGAATCTCCTTCTTAGCAACGGGGATGAGGGACGATGCCACGTCGATTGGATTGAACTGTCATGCCTAATCTTGTTTATCTTCCTCCGACATTATTGAACTGGTCCTTTTCCCCCTTTACGGTGTTTCCTTGTGTTTCTTTGATCTAAGCCTGGCAGGTTGAGTATTTACTATTTACAGGTTTCTACTATCTCAAACCGATTCATTGTTCCTCCCTCGTCTTTCATTGATTCTATCTCTATATATTCTGTGGGGTAACAAACAAATAAACAACACAGCCGGTTCAGGCATGCTCCCCAGTCCAAAGTAACTTCAGCAAGTGGGGTGACGATGACCTCATCAACCATTTCTAAGACATTCTCTACACACACAGCCCACCGGGGAAGAACTCGATACTGCCTCAATATGGGTCCAGAAAGGTCCCCAGTTTCCTCCCAGCGGATCCCTTCCGCTCGATCGGCGGTGCTTTTTCAGTGGAGCTGGACGTGAGGACGATCAACAAGCCTGATGATAGCACAATCCTGCCCAATTTATACATACTTCGAGCCCTGGTCGATCGGAAGCGCTGATTTGACCGGCTATGTCTGGCCCTGGAGCGGTCATTCGTGCTTTGTTCCGGGCACTGCAACCATCTCTCGTTCCAGAACCCGACCGATGTATGTTTAGGCTGATCGTCTGCTCACTGATTTGCTGTGTTTGGCCACAAGGCGCATTATCCCAGTCCGGTCTCCAGTCTCCATTGCCCAGGTTGTGGCAGTGGTAGGTAGTGCTAGTGGCCGTGTCAGTGGCAGTGGCGGGTGGCAGTGGGCCAACGCGACCCTTCCGAATCCCACTGCCTCGCAACGAATATGCCCGAACTCATCTTTCGCGGGTGGAGTAGCTCTGACCACTGAGCTATATGAAACTGGCTTGTATCATATGGAGTAGTAATACTGGTAGTTAGTTAAATGCTTAGTAGTTACTCCGTCTGCTTTGTAATGATCATGCTATCGGGTGCGCAATCTGTATACAGGCTGAAGTGCCGGTGTTCGTATCGGGTGATCCCATACTATCGGTGCATTGTATATGATATCTCACCGTCAAATAGCATGTTATATATTAGATATTTTCATTACCCTCAGTCAATATGTGTCTTAATATTCTAACAAATTAGAATAATTATGAAGCCTCCGCTTTACATTAGATGAACAGTTTCTAGAGTCTAAAGTACATTGTATAAATTACCCGCCTTTCTCTCACCCGCCCGCCGTCTGCACGGAGCTACCCACTGGTTTAGCCCTAGGGAATGCCACTTGTAATCTCAGATAGAGTCAAATCTCTATATAAATAGAATCATGAGCAGTTACTGAAGCTACATTCAAGCTAATAATCGCTCATGTCTCCTCTTACTCTGCAACCATTCTTATCAGCAATATATCAGCCTGATAGATCAACCACACCATAGGTTCGAAAGTGTAGACAACCAAGAATCAACCAGAATACCATGGCAAGCACCACATACACTACAATTGAGCTCAGCCCCCGTTACCATATTTTACTTGAGTTAGGCAGAAGTAGGAACGCAAGTGTGAAGGTCCCGAACACACGATCGTACACACAACGCCAAAGTAAAATTAGTACTTGATGACACGCATTTTAGGGCTTCGTACCCTAAGACACTCTAACGTGATGAGTATAGTAACGATCGTATTCTACTAGGGTCCAATATGGGTAGGAGAGATCCCCCGCTGTGATAGCGAGAGATCATTGAAGATCACGGGGAGCCCGTTCATTCCCCCTTTAGAACCCAATTGTGGCATGAATCCCTCTACCCAGCATCACCCATCCAATTCCCTCAGCCCAACAGCCCCTCCATCTTCTGCATCGTGTCCACTCAATTAGCTCCGTGGATATTCCCCATCAAGGCCCGGCCCATCGACAGTAGTGTCCTACCTAGCAGCGCCCAGATCGACCACTAACACGGGGCATTTACATCGCATGGAGTCATGTCCGATGGAGTCATGGACCCAAAAGGCCAGTGATCAACGGGCGGGCGATCTGACGCAATAAAACGGGAGAGCGACAGGAAGAACGAAGTGGGAATGCGCTGCTGGTCCCGTTGTGTGGGCCACAGCGGGCCGCGGTGGTCCTGCGCATGTCTAATTCCGCAGGAATTCGGCAGATCCTGAGGACCACTCTGTTGCGGAGCGACAACCTTATGGGGTGAGACTTGTGGTTGATAATGTCGATCGTCCTGCGTGTACCATGGTTCAATGGTCTTGGCGCTTGGGGTTGTGGTCGGCTGGTCGCGCTATTCGGACCGGTTAGATGTACTCCGTCCGTTAGTTAGTGTCTAGGTTACTAGGTGCGGTGAGGGTCGAGACCGGCCTGGCGGTGTCGGGTGTCGGTGTGCCATTATTGTATTGTGGGCGGGTGTTTACCAGTTGAGTCTGGGGCTTCCCAGGGGGTTGGATTTGCGCATATGAGTAGGGGAGTGATTTCAACAGTTGAACTTCACATGTATTGTTGTGGGTCCGAAGCTTGAGCATAGTAGACCTTGATATTGTAAGTAAACTAGTATTCAGGGTCATGGTTGACTTTTCTTGTGCTCGTTATAAACATGATCTACGGGTGAAGTTTCTCCAACATGAGGCTATTCATGGCGTTATTCTCCCCCGTGGCCGAGGTCCTATGCTTAATAACCCATTCAATGCCTAGCAAAGCTCATTCAAACTTGATCATCGTTATTCGCTCAAGAGTATAATAGGAATATATTACATGGACTTATATACACATGTATTGGGTGAAGAATAAAGCAAGAATCCAACGTTTTCCTCTCATTTTCCGTTCATCCTACATCTTTCTATGTATGTATTCCTTCTTAGAAGTATCTTCAACAAGAAATTTCATGTCACACACTCCGTTGGACCAAGATTCTGTTCCGAGTGGGCCATAACTTAGTTATTTGGATAGTAGCAAATATGATCGTCATCAGGGCTGAAGACTGCGTAGTCGAATCAACACCTAGAAAAGGGCCCATAATTGATGACAACTAAAATAAAGTTGATCAGCTTTAAACAACACCTAATGTTTTCTATAAAACAGAATAAATTCTTAGAGGATCTGCAGGCTCTGGTGTGGGGAAAATATACGAGTCAGTAACCGTGCTAATAACTAATAGCGGTGAAAAAAATATAAATAGTCAGGCACGAGTAGTGTTTTGAAAAAGGAGATAGCGCTTACTTTTTGATAGAGGTAATAGAAGTTATTCATTCTTGAATACACATAACAAATTGGAATGGCATGGAATCACTGATCTGGATAAACAAGGTGGACACGTGAAAATATGGACTTTAATAGTATGTTTGAAAACCAGCATGTAATCTGAGACGTGCTTGAAACCTGGATGCATTGAACAGCCAGAAGGAAGGAATTCAAGATAATCCTAATTTTATCATGTTGTAATTGTTGCAGTAAATGTATTTTACTCCAGTCAAACATGGATCAGACCGTGTACCCTATTAAATACATTTCCATGTTTCAATAGCTGAGAATTGTCTAGAATAGTTACATCATTCATTCTTTAAAATGGGGTTAATTGGCGCATACCAAGCTTATACTTCTAGACATGCTATTTGTCGTCTTCATCTGGATCTATACCATCGGAATATTTACCCTTAGGGTTGCGCAAGCTGAATTCCTGTCAATGCAATAATAGATCAAAAGTATCAAGGTAAAGCTCAGTTTGGTTGACAAAGCGCGTAGTGTTCTCAAATCGCGTATGGATCATTCTGGGCTCCCTACTAGGTAGTTCATTAATTTCCTAACAGAAGACCCACGTGTGAACCATGGCCGCCACATATGAGTCCATAGTTTTCTCAGCCCGGTATATCTTTTCTATAGCCTTACACATCATTCTATCTCCATTTTCTGCGTGTCTCATTGTTGATTTTAAGTCTATCACCAAAATCCCTCATAAAAACCACCCGAATCAAAACTTGACTTGCTTTCCTGGGACTTGCTTCTAGTAGTATCGGAGCAGCTGCCCCGCTGATAGAGCTTCAATTCTGGCTGACCTTGTGCAATAAAAAACGGCTGTATCTCCGGCATTGAAGAATTTATTCAGCAAAACTTCGAGGACAAGTCCCAACTGCGTTGCGGAGGACAGCCTAATGCCTCTTGGAAGTTTCAGGATCCAATTTCGATGCGTGAAAGTAACGGATCAAGAGCCATGCGAAAGTAAACCACACTTTCTAATTTTACATGCTAGCAAAGCTCATTCACCGGATAGATAGAGGGAAGACCGAGGCTGGACATGGCTGGGTATATCCGAAGGTGTCCCGTAACCAGAGTGCGCAGGTAATGAGGCTCGGGAAGGATAAGTGTACTAACTACTTTTACGGGACAAGCCAACTGAGGCGGAGTTGATGAGATTGATTGACTTGTATAAAATCCTGCAAAGTAGACATACTGCTATCACGATTACTCTGTCGTGGCTAACGAGAAACCAACCAACAGAGGCCTCAGGATTGATAGAAGGACCAGTGATGAATATCGCACAATTTCAGAAAGAGCGCACTTGGATATAATGTTCCCCCGAGATAAAAAGTTACAAAATCGGACTCAGGTGGGCAAATAGAGCATCGTGTTATTATATCAAAGCGAAAGTGGTGATTGCGATATAAGCTGGGGCAGTGGCTATCATCAAGACAGGAGGACTTACACCCTTTCAAAACTCAATGTTATATTCAAGTATTTTAAGTAACGTATAGGCCGTCTTAAACCTCCCAAAGTTGCTCAGTTCATGTATTCTACACACTATCAATACCCCCGCGTAAAGTAAAATGGGCTGATTGTGAGTGACTTTTCTTATCGAAAAGCATAGATACTTGGATCCCCGATCAGCTTAGAATGTCGACCGATAGAGATAGAAGCATGGTAATTTTCAACAGGGAGATCGAATTCTTATATTCTTGAATACTTGCAGCATTTTATATGCATCAATTTATCTTCTGGAGTCGCACTATCAAATGAGATCCTACTTTTCTTACCCTCGGCATCTTCTGGCACAGATCAGCATATCTACCTCGGAGAGCCTTTTCCGGATCCAACCCAAATTCAAAGCACGAAGACACTTTATGTTCGACTATAAGCGCTAATAGCATATGACATTACTTTATCTTAGCTGAATGTGGGGAAATTGATAAGATCAGTCACATATTGTTGATCTTTCATGGTTCTCGACGTCACATATAAAAGCTGCGGATAGTTGCAACTGTATGAAAAATCAAGACAAAGGCTGTGTTGGAAAAGTCTGTAAATCAGCTGACATGCTAACTAATTGCATTTACCAGGTTTCCTACACTGGAGTACTACAAGATGCAGAGACGGATGCACCCATGGAGCTAATAGGGTGTGAATACGTACGCTACATCTTACCTTTTTTCATAACATGATGTCCACATTGATAGGCATAGATGAGACTAAGTGATCAAGTGTCAATCAATTCAAACAATAAATACAGAATCATGCTATCAGATAAGTGCGTTATTATTCTGCAGACCATGTTAGCCCATGACTTTGAATGTCTTCACCGCGGCTGTACCAGAGAATGTAAATGCGGAATAGCCCCGGTTACTATCTCTACTGCGACTAATAACACATGCACTATGATATTCTACCTCTAGCTTATCTTTTAATTTGCAGATAATCAAATCGTCGCGGAACCGACACCTGAATAGCGCCTCCCGAATCCTTCACCGGTTGGAGACGGGCGGTTCTCCAGCATACAGCGACACCAGGAACACATCCATGGGGTATATCATGCCTATCTATATACAGATAACCCCGAAAGTCCTTCAAAAGTCCTACATCAGTTCCACGAGGCCCACATGGACATCACGAGGTCTGTTTTCTGGGGAAACCAGCCCCACTAAGCCGGGCAGAGACCGGACCGGTTGGTGGACGATCTTGCTGGGTAACAAGGTTCCCTAGCGATAAGAGCCAACCCTAAGTGAGTGGCAGATTGCCCAATGGTCAAAGAAGGGTATGGTCCAAAGAGGGTGGTATCTACCATGCACGCCGGAGATATGTCCGACTCTGTCACGGTAGGTGGCAGAGACTATCCAGACCCAGGGCTATAAATTCAAGCTGAATCCCCCCCGATAGTCGTGATCATCATCCATCAACATCATTACTCTCCACCGTCAGAACCTCTATTCAACTCCCTCAAGCTCAATTACCCGCAAACCACATAACCATCAACATGCGTCTCCTCGCCTTCGTCTCCCTCTTCGCCCTCCTCGCTGCCGCGGTCCCCACCGCCGAGCTGAACGAGCGTGACATCGGCGACTGCTGCCTCATGGGAACCTGCGCCGACGACCACTGCCCCGGCGCTGGAGGCAAATAAGCGGCCAATTTGGCTGAAACCGGTGTTCGGTCTTGACTGCCACTTCAGCTGGCCTGACTCCGGGAATACCATCCCCTGTCGTACTGGAATTGGTTGCGGGGGATGGTGGCCACGCGTTATGTTACGAAGTATGTTTTGGGGTTTAAGTTCTTCATTATTATCCCGTTCCGCTACGGGGCATGCTGTACAAGAAACGAATAGGACGCTAATAGAGTAGATGCTTAGGCATGAGGGGAATGATTGCGGGTGTTTGGTTCGGTTTGGCATTTGGGAGGGAAGGAGGGAGATGAGGGCCTGTACCTACAAGGTGACCTTATCTAACCTTGGGTGGATTGGTTTAGTTCATCCTTCTTTCAAATATGATATGACATCCAATGATACCTCGTATGTTCCTCTACAGTATTCAAATCCATCAACAGCTGAAAGCACCCACCCAATTAGCCCAAGCGGTAGATCCTTCCAGTATTAGCGTCCCATAAATCCAAGGTTTTTCTGCCCACGATCACCTTATCAAGTCTAGCCACGCATCCCTGGCCCTTTTCCAAAGTATCGGAGAACGTTACCCGCCCCTCCCACCGGCGCTTTTCTGGTGACATTTGGTTTGGCCCCCAAGGGAGGAGTGCTAGTATACGCATATACCCCTCACCGTCTAGTCCGATCCTTCATTCCTGTCCTGATCCTGTTCTGCAGGACTCATTGGGCTTTTCTTTTTTGATGGCCGGGCGTGGGACTGGGTATGCGGGTCGCACGACTCGTTCGTGTGGTCTATGGTCGGATACTAGGCTGCTCGGAGACGGTGGAGACGATACCGTTGTGGACGCATAGAACAGTTGGCTGGGTAGTGCTTTTGGATGGGGGTTTCAAGCTCAGCTGGGACGGGCACGTTTGATGGGAATTGTCGCTTCCTTCGCTCTTGTTAGGTTGCTTGGCTGGCTGTCGGGAGCGGTTCCGGGACTCGTCCGCTATCATTACCTATCCCCTTTATACATAGGCTGATAAATTGGTATGAGGGGCGGGAAGTGAGAACAATAAAGAGTTAGGCGGAACTGCTCGCGGCACGAAAAATAACCCCAGAGGGGATCACTGCAACGGCTTTCTTACGATACAAGTACCCATATCTTACAAGGCCCGATCTATCAGAAATACAGCCTGGAGGATATATGAGTCGAGTTATGTACGCAAATCAAGTCTATGTTTACACTTGTGCCCACAGAGGCCGCGGAAGCTCCCCACCCGGTTGGATC
This sequence comes from Aspergillus candidus, assembly GCF_002847045.1. NCBI lineage: Eukaryota > Fungi > Ascomycota > Eurotiomycetes > Eurotiales > Aspergillaceae > Aspergillus > Aspergillus candidus. The sequence continues at coordinate 387,187 of NW_020194013.1, read as the reverse complement.
ACGGCCTCCTGGCGGCAGCTCGTCGAGTGTCCTGGCGGCGAGATGAGTCCCGGCCGGCTTCCCGGAGCAGGCGGGTAGAATCCCACGTACGCTTCGCGGCGCGCGGGTTTGCCCACCGTGACTGACCATGTGTGCAACCCGTAGTAGGATGCGATGGAGTGCACAAGCCAACGACTGGGGAGGCGAAAATCTGTCAGTAACAATTTGAGGATCAGATCAGACTAGAGGTTTAACTTACCCGAATCCCGCGGCACGATCGTCTAGGTCGCTTTCGAGCACCATCTTCTCCCCATCGCGCTCGTTGTGGGAAGTCATGGCTTCGCGGATCTGATGGAGTTTGTCCTTGCGCGCAGGCGAATCGTGCATCTGTCCGTTCCTGCCCACGAAGACAACCTCGTCTTCCGACTCCTCGTCTGACCACTGCGGCGCGTCTGCTAGGCCCTCGCTTTGAAGGAGGGCTTGCTTCTCGCTCCACTTCTGGATGAACTGTCGGATATCCTCCTCGAGGTCCTGGAGCATTCCACGCGCCGCACGGGCACGCTTCAGTCTCAGGCGCAATTCCCTCGGGATGTGGTGCTTCCCATCCTTTGTGTCGCTTGCTGTGTGATGATCCACATGTGCATAGTGGACATCCCAAAGAGGAGCGAGATAGTAGGGCATCGGGTCATGACGAGTGTAGGTCGGCTGGACAGTCCAATCATTGGGGGATGGCGGCTCTGCCCACGGGTTATGCAGAAGTCGATCTGTGAAGAGACAGTCAGCAGCCGTCTCAGCATTGTCCGAGAATCAAGCCCAGCAGCGACGAGCAGGGAAAGACGGCGACTCAGGGTCTATTGGAACGTACCATTCTCCCAACGCTGCCTGCGCCGGCTTCCGTCTTTCCCCTTCAGCAAAGCCTCTCGCCGTTTCAGATTGTCGCGGCGAAGTGGCTCACGGCGCCGGAAACTGACTGTCGGGAGCTTAGTCGCAGGGGCAGAACGGTCTTCGGTGTGGGGGACTGGGTCATCCAAAGGGATCGACAGCGACACCGTGGCTCCGCGCAAAGCCGAGCGGGTGGGTGTCGCCTGCGATGCCAGGTCGTCCGTCGGACGAGATTCAGACAATGTCAGATTCTCCAGAGACATCGCAGCCTGTTCCGACCATGCGGAAATCGCACGGGTTTGATGGGGCGATAGACCTCCATTGGAGGGTTCTTCGGAGCGCAAACTCGGGTGGATGGCCATTGCGGGCGAGACGGGTTGCTACTAGGCAATACTTCGCTCGGCGAGGTAGAATGAAATCAAAACCTAAGGAAATGCAGTCGCAGCGGGTGTCCGCTTGTATCCCAGACGTCTATATAGACCAATAGATCGGAGATTAAAGAGACTCTGAGCAGGGAGAGGGATGGATGGGGAGTGCCAGATAAGAGATACCGGTCGCGTCCGACGGGGGGCGCGGGCGCGGCGACAGAGTAGCTTGATCGGGACTAGCGTCAAAGATTGACTCACCAAATCCGAGCATGAGATCAGTCACGGGTTGCTTATTGGTTCTCTCTGCAGCCCTAGCCCTAATCCGTTGACTCAATATCTTGTTTCTTCATGTTATGAAGCTGGTAATGAGTCTTTCTGGGTCATAATTAGTGGGTCTTCCAGGACGCATGGCGATGGTCCAGCAATGCTGTGGTTTCAATTATAGTCAGAAGAAGAGGGGAAGGATATTAGATACATGTTAGCAGCCTGAGGCTGCCAACAGGAGCAAGTCCGCTGAAATCCTGAACAGTCGCATGGAACCCAATATTACAAAGTGGACAGGTACTGAACGTCTAATGTAGCACTAGATCAGTCTAGGTCTATGCAAGCAGCAGCAATTATTACCCAGGTACGACCCAACTGGGAAGCAACCCGCTCTGTGACGCAATAAAAAGGGCCGTCCTCACATGTGTCATCTGCAATGTTACTACCCACGCATCGATGCTCGCTGGCACAAATCATTATAATTACCTAGTACCCCGTGCGACCATCATTCTCCCCTGGTCTTAATCACAAGAATTTATCCCGGATTGACATTGCGAACGTACAAGACCGCCGCTTTGGACCGCGGTTACCCCAGACCGGGCCTTACTTGACTAACTTGTTAGTCATTAGCGCCCCCATCTGCTGACCGTCTTAAATGCGGAGTAACTAGCTGGTTACTGCTTATCATCATTCCCCTTGCCAACTCATCTTTGAGGCTCGTTACTTAAACTGTTAAGGGCTGCTGGAACGAGCTACCTACAGCATCTGATCCGCGTCGTTGTTTTTTGATACTCGGTGGATGCTTATATACTACTCTTAAACTACCCTTCTCATTCTACGTCATGAAGGGTCGGGTAGCTTTTGCACTGAGCGCAGTCGCTTCATCTGCCTTGGCCTCTGTGATCCCGCAACAGCAAGTATTGACGAATCCGCAAATTCATCATGCGGAAGAGAAATATCTAATCGAGCTGGCCCCTTATCGGACACGATGGGTGACGGAAGAGGAAAAATGGGCGCTTAAGTTGGTGAGTCTCTACCATTTCCCCCAAGACCTTTTAGCTTTACCCTTATGGCTCACTGACGGTTTCATGTGTGCTATTAGGACAGCGTAAATTTCATTGATATCACTGCGGAGCGGAATACCGGTGTCTATTCTAGTCTAGACGCTGCTCCTACCGTTTCTTACCCACCGAAGATGGAACATTCCGAGCAAGTCTCCGCGCTTTCGCAGCGCCTGTCTAAGGACAATATGAAGAGCAACTTGGAAAAATTCACTTCATTCTACACTCGATACTATAAGTCCCAAACGGGGGTGGAGTCAGCGCAGTGGCTCTTCGACCAAATCCACCAGGTGCTTGCGGATTCGGGCGCCACCGACCACGGGGCTACCGTCAACAAATTCGCCCACTCATGGGGCCAGTTCAGTATCATTGCTCGCATCCCCGGCCAGACCAACAGGACTGTCGTGCTGGGCGCCCATCAGGACAGCATCAATCTGTTTCTCCCCTCCCTCCTGGCTGCGCCAGGTGCTGATGATGATGGCAGTGGAACTGTCACTATCCTGGAGTCCATGCGTACTCTGCTGCAGTCAGACGACATGGTTCAAGGGAACGCGCTCAACACGGTCGAGTTTCACTGGTACTCAGCCGAGGAGGGCGGCATGCTGGGCTCCCAGCAGATCTTCTCCAAATATAAAGACTACAAGCGGGATGTCAAGGCCATGCTTCAGCAGGACATGACGGGCTACACTAAGGGGGCTCTTAGCGCTGGTCGGGAAGAAGCCATCGGGGTCATGGTCGACTATGTCGACCAGGGACTGACCACATTCATGAAGAATGTCATCACCGAAGTAAGTTTCCCGATGCTCTTGCTCTCCAATATGACGTGTACTAATGGGTCTTGGACAGTATTGCGATATTGGATTTATAGAGACAAAGTGTGGCTACGCCTGCTCGGACCACACCTCAGCTAGTAAATACGGCTACCCAGCGGCCATGGCCACGGAGTCGGAGATGGAAAACAGCAACAAGAAGATCCACACGACCGACGACCAAATCAGCCATTTGAGCTTCGATCACATGCTGCAGCATGCCAAGCTTTCGCTTGGATTTGCCTATGAGCTTGCCTATGCGCCTTTCTGAGGCAGGGCTATCCATACCTTGATTTTAAGTCGGCCATTGGAGTTATAGGCCTTGCAGATTCCCCCATACATATCTATGTAGACACGGCATCGACTACGTATTACGAACAATCCCATAATTTTGCTTCGGAGGCCCTAACCATTTTGCCGCTGAGTGACTCCCTGTAGCCTTTAGTCTGTACTGGCAACAAATGATTACGCGAGGGTTAAACCGGAAATGGAACCCAAGTGGACCCCCGCCCGTCAGCTACTGCTCTTTCCCCCCTCCGCCAATCGATGATTTGATCCCTCCAGCAGACTCGAGTTTTGTCAATTGATTATCTGCCAGATCTTGTCGGAACCAGATCTTCTTGTCTTGGAGAGGCAGCTACTAAGCTATTTTTTAGGCAGTTAGCTTCTTTTCTCTATTTTTACGACGAGCCCCACTGTCTGACTCACTCATTGTGTATCTCTGGGATCGCATGCTTTCGACCCTCATTCTTCCACAACAGACTGAGAAGCTGGAGATTTTGAAGCTTCCTCAAAACCTTTCAATTGCAATTTTACAAGTCCACTGGAGGATCAGTCAGTATTAGGGTCAGCGCAAGTCCCTTTGTTGAAACATATCGGTTACCATACAGCCCACCCATCCTTCATTGCACTGTGCGAAGATTGTATTCCCTCAGACGAGATCTCAACACACCAGCGATAATCAATCTGTTCATTCGAAATTCGAAGCGCCGACCGTGTGGAGCACCGAACCAATATTCCGAATCCGGACCATCCTACGTCACAATGGAGTTGACTAAACCCTACGGGAAAGAGCTGCAGATCGCCTGTCTAGCTGTCCAGCGAGCTACGCTTCTGACCAAGGAAGTGCTCCGGGCGGTAGACAAGGGCAGCCTCGACAAAAGCGACTCGAGCCCGGTCACCATCGCTGATTTTGCCGCCCAGGCACTGATCATCGCCGCTGTGCATCGGAATTTTCCCCAAGACACCTTTGTGGGCGAGGAGGATGCGACGGCCCTCCGGAACAATCAGAACCTTCTCGAAAGAACCTGGCAGCTGGTCTCCTCGGTCCATCTCGACGACCCCGAGAGTGAAGCGCTGTTATATACCCCAGCCACCAGGGAAGAGATGCTCCAGCTGATTGACCTGGGCGCCCAGGGCAGCTGTGCCCGACAGGGTCGCACCTGGGTTCTGGATCCTGTGGACGGCACGGCGACCTTCATACAAGGGCAGCAGTACGCCGTATGTCTTTCGCTGGTGGAAGACGGGTGCCAACGGCTGGGCGTCACGGGCTGTCCCAACCTGAACATCGACGCGGGACGGATACAGGAGGACGTTGTGGATCGAGAGGGCTACGGCTACCAGGTGTATGCTGTTGCCGGAGAAGGCGCGTTCCTCCGTAAGATGGGCAGGGGGACTTTACTCCCGTCTACACGCATCGAGCCCAAGCAGCAGATTACCGAACCCCAGGATGTTGTGTTGGTGGATTGCATGGCAGCCGAGTCGACCGACTTCAACAAGCATAGCCGTTTTGCGTCTCTCATCGGCGCACCCTGGCCCCCTACGACGGATCTCTGGGCTACACAACTGCGGTACATTGCGATCGCCGTTACGGGCTGTAATTGTTTGGTGAAGTTGCCGCGCAAGCCCACCTACCGATCGAAGATTTGGGACCATTCGGGCGGGATGCTGATCGCCCAGGAACTAGGGTGTGTCGTGAGCGATCTTGCAGGGAACCCGGTTGACTGCGGGCTGGGAAGATCCCTGGAGGGATGCTACGGTATGGTCGTTGCGCCCGCTTCTATCCACGGGCGTCTGGTCGAGGCAGTGAAACGTATTCTTTAAGTCCTGGAGGAGACCAAGTGACACACTGAAGGAGGACAAGACCACACTGTGCTGGCTCGCAGGGGAACAAAACAAAGGAAACCAGGTATTCAACGAAACTTATGGAATCATCACGCATATCGCTGTCCCGCGGATCTGCTGTACGCCGTTAGTAGAGTAGTGGTGAGCAGGGCCGTGCGCAGATCGACGACATGGGGAAGTTGATCAGTCTCGCATATCCAACTGTACGCCCAGCTCCTCATGGGTTCCATTTGAACCCTGTCAGTAATTGGTTTCTGTAGCATGCTGGATTCAAGAGAAAATCTTGCAAACCGCCCCGCCAACTTGTTCTTGACCCAGGACCCAACCATGATTCCATGACGTCATGATCCCAACGTCCCCACTTCTCAAAGGTACATGATGAAATCGTCCCAAGAGCTCTTATCACTATGGTGACCATCAGGGCCCGAAAATCAGGAAAGTCAGCCCCATAGACAACAGACAGCTTGATTCATTGGGACAAGAAGAGGTAACGACCGTCCCACCAACGCCCCACTTGGGGTCCTTGCACCATTCGAGTCTTGCGGTCTGGCCAGTGAGGATGGATTTGCCAATGTCAGGAGATCAGACGATGATGCGGGGTGCAGATGGGCTTTTTTTTCTTCTTTTTTTTCACCTGAAGTACTACTTACCTGACGGATCCTTGCTTCTTTCAACCCCTCCGTGACATCGATCGATCTGATTGTGGATTGAATTTGATACCTGGTTTACCTCTTTTATCAGGGCTGGTCACTTTGAGTGGAATCATTTTCCGTTTCTCTCTTGCTTTCAAGACACTGATAATAATTTGGTGAGACGTGGATTACTTTTTCCGTCGCCATGGGCTTCTGTATGTGGTTGTCTCTATTACGTTCTGATCAGTCCTGAGATACCTGGGTGCTGACCACAGTATTTCGTAGACAATCCCTTCGCTAAAAGGGAATCGCATGGACGCATCTCCCTGACAAGCCATCGTGTGCTCGTTCCCCTCTCGTGGGCTCTGGTGCTCATCGTGGGCCTCTACTATACCGCCAACTCCCCAGACGATGTCAAACATGGCCATAAGCTCTGGAAACAGGCGAACAAGCACACCACTCCGTTCAGCCTGAACACGACCATCACAGAGATCTACTGGTATGATCTACTTTCCCCTTCTATCAGGCGCCATACTAACCGTGCAATCCCTCAGGATTCTCCTTCTCCTCTCCCAGCTCAGCTATGTCTACCATCTATTCCATAAGGACGCGGCAATCGTGTCCGCCACCGCCAACGTCGGAACGCATTTCATCCTGAACAACCTCTTCGTCTTCGCCTGGATCCTGCTCTGGACCCGCAACCACTTCTGGGGCTCTGAGATCATCCTCATGGCCCACTTTGTCAACCAACATGTCACCTACTGGCGCCACCGCGCCCTGCCACCGCTGGTGCACCTGTCCGCCGTTGCTGGGCCCTTCGCCTGGACTCTGGTGGCCCTGTTCTGGAACGGCGCGGTGGCTGTCCACAGCCACGGGCTTGCCGCCCGCATTGCCGCTAACGTTTTCATCTGGGTGATTTTCCTGGTCGGCTCGACGCACATTTCTGTCGGCAAGGACGACCTTCTGGGCTATTGTTTGAGTTTCTTGATGCTGGGTGAGTTGTGCCATTCCCGGAGATGAGGAGTCCGTGCCTAGCTGGTTCTAACTCATTGTTACAGGCCTTGCTGTCGAGCAGATCACGATCAAGATTATCTCGCTGCAGTGGATCTTCGCGTTTGTCATCTTCGCTATCTTCATGGTGGAGTCGCTTTATATCTCCGGTATGAAGTACTCGAACCGCGACGCTTTCTTCCGCCAGATTATTGCGCCGTCTGAATCTGCGGACCGTGAGAGAGAGCCGCTGCTTAATGATCCGGTTTAGCTGCCTCGTCCGTAGTTTGAGGGACTGGGGTCGGTGTGAGTTTCTGGAGATGATTACGCATTTACCTTGTTCTCTCGAACTTTGAGGAGCAGGGGTTGTGGCCTTGTCTATGCTCTATTGCTCTAGCCAAAGGAGAGTGGATAGCAGTACTAACACAGCTAGTCCTAGTGAGCTCTTGCGGGGCGTGGGACCGCCACTGGTTCCAAAGTCTGCTGTCTCTATGTTTGCTTGTGAATTTTATGATGGGGGAGAAAGCAGTTCTCAGTTCGAGAACAGATGTGACACTTGTACTACTGCAGAAAAATATTTATGATGAACAAAGATTGTACCTTAGCTCTATGGTTTACGTTGCTTATGTCGATTAAAAATGAATTACTTATGAACCGCATTATAGGGAGATAGTAGTTGTACATATCGAGTTCTCACAGACATCTCTGACATATTCTCTGCACTCACTCCGTACACCCATCCTATCGGGCTTCAAGTATCCAGCTGCTCAGGAACCAAAATCAGTGTGGAGTCGGCGGGGAATAACGCCTGCAATAGCAATGGGTCATGTCTTGACCCCTTGCGTTCTGTCTTGATTTCATTTATGGTTTTATTTACTCTATTTTACTTTATCCTCCCCCCTTCTATGTTTATTTTTGTCCACTGAACGCTTGAACTGGTCTGTGATCTGGAGTGGATACCATACGGAGATCATGGCCCAGTTTCCGTGGTTCGGCTGTCTCGATCGTGAGATCGGACTAGTATCTCTATTTGCAAAGGGTTCCTTACTTTAGATACCACATATTGATTGCCCTCGTAGGGATTCAAATTGTTTGCCTCCCAGGACAGAGCGACAGGAACTAACCAGCGACAAAGGGACAGACCTGCAGGAAGGGGAATTGGCGCCGCAAGGGTTGAGTTGACTCGTGTGAGCCGATCCCGCGTTACCGGGGCGACCGCCATCATCACGATGAACTGCTCCACGCGGGCTGCGGTCCAACCAAGGAGATCCGGATATCCACAACGTGAGACTTAGTCGGTATTATCCGGTGCGATTGATCGTTCAGAAGCGCCTGGGTTGAAGGCAGACACTCCACTGAGACATTCGTCGAGTGGGCTTTTTTGTTGCACTTTTATCTGTCTACCCACCTACCTTCCCTTCCCTGTGTCCTTCCGACTGTTGTGTATAGATCTTTATCAGCTGAGTTTATAAAGAGCTGGTCTGGATCAGGCACACTAGTGATCGACTTGCAAGGCTGTTGTCTACTGTTGTTGTTGTCTTGTATCTGGGCACAACATTCCTGACTGACGAGCTGCCCCTCTCCCAAGGCGGCTTTGTTTACTTCTCCCATCTACCAGTGAGTGACATTCTTCTTCTTCTCTTACCCCCCAGAAAGTCTTTGAGAAGCTGACATTCTCTCTCAAAACTTTATCCAGAACTCAACACTCACCCGCCGACGGAGTAGTTTCGGACGAAGCGGCAACACACAGCACCAGAGACACGACCGTCTCATCACCTGTTTCACACGCGCAACTGGCCATTGGATAGCATAGGTAGTGGTATGGACTGACTGAAGCCTCAACCGCAACCATGAATCCAAATCGCGCCCCGGTGCGAAGATACGAGGAGGAACCTCCAGCGTACAGCTCATATACCGGCGACACGGCCTCGTATCTCTCCGAGAATGAATCCCCGACGACGGCGACCCGTGCCAATGGCGCTACTATGCGGTTGCTGCCAACAAGTGGCGATCTAGACGATAATCATAGTGCAGACGTGGGGGCGAGGTCGACTTATCTGTATGATGATCCTGATCCCTTTGGAGATGACGCTGCGTAAGTTGAAACCCGTGTCTTGTTCCCTTTTTCTTTCTTTGTGTCTGCATTCCGATGAGAGCGGCTGGTATGCGTCTCCACCGTGCGCCATTTCTGCTGTCTTGCCCTACACCGAGCCAATCAAGACACTGAAGAGATGAGCTCAACGTGCTTGACGGCATAACAGTAGGGTCTTTCTTGGTTGGCGCTGGTGTTTTGTCCTATCGTCGTCCCCCCAACGGATGACTCTCACGGTCTCCGTATCTAATTACACATTTACTTGAGGGTTTTCTCCTCTGTCTGGAGTGCTTCACAAGTGATCACACCTAGTAGCTCACTTGCTTCGCGATACAGCCAGGAAAATGCCTCGCGTGAGACTTCTGACTAACGGAGAATCCTATGAACGCAGAACGGAACATAACCGATTTTACGCGCCTACAGACTTTACTCCCTCACGACCGGCCTCGAGTCTCGGAAATGTTCCCACGATTCCCCCTCCGACATCCTCCATGGCAGATGGATTCCACTATTCCTCCCGCCCAGCATCACCCTCTAGACCGTGGTCTCCGTCCCGTGTCTCCGGATGGACGAGGCCCACATCGGCCGCGGGCACACACTACGAACGTGCAGACCTCAATGGCAGCCCGCGCCCAGGTACCCCCAGCTCCAGGTACGGGGGCAGTCCGAGACGGCCGTTGCCGCCAGCGCCATTGTTTGCCGCTCCGGGATCGACCACGGGCGGACAGGATGCGAGCATCGATATCGGCGATACGACGGAACATGATGACGATGTCTTCGGAGGTGGAGGAAGGCGAATCCGCCGTGATCAACGTGGTAGCGTACGGTCGTTCATGAGCGACTCGACCGCGATCACGGACGAAAAGGACATGGAGAAGGTCAATCTGGATGACGATGAATCAAGCAGCATGGTCGACCCGAACATGCACTACGGCCCCGCCCCAGAGAAGCAAAGCCGCCGCGGTGTTCGGGATGCGCTGGTCTCGAAGAAGGAAGTTCAACTAGTGAACGGTGAACTGATCCTCGAGTGTAAAATCCCCACGATCCTGCATTCTTTCCTGCCTCGTCGCGACGACCGGGAGTTCACACACATGCGCTACACGGCGGTGACCTGCGACCCGGATGACTTCACCCAGAGAGGATACAAGCTGCGCCAGCAGATCGGCACCACCACGCGCGAGACCGAACTGTTCATCTGCGTCACGATGTACAACGAAGACGAGATTGGTTTCACGCGAACCATGCACGGCATCATGCGCAACATCAGCCACTTTTGCTCGCGGTCCAAGTCCCGCACCTGGGGCAAGGATGGCTGGAAAAAGATCGTGGTCTGCATCATCGCGGATGGTCGTAAGAAGATTCACCCCAGAACGTTGAATGCCCTTGCAGCCTTGGGTGTCTACCAGGAAGGGATCGCCAAGAACATCGTCAACCAGAAGCAGGTCAATGCCCACGTTTACGAGTACACCAGTCAAGTATCCCTGGACTCCGACCTCAAGTTCAAGGGCGCCGAGAAGGGCATCGTGCCGTGCCAAGTACTCTTTTGCCTGAAAGAGCACAATCAGAAGAAACTGAACTCTCACCGTTGGTTCTTCAACGCCTTTGGCCGAGCTCTCCAGCCCAACATCTGCATTCTGCTGGATGTCGGGACTAAGCCGGAGCCCACTGCGCTGTACCACCTGTGGAAAGCGTTTGACCAGGACTCCAATGTTGCCGGAGCGGCCGGTGAGATCAAAGCCGGGAAGGGCAAGGGGATGCTGGGACTGTTGAATCCGTTGGTGGCGAGTCAGAACTTCGAGTACAAAATGTCCAACATCCTGGACAAGCCTCTCGAGTCTGTCTTTGGCTATATTACTGTGCTTCCTGGTGCGCTCAGTGCGTATCGCTTCTTTGCTCTGCAGAACGACGCCGAGGGCAATGGTCCTTTGAACCAGTACTTCAAGGGAGAGACGCTACACGGAAAGGACGCGGACGTGTTCACAGCCAACATGTACCTGGCAGAGGATCGTATTCTCTGCTGGGAGCTGGTGGCTAAGAAAGAAGAAAGATGGGTTCTGAAGTTCGTCAAGAGCGCTGTTGGTGAGACTGATGTGCCTGGTATGACGCCCCTTAAGCCCCAACCAGGACTCGTGGGAGCTTGAGTATGCTAACCGAAGCTTGCAGACACCGTACCGGAATTCATCTCGCAGCGACGACGTTGGCTGAACGGTGCCTTCTTTGCGGCTGTGTATTCCATTGTCAACGTCAAGCAACTGTGGGCAACGGATCATTCTATCGCACGGAAGATCCTTTTGCAAATTGAATCCGTCTATCAGTTTTTGCAGCTGCTCTTCACTTACTTTGGATTGGTGAGTAGTTTTGTCCCAGAAACTTACGTAGTACCCTGCTAACCATTGGATAGGCAAATTTCTACCTGGCTTTCTTCTTCATTGCTGGATCACTGTCAGATGAGAAGATCGATCCCTTTGGTCACAACGTGGGCAAGTACATCTTTATCGTCCTGAGATATGCCTGTATTCTGGTCATGTGTCTCCAATTCATCATATCAATGGGAAATCGACCACAAGGGTAAGTCCACCTATTGTGAACAACCAATCGAATGATACTGACACCTCGCAGAGCCAAGAAACTTTACCTCTCAGGTATCATCGTCTACAGCGTGATCATGATCTACACCGCATTCTGCACCCTCTACCTCGTCGTCTTGGAGCTCATGTCCAAAGCCGGCAAAGACGTCGACCTCCCAGTAAGCGACGGCCTCCTCCTGAACATCGTCGTATCCCTCCTCTCAACCGTCGGCCTCTACTTCTACTCCTCCTTCCTCTACCTCGACCCCTGGCACATGTTCACCTCCTCCGCGCAATACTTTGCCCTCCTCCCCAGCTACATCTGCACGCTCCAAGTCTACGCCTTCTGCAACACACACGACGTCACATGGGGCACAAAAGGCGACAACGTGATCAACACCGACCTCGGCGCAGCCCGCATCATCAACGGCTCCATCGTCGAGCTCGAAATGCCCTCCGAGCAACTCGACATCGACAGCGGCTACGACGCCGCCCTGCGCAATCTCCGCGACCGCATCGAAGTCCCTGAGCCCCCCGTCTCCGAAAACCAGCTCCAGGAAGACTACTACCGCGCCGTCCGCACCTACATGGTCGTCATCTGGATGACCGCAAACGTCATCCTCGCCATGTCCGTCTCGGAGGTCTACGGCGTGGAGTCTAGCGGCACGAATGTCTACCTCGCTATCATCCTCTGGTCTGTCGCGGTTCTAGCCCTCGTCCGCGTCATCGGCTCTACTACCTACGCTATTCTCCTGCTCGTGCAGAAGATCGTGGAAGGTAAAGCCAAGTTCGACGCTGGCAATATCACTAGCGGTTCCTCCACCGCGACTTCCAGCGCTGTCGGGGGGTCCGGGTCGGCGCCTGTCCAGTATGGCGGAGGCGCTACCTTCCGGGATCGGCTTACGGAGGCGAACTGGAGTATCAAGAGACAGGCCGGGAAGGCCATGTTTTGGAGGAAGTGATCCCACCATTTCTTCTGATTTACTCAGCTCTGTGGTTGATATTTGATGTTGGATTCTCTCTTCTTTTGCCTTTTATTGATTCCCGATTTGGTTCCCCCCCTGATTTTTTCTGCCACTTCCCCTCCATGTCACCGATCTGTTGGGCTTGACGATTTGCATGATGGATTTGGTTGATTTCTTTTACACTTTTCTAACGTTACTTGTATGTACTTTGATGACTGGATGGATATAATGACAGGATGTAAATCGTTCTATTCTCTTCCTTTGCTGTACTCTCAGTAATCACCGTCTGCGTAGACATACTTATATTGACCAAATGAGGATAAGAAGAAAAGAAAAGAAAAGCCAACCTAGGCAACCTTCTTCCCATCCAAAACCCCCTTCACCAACCCAGCCGCCGCAAGAGTCTCCTCGTCCCTAAAATGCTTCCCCGTCAACTGCAACCCAACCGGCGCCCCCTCATACCTCTCCGGTGCGTACTTCGCCCACTCCCTCGCATCGACCTCACCGCGTGGCTGGTACGTCTCATCGACAGGATCCAGCGCAGGGTCAACGAACAACCCACTGGGAAACACCACAGCCGGCTGGTCAAGAATGTTCCAGATAGCCGTATAGTTCCAGTAGTGCGATTCGCCCATCACGGCCGCGACGCCGACGTAAGCCGGCGAGAGGATAAAGTCCACGTTACAGGATTTCATCAACGCATGGTACTCGTCGCGGTAGGTGTCGCGCTGGGTGTTGAGAGTCCAGCTTTCGGCGATGGTTAGCGGGACTGGGCGGGAGTAGCTGAAGGCCCATTCTGTTAGGGGGAGGGCGGGTTCGCCGGATATCGCGAGGAGGTCACGTTGGCTGGAGGCTGCGTCGGGGAAGTACATTGATGACTGGTGGGATGGAGAAGTAGGGTTAGTGTGGAGGGGAGGGGAACGTGGATTGGAGTGAGGGGAACGTACGATTATGTCCCAGCCGTGGGCGTGCTTGTAGGGCTCCCAGTCGAGGACTTTGATTCCTGCTGCTTGGAGCTTGGATTTGGCGTATTGGAGGGCTCGTGTGATGGGTGGGTGAGGATGGACGACGCTGTGTTTGCCTTTGTTATTACTTTTCTTTTGCTGTATTGTTTTTCTTCCGTTATAGTACGATAGAGAGACATACCCGTCGTCCCACATGATAGCAACCGTCATCTCCTTGTTCGGCTGCACTCTCTTCCACGGCACTGGCACCAGTCCCGTCTCCTGGTCCCACGGCTCTTGATCGATCACGGCGCGCTGAAATAGGTCTAAGTCCTCGATGCTCTGACTCGCAAGAGGCCCAACGACACCCAATATAGCTTCTTCTCCCGCTTCCGGGGACTTGAGTCCCGTGCATGGATTTCGACGTGCCGTCGGCCGGAACCCGTATGCGTTGCAGAATGCCGCTGGGGAGCGGATTGAGCCCCCAATGTCGGTACCGATACCTAGAGGGGCGCACTTGAAGCCCATTGAGGCGCCTTCGCCGCCGGAGGAGCCACCCGGAGTGAGCGTTCTATTATATGGATTGACCGTTGCGCCAGTAAGGTTGTTGCTGCAGCAGAGGTGCTAGGTGTTGTTAGTTGTGTTTGAAGGTACATTGATAATGGTAGGACTGTGTTACCATGAGAGACTGAGGCTGGTTGGTGCGCACGTGGAAAACAGCACCTGCTTTCTCAAGGTACTTGAGGAGGAGAGCATCTTCTGGCGCGACGTCGTTTACCCTGGTGGACAGAATTAGGTTGCTCGTTCAATGATGACGGAGAGTAGTGTACCTACCATGCTACGTAGCCGGCGTTGCAGGTACGGTCCTTGACCTCGATGTGTTCCTTGACGCTAATGGGAACACCATGCTAGATAGCCCCTGTCAGTTGGTCTATATCATTGGTTACTATGAGTATTGCTACCTACCAGAGGTCCAACAACCCTGCCTGTTTGCTGGTAATACCGGTCTAGTTCCTTGGCGCGAGCGATTGCCCTATCCGCCATGAATTCGGTAGCAAAGTTGAGCTATAGCATGTTAGAAGAAATGCTACCAACGTGTGCGAGAAAACACACCAGTTGATGCCCCAGCACAGCTCGTTTCAAGAACGACACCACCACTTCCTCCGCGCTCAGAAGACCGGCGGCCATTCCGTTGACTAAAGCTGTGGCAGACATGCCAGTGATGGACAGCTCACGATCGCTCAGAGCGCCGCTTCTTGCAGCAAAATCTTCAACATTCTTTTGATCGGTGAAGGGCAGCTTATGTTCCGGAACAAGCCATTCCTTGGGCACGGACTCCTGAAGGATAACCTTTGCTTTTTGTGCCTGTTGCTGCCATTTCGGAATAGTCATTTTGACTGGTTCAGCGAGAGCCTTTTGGGTGTGGAAAGAGAGGAATCTAGGCAAGTGAAAGCAGAGAGATGAAACAGTCGTGAACAGACTATTGATTGCACGTCTAGTAGGATGATAGTCAGCAAGGGAGCGACGGGTGCTGTACCCTCTATTTGACAGCGTCTAGGTCCGAGGCTTTGTCGGCTCCTCGATGCGGGGATAAACCAGGGATCATTCTCCAATTCTGTTTATCGGGGATGTAATCCAATGGAATTGGGGAGACGCAGGTGACACTCCTTCTTGCTATCTGGAAGTGGGGGGCGCCAGTGGATATGTTGATCATTGGTCTAGGCGGAGTCCACTGCGGAGGATGCATTGATACAGGAGATAATGAAAACTGGAGGTGCTGAGTGAACTGATTGGCTGGTGGAGAGTTAATATGCCTATCGTTTGCTCGATTGCAGTACAGATTGCTTGACTTGAGGACTTGCAACCCAAGCCCTTGAGACATGGGATGACATAGGATGAAGAGAAAAAGAGGAAGCAAGACAGTTTGGAGATTTGAAGTCAGTGGAATATGGACGGAAAGGTTCCGCCACCACCGGAATTGAATTCCCTCTATCAAGATGCCCTCACGTGTCCCTCACCCTCTTCTTCTTCTTCTCTCCTTTCTTTCTCTCTATTCCTGCTCCAGATCCCTTAATCCGGCCCACAGCACATCAACTCTTCACACGTCGTTCCACACATCATCTGGCACTTCTCCTGGCATATTGCTCCCCCAGTCATCTCTTCCTTGTTTTTGAGCTCAATCACCGGAGCAATCTCTGGCTGAAGAGTCACTGAATGAACTCCATACATGTGGAAACATTTTCTGATGACCTTGGTCATCTCCTGGAATTGGCCCATCGAGGACTCGGAGACGACGATATGTACAGATGCCAGCGTTTTCTGCTGGTTCAACTGCCAAATGTGGAGGTCATGAGTCGAGAGAACGCCCGGAATCTGTATTGGGCGTGTTAGCTAGCCACTACGGTGTATACCGTGAACATAATAATATTCCTCA
The DNA here is from genome assembly GCF_002847045.1 of Aspergillus candidus. NCBI lineage: Eukaryota > Fungi > Ascomycota > Eurotiomycetes > Eurotiales > Aspergillaceae > Aspergillus > Aspergillus candidus. The sequence continues at coordinate 371,076 of NW_020194013.1, read as the reverse complement.
CCTTTTCCAGGGTTCGTTTCACTTCCCGTGGGTCGATCCCCTCGGGTGAGCTCTCCAGCAAGATCAGACCGGATCGTCGCACTTTTCATATTCTCAGTCACAGTCACAGCAGGCTGGCATATGAACCTACCCAGAGGGAATGATGATAGTATAATCATTATTGCAATGCCCATGCTTGTGCCGGGGTCGGCATAGTACCGCCCCTCATAACGAGCCAGCCAAATAACCAATGCCGCGATTATAACTCCCAAGTTATTGGCTGCGTCTCCGATAACATGGAGCAAAACCCCCATCATTGCCAGGTCATGTCCGCCGGAAGCTGGTCTTGTGGCATGGTTTTGATGTTCGTGGTCATGTTGCTTTATATTCTCACATGTTAGATCTCACGAAGTGTCTGAGTAGGGCAAATCTCACCTCGCACATCTTCGTTTCCCCACCGCATCCGCTTTCAGCAGCAGTGATCGGGTCTTCCGGCGCGGATACATGCTTATGGCTATGACTGTGGCCATGATCATGACCATGGTGGTGATGTTCTGTCCCAGGTTAGTATCAAACCCCTCTCGTAGCTTATCTGTTTTGCAGAGGACCAATACCGTGCAGGAATGTCACACTGAGAATGTTTAACCCCAATCCAATGCACCCCATTATAAGCATGAGCTTTGGATTCTCCACCCCTAAGGCACATGAGCAAGGGCATCTCCGGCGGAAGGGTAGACCAACGACTGAGTGTGACAAAGCGCTCGATGGATTGCAAAAATATGCTGATCCCAAGCCCCAGGAGGAGAACACCGTTGAAGAAGGCGCCCAAAAGCTGGGCCCTCTGCCATCCGAAAGAAAGGGAATCCGGCGATTCTCCACTTTCCGACACCTGGGATCACATCAGCATCAACATGTTTGCCGCAATCTGCAGGTTGCAACGTACCCTGACAGCCACCAAGGCGACTACGAAGCCGACCAAATCACTTAGCTGGTTCTGTTAACAATTGCACTTGCGCCGCCACGATAATAGACACAGTCATACATAATGAAACGCATCAGCAACCAAAGCAAGTGAATGCGTATAGAATCCAACTGCATCTTCAATTTAGCAGGGTGTCTTCGAGAGCAAAAGCCTCCAGAATACGTGGAAAGTCATTACCTGCAATCTCGCTAATGAAAAAAAGAGAGGCAATTACGATCACTGCGCTCAAGCGCTGAGAGCGCGACACCTTGAATGTCATTGCCTAATGTTCAGTTTGACAAGACCGAGGAACAATCGCCTCAAGAAAATTTGAAAATAGACGCCAGCTCTTGTCCGTCGCGTCTCTTCCCGTCGACTGCCTTGCCTTTGATCTAAGTGGTCAAATATCGTGTGGCTTGGTTGGAATGCGTGAATACCAAGAGGGCGCTGGGAAATCTTGCCGAGGAATGGGAGAAGACTAACTCGTTCGTTTCAATAAATTGGCGAGTATGATGACAGCATATGGGACGGCTCTATGAAGCAGTACTCTACGGATTTTTTACCATTGAAACGTATGTTCGCAACTATACTAATCATGTTGCGCATCGTATATCACATGCAGTGTTACATTGCAATGTTAGTCCATATTGAGTTCAGGACAAGCAGAAGAGGACAGGAAACAACTTGGGGGGGGATAAGAAAGAAAAGAGCAAAGAAAGGAAAAGAGAAATATACAACGAAAGGACAATAAAGCAACCCTTTCTGCGAAAGGTTTCCATGTCTTCAGTAGACCTCCATTTGGTATGGCAAGGGGTAATTGACTTCATTACTAGTACATTATAGTTACACTAACACATGATCATATCGTCATTAGGACAATTCAAGCGGCTACCTCGTCGATTAATCCTTCCAGCTCTCGCTGCCAGTTCCTATGTCGGGAAATATGCCAGATAAACTGGTCCGCGAGCCCCTTGCTATCCTTGGAGATAGTCGCGGAAGCCTTGAGCAAGTCCGACGGAGAGCCCTGACCGGTGACAACACCATAGCTCTCGACCACCTGGCCAGACGACGCGGTCTTCACGGAGCCCAGATTAATCTGCCTCTGGATAAAATCCACAGCTTCATTAACACCAGCAATCGGCTTCAGATGGGCAAAAGACTCGGTCACCCAGTACTTCGCAACCCCATTCTTCGCCAGCGTCGCGATATGTTTACCTCCCGGGATGAACGTCGCGTCGAACAGGGTAGACCGCATTCCTGGGAAGTGATGATCGGGGATAACCTTTTCGCCAGACTCGGCGATCACCCCCTGCCGCTGCGAGCCGATGGTAACAACGAACGCGTGGCGGTCCTGCAAGGCGGTCTTCATTCCGATATACGAGGCGTGGTCGAAGCCGTCTGCGATCAAGAGTGCAACTTTGCGCGTGTTTATCACGGCCGTTGCGGGCTCATAGTCAGTCTGACTTAAGCCCTGGGCTGTCTGCCCCTTGTTTTCCTTCGATGGCTTTGTCGGCGTGTCACCCCCCACGTTCTTGGCTACTGTCTTCGCCAGCTCAAGGTCGATAAGTGTCAAACGCTCAGAGAGACGCTTGTACACGATTGGATCGTCGCAGTGGTCCAGCTCGAAGGAGAACGCCTTGGCCGTGTGCATCTTCTCAATGGGCGAGAGCGAGTTGTAGTACATCTGCGCCTGGTTGTAGTGCTCCTTGAACTTGTCCGACAACCCGCGGGCTTTCACGCCCTGCTGCTTCTCGGGGTAAGTTGCGAAGCCGCCCTGCGAGGGATCCGTGGGCGGGTTCGCCTCGTAGCGGTTGGGCCAGTAGTTCACCTTGCCCTTGGTGATGCGGTGTCTCATGGCGCCGTCTCGGTTGACGAGGCTCATGTAGGGACACACGGGGCGGTTGATGGGGAGTTCCTCCCAGTTGGGGCCGAGGCGAGAGAGCTGGGTATCGAAGTAGGAGAAGTTGCGGCCGATCAGGAGGGGGTCGTTGGAGAAGTCGATCCCAGGGACGATGTGGCTCGTGCAGAAGGCCACCTGCTCCGTCTGCGGGAAGTACTCGTCCACGTTCCTGTTGAGCTCCAGCTCGCCGATGTACTCAATGGGGACCTGGTCTTCAGGCCACACCTTGGTCGCGTCTTGGATGTCGAATTCGAAGTCGTCCATTTGGCTTTCCCGCAGCACCTGGATACCGAACTTCCACTTGGGATACTGGCCCGCGTCGATGGCGTCCATCAGATCCTTGCGGTGGAAATCGGGGTCCTGCCCGCAGATCTTCAACGCCTCATCCCAGACAAGAGAATGGACGCCCAGTTCAGGCTTCCAGTGGAACTTGACATATACACGCTCCCCCTTCGCATTGACAAGACAGTAGGTATTGACACCAAACCCCTGCATCATGCGAAGCGAGCGCGGGATCGCCCGATCAGACATAATCTAACTTATTAGCCATTTTTCTCCCTCTCTCAAAGCAAAAAATAAAGGAGAAAAACACAAAACCTACCCACTGCTGCATATGCGCCGTCTCACTATGCAAGCCCTGAAAGTCCCAAAAATTATTGTGCGCGCTCTGACCCTGCGGGATCTCATTATGCGGCTCAGGCTTCACAGAGTGAATAACATCCGGAAACTTGATCGCGTCCTGGATGAAGAAAACCGGGATATTATTCCCCACAATATCCCAGTTGCCCTCAGCCGTGTACATCTTGACCGCGAACCCGCGCACGTCGCGGACCGTATCCGCGCTCCCCTTGCTGCCCTGCACCGTCGAGAACCGCACAAACACGGGCGTCTCGCGCGCTGTGTCGTTGAGGACGCCTGCGCTTGTGTATTCTGGAATAGGTCTGTGGAGTCTGAAGGTCCCGAAGGCGCCTACGCCGCGGGCGTGCACGACGCGCTCGGGGATGCGCTCGTGGTCGAAGCGCATTATCTGGATATTATTAGCATCTATTATGCCAATAAAATAGAGCAATTACAAGGCCGAATATGGAAGAAAGGGCAAAGAGAGATATACCTTCTCCCGAGCAATAGGATCCTCTAACAGGCTAGGCCCAGTGCGCTTCTCGTCGACCACCCGCAGCCAGTGATCGGGGTCTGAGACTTTGATCCCGTAATCGGTTGTCATGGGCTGGTTGGACAACTCGACTGTCTCGTTTTTCATGTCTGCTTGTTTGGCGTCCATTTTTGATTAAAGTAGCAATGAACACGGATAGTAAAATGGGGAATATAGCGTAAGCGTTGTCAAATAATATATTGATTTCAACTAGAAGTACTAGCCCGTCCGGTACTTATATAACAGGGACATACCAAGTACTAGGTACCTACGCATCAACACAATGATGCAATAGATGGATACCCACGTCCCTGGTTCGAGTGTCCTCCCCACACCTCCTCGGGGAAAATAGTGCAGTATGATGTTTCTCAACGTAGATGGTGGTAGTAGTACTCAAACCCGGTTTTCAATTCCATTGTCCAGTACCCACCCCATCTGGTTAGCTTTGTCGATCATTGTGTGTTCGATCCCATGTATCTGCCAGCCTATGGGAGCTTATTTGATTATAACCACACCTGGTATATCTACCTATTTTTCAGTGGTAGGTGAGTACCTAGGTAGATAGATAAGTTGTGTCATTATATCATATCCTTTATTAACGATGATTGTTAGTAGTTATGAATGTAGTGCAAGTTGCAACACTTGGTTATGCTGTGTGGGTGGGAAGTATGAAGGCGGTTGCGTGTGAATGACGTCATAGGATTGATTATTCAACACGTTCAGTCTGGAATTGATAATTATTAATTCCTTGTGGGTAATAGGAGCTCTTCATATGTCTACGTAGTAGATATGTATGTACATTGACTTAGTAAGAAAAGAAAGTAAGAGAAGAAAGTAAGAAAAGAAAGAAAGAATACGCGGGCACTTGATCTAGCTCTACAGGGGTGCTTTAGAGAACTTCATGTGAGTATTTCGATATGGTAATTCATGCCGCCCATAACTGAAGACCGTGTCGACCGATCATATTGAAGATCTTTGGACAGGAAACAATGCATACCCTCAGCGTAGGTGACGAGCCCGTGAAAGAAGTGCATCAACGTTGATTTTCTTCAAGAGACTCGTGATTTCCTTTCGTTCTGCCTCTTGGGCAGCTGGATCATACGATTCCTCATTCTTCAGGGAATTTCGTTAGTGATCAGTTCTCTTATGTTCTCGTCTAGCTTACCTCCCATTTGGGACCCTTATGATATCGAGGTCGCAGCTCCACATTGCCCTGGAAGGCATCATCGGATAAAATGGCCGAGATTGTGAGCAGGATGAGACTCTACGAAGTATGCATCGTGTAGCTTTATAGCTAGGTGACCCGATTGTAGATGATCCGTGCCAGGAGGGGGTAGACATGGGATAGGCATCCTGGCCCGTGATGATCAAACGAAGAGTGACGCTAGTTTTGACTTCTACTCTAGTTATGTACTATTTACTGCTTCTCTAATCTAGCAACGCCTCCTTCCTACACACACATCCACACCACCCCCCAAAGAAGTCAGAAGATAAATGATATCACATATTATCCTCACTCCACCGACTCCTACTCTTCACCCAAGCATCATGCTCCTTCTCGCCCGCGCTCTCACTCAACCCCACGCCCAAACCGCGCTCCACCCACTCCTTGCTCTCCATCTCAGACAACCGGGACAACGCGCGCGCAAACGCAAACCGCTCCTCGTCGCCGCTGAAGATGGAGCTCGTTTTCAGCGCTTGCATCGACAGACCTAGGTCGTCCATCATCATGCGCATTGCGTCGGATAAGTCGCTACCGTCTTCGACGGAGCCTTTGATGTCTGTTTCGGAGAGGAAGAGGTTGGTTAGGGGGACTTCGGAGGTGAGGACTAGTTTTGCCTGTTTTGTTGATCAGGGTGGGTTAGTGGATGTAGACTATAATCGTGGACATGTGTGGGTAGATGGATAGATAAAGGGGACGCACCCGACTCTCGTAGACGGCATCGATAAACGTGATGAACCGTCTGGCGAGATCTCGCTGGTTCAGGTTCATCCCCGGTACATCGGTGATGATGAACGCGTCGTAGTTCCTGACTAATTCGAGGTAATCTGCTGCGCCGGTGGCGCGTCCGATGAGCTGGTCGAAGGTGAATTTGGCGGCCTTGCCGCTCGCGAGGGGCACCTGGATCTTGCGACCCCAGACTTCTTGCGTCGCCGGGTGCGGAGGGTCGTGGACTGGGTCGCCTAGGAAGTCGAACCACTTTTGGGCGTGGCGCTCAGCGTCGGGGCCCAGGGGGTTGTGGTACACGGCGGCTGGGGGGCGGGGGATCTTTCTGTAGTCGGTTGGGGAGTTCAGGTTGATCACTTCGAGGGCGGTCTGGAGGAGTTTGATGCAGGGGATGAAGGATTGACGCTGGATGCCGTTCTTGTAGAGATCGTCGGGGTGGCGGTTGGAGGTGGTGATGAGTACGACGCCGTGGGACATGAGGAGTTCGAGGAGTCTGGACCATGCCTGTTAGCCTGCGTCGCATAGCATTCCTACACGGAGGAAGATAGGTGTACCGTCGCAAGATCATCGCATCCGCCACGTCCGTGCACTGAAACTCATCGAAACACAACACGCTCGACTTCTCAGCAATCTCGGCAGCGACCATCGGCAGCGCATCGAAATCATTGCCATGTTTCATCTTGATCACATGCATCCGCTTGTGCACGTCCTGCATGAAGTTGTGGAAGTGGATCCGGTTCTTAGACGAGATATTCGCCGGGAGAGTCTCATAGAACAGATCCATCAGCATCGTCTTGCCACATCCAACATCGCCGTACATGTACAGACCCTTGGGCAGGTCCTCGGATATGGTAGGTTCATGTTTCTGGGCCCCGCGGCCGAAGAGGGAGCCGAGGAAAGAGGTCTTCGGCACCACCGGGTCCAACGACTCGATGGCGGGATGGTCGACGGGGGGAGGGTTGTAGCCTCGCAGTCGCTCGTAGAGGTCTTGTAACCGCTCGATTATTTCTACAGCGCCCCCCATTTGTTAGCACGTCTAACCTTACCTCGTCTCGTTTGGCCATGGCCAGCAGTGTGTATGCTTACGTCTCTGGTGGGGGTCGTCGCGCAACCGTCCCTGCTCGACCCTCGCGCCGTACTCCTTGAGCGGGCCACCCTCCAACTGCCCCTCTATGTTCTCGCCGGTTCTGCTGGCGGCCTCCGAGGCGAAACCCCGGATAGAGGGGCGGTCCTGCAGACCATGCACATACGCCCGGCCGCATGCATGGCCGGTCAACGATGTCGGTGCCCGACGGACATGGTGAACACCTCTTCGGGGCTCCCTGCTACACACCCGACGGTTTCCGCGGAGCGTGGCTGGTCGGATGAGGGCACCGCGGGACGTTCTCAGCGCGCTCGGAAAGAAGTCCGCGCATAGTCTCGCAGGCGTCCCGCTCATTGGCACAGATGGTAGTATAAGTTTTGGGACAATAGGGCGATCAGTCTATAGATACATGTGTGGAAAGATATGTACAGCGACGCAATCGGGCGGGGTTTCCGGTACGGTTAATCAGAGTGGAGGGAGGATCGTCTGGTCACGCGAGCAGAGGCGGGGAAATCGAGCAAGGTAAACAATCAAGGTGATGGAGGGGGAGGGCCTATATACAGGGAGAGGAGGACGATATAGTTAGGTTGTGTAGAGTAGCGACAGACAGACTCCGCGAGGCGTAGCATACAAACCAAAAGAAAGACCGAAGAGTACGGAGTCGGCACGCGAGCGAGAACAAGTCCGATGAAGCGAAAAAGAACCGCGGATGACTTGCCGGCGCATGTCATGTGACTCCCGCCCGTCGGAAATCCGGCAACCAATGAGTTTGAGGGACTCCTGGTGTTTGTCTCGGAATTACTAAGTTTACCTGACCTCTTACCTACGTAGTAACTTACTATATTCAGTTATATCAAGTAGTACACAACATGTAGGTAGCGAAGCCTACAGTAGGCTGTATGATATATATATGCAGGGAAAGACTTTATGTACAAGTCACAAGGATGCCGTGGAAAGGGTATGGGAATCACAAGCAGCCCTGGCCTACGGGCAACAACAACATTCAAGCACAACAGATGCAAGCCAAGATCAAACAAGAAATAGAACAGATGGAAGCAAAAAAAAAAAAAAAGAAAGAAAAGAAACAATACAGTGACGTGAACATTTCGGGCATCAGTCTTCACATCCATCCGCCCCATAAACCCACCAAGAGAAAGGAAAAGACGCAAAACAAAAGAAAACGAGAATCAGGTAAAAGAGCGCCCAAATGGCCAAATGCCCAAGCTCAAGGAAATTCATAACACCATGACACCATGCTTCCCCAGGAGATCGGGCAAGTAGAGGGAGAAAAAGAAGAAGAAAACGAATGAACAAATAAGAGATCACGCGGGAAGATCACCAAATCTATCGCAAATATCGATGAAGACACCAAGAAGCCACGAATCTATGCAGGTCCACGTCCGGGCAATTCTTTCCTTCTCTTTCTCTCCGTCTTATTCGATTGTTGGAGATTTAGACGGAGTTTTTTTTTTTTTTTTTGTTTCCGTTTCTGGTTGTACTTCTCAGGCAAGCCCAACGTACAGGGTCAGCTTGGAATTGCGCTGGACGGCGGTGTCCAGATCGCTGTCGCTGACCAGGTCGACGTAGGCCCCCGACGGCTCGTCCTTGTACTGCATCACGATCCCGTCTTGGATCTTCAACCGGTCCATGAGTTTTTCGCGTAGCTGTTGCACGGAGATATCGCTGGGAACCCGAATCGCAATGAGATCGTCTTGGAAGAAGACCTTGACCTTCATGGCGCCGCCGCTCGACGCGGTGGACACCTGCGTGATCGAGCTGGGTTGGCGGTTCATCGACGGGGGAGCTCCATTGAGTTGCGACCCCGATGTTTGGGTCCGCTGGTGGGAACCCGGTCGATCGGCGTATTGCGCATGCATCTGGGCCTGGGAGGATTGCCGAGACGCACTGCGCGAGACCTCGTGCGCCGACGAATGGTGGGAACCGCCCGAGAATCGGACATCCTCCCCGAACGCGCTGGGATCGATCTCGAAATCGCCCGGGCGCGGCGCGAACAGCTCGCGCACCAGCTGACACCGGCCAATGTGCGGGGGCATGGAGATCAGCTTCTTGATGTACTCGTCCAGGTTCTGCCGGCGGCCGTTGGAGATCGCATCGGTGACGTGGGTGACGGGCCCGGGCATGAACGGGAGCGTTCGCGGGCGGCCGCGGTTCCCCGCCTCGTCCTCGAACTGGGTGAGGAGGGCGATCTGGAAGTCATAGAAATCATGGTAATATCGCGACAATTCCCAGCAGCGGCCATCCTCCATCTTCGCCTCGATGATGTACCAATACTTGTCGTTGTCGAAACAATACCGAGGGATCGACGCGGCGATCGGGGCCACGAGCGGCCGTGGGTAGCCCTGCGACGACGACGGCGGTGGCTGGGACATCTGTTGGGACAGCGTTCCTTTGCTGGTGTTGCGCTGGTGGTAGCCCTGGAGACACGCGAAGTTAGCACACAGAAACGACATGTCGACGAGCGGGGGGCGCGGCCCCGCGGCGGGGAGGGGAAGGGAGGCGACTCACATAAGAGTTACTGCCATTCTGATTGATCGACGTCACACTCTGGTGGCCCACGGACATCTTATCCATACTCGAGGTGACGGATTGCATCGACGACGGCGGCGTGGGATCGATCTTGCCCAGCGTGATGCTGCTGTTCTTGTACTCGGCCGTCATCTTCTTCCACTCCTCCACCTTGGGCACGCCTGCGCGCCGGACCGCCTCCAACGGGTCGGTGACGGCTTGGCCCGACTGCATGTCGCGCAGTTCGATGAACGAGACGGGGATGAGACCGGGCCCTCCCAGGCGACCGATGGGTTTGGCGACGAACCACTCCGGGTTGGACTGGGCGATGACGATGATGGCTTCCCCGGCTCTCGCATCCAATTCGTCCGGGCGCTCGGCCTGGAAGTCATACTGTACAATGCCATAGACCATGGGGCTGGAGCCCTTTCCCAGGGCCGACATCCTGAACACGGACTGGGGGTGATGAGATTTGGGCGCGTTGACGAAATCGGGACCGGGGAAAGCAGCGGGAGCTCGATCGGAGAAGCCCGAGTCGTGCGACTCCTTCTTCTTATGAAGGTCAACCGAACCGCCACTATCTCGCTCGTTTTTGCCAATGACCTCGAAGAACGACACCGGGACCAACCCCCTGGCACTAGGGATGAGGGGATTACACGCTTCGTACCAATCCGAGTCGTCCTCCCTGCTGATAACGTGAAAGAAGTCCCCCTTGCTGAAAGACAATTCCTGGGTGTGCCCGAATTCTGGTTGGTAGTCGTAAAGAGCCTTGATGACCTACGTGTTCAGACAGGGGTGTGGTTAATAAAAAGGTTGCCCAGCGCAAGAGTCGAGTTGTGAGTGCGGACGAGGGGGGGGAAAGGAGGTGGTGGGGGTGGGGATCAAAAAATGAAAAATAAAAAATAAAATGAAATAAAATAGAATAATAAGAGGAACGGCCGAGGGTAGGATGGGGAAGAAAGGAGGGATTGAAGGAGAGGGAAGGCGAGGGATTTGTATGGATGAAGCCGATGATGGTGGTAGGGCGGATGAAAAACAGAATGAACGGGATAAAAAAAATAGAATAAAATAAAATAGAATACACACCTTTTTGGGAGGAAGAATGGCGATCGCGGACTTGGGTGTAATGGAAAGATGATGGTGGTGGTGGGGTTTGGGGTCCTTTTCCCCTTTGAGGGAACGTCGAATGGCCTAATTTCCAAGGAACAATCAAAAGTTAATGAGTGCGCCTTGTAATTTTTGAATAATGGGGTGGTTGTACTTTGTCGTAAGGGGGCGGAGGGGGGAGGAGAATTTAGGGAACAAGCGATATAAACGAGAGGCGGGAAGACGATAGGAAGGAAGATAGAAGGTAGAGGGAGAGAGAAATAGAGAGACGTACCTTCATCCTCCAAATAAGTTTCTATTCAAAGCGTTTCCGATGGTGGTCGGGGAATTCGATCGGGATCAAAGTAGGCAGGCTGGAATGTACAGAGTGGGTTCAAAGTCGTCGTAGATCAGGAGGTTAAATCATCCGATATGTTGTCCACCAGATGCCCAGGAGACAGAGATTAAAAGAGGGACCAAATGTCGGGGCAATCGTCAAATCAATATAGGAAAGGGAAGGAAAAAGAGAGGATATATGGCCAAAATCAAGAAAACAGTAAAAGACAACAGACAAGGAAGACTCAAGTGAGAGAGAGCGAGAGGAAGTAAGAGAAAGTAAAAGAGGGGAGAGAGAGTGGCGTGAGGGAGGAAAGAAGTGTGTGCAAGTGAGAGAAAGAGTGTGTGAAGAAAGAGAGGAAGAGAGATGGAAATGATGATAATATTAACACAATGATCCAGGATAATCAGCCCAGAGAAAAACCAACCAATCCTCCAGGAAGACACTACCCAAGAAGTGTCAGTGCTTTTTTGGAGATTTCGATTGATTTCGATCCGTTGTGAACGGCCCTTTCGCCCCTCTCGTGGTGGACTCCAACCACGGATGAACCAGTGTAGCCTGGGAGGGGGGATGAAGGATTGCGACGACTTCACAAGACAAGTAGGCCCGCTTTGTGACCGACACCCCGCCCCTGAGGGTCACGACAGGAGACAATGGGGGGGAATGGCAGGGAGGAGAGAAAGAGTCGGAGTAAGAACAAGAACAAGAACCAAAGAGACTCCAGCGATGGTAGGTAGGCTGGTCCACGCGTGACAACCGCAGCCGTTCCAAGGTTTCTGAGGGTCTTGGGTGGAGGATCAACCAAAGAGAGTGATGTCGATGTCCGTTATGAGTGGCTCAGGTAGCGTATCGAGGGATTCGTACAATGTGGGGGTGTTGTAGTCTGTTTGTTGGTGGCGGGATAGAGTCATCACCAACCACTATGGTTTGGGGGTAGAGAGGGATGGAAGGGGGGAAGAAGGGAAGAAGATGAAAAGAAAGAGTAAGTCGAATAGACAAGAGTGAACAAGAACAGGATGCAGGATCCCATGTCAAGAAAAAAGAGAAGAGGTGAAGTGCCTGAGTAGTTCACAGATGCCGTACCATACAAGGCTAGTCAAGAGATTAGTTGTTGGCTTAGGTATTCATAATATTATTCATTCCGGCCTCGAGTAGTCGCCTCTTTTTGGGTCGATTTTCTATATATTTAATCCATGAATTATAATTATATTATATTATATTATATTGAATATCTTAATCGTTTGGCTGTTTAATTTTAAACTCATGGGTCAACTGGAGTCCGAGATTAATATCGAAATACATCTATTGAACTGTTCTCCAGCTGACCGTTGATACGTACCCAAGTCTGTCCTTATGCCTGGTACTAGGTAAGGACTGGCCGGGACTGGCTTTCCGGCTCCCGTCACGGCCCCCTAACTAATCTTAAGCTATCGTAGTATCTTAGGTACGGTCCATACCTTAGCATGCCTAAGTACGACTACTGGGGCTTTACCAGTATCTCGCTGCCTGGTTGGGCACCATTCTTGATTTCAGCCGTTTTCCCCTTTTTATTTATTGACCCTATTGTTTTATGTTATTTTTATTCTTGTTTGATTTGTTAGTGTCATTATTACCTCTATTACTATATGTATATTTGTACTCCATTCGCCCAACCATACTCAGTGGAGGATCCAAGGCAACATCTAACTCAAGGTCCCCTTTAAAGCAGCATTCCAAGAAACAACCCCATACATGCAAAAGCACTGTATGACACAACACCTTAGAGGCTGGAAAAGAAACGTCAAGGGGACCACTTCGCCACACAAGTGGTCTGTGTGCCGCACTTGAAAAATGGAGCAACTTACACGTCCTCCCCAATATCCAGTCAAGATCAGATACGGATCCCATGCGGAAAATTGAATTATCTATCACTCCACCGCAACCTTCAGTCTGCCGCCCCAGAGTCCCTCTCACTGGTCAACTCTGAAGAATACCATGAGGGCTAACCTTTTTCCCGTCCCCATTCCATGGTCTTCCAGCTTCGGTTCCAGACTTTTTGTCCCTTCTCCGCTTGATTCTAAAAAAGGAAAGACTTGAAAAAAGGGTATGATCGTCGCAGGGTCTGTCTGACAGTGTGTCACAGTACTCCTCCAGGTAAAAAAAAAAAAAAAAAGACCACAAAAAGAATGATGATGGCAAGGATATCCCCGATCAAGCTCAATAGCTCATGCCACTGTCTCGCACCGGATCCCCTTCCCGACGGCAAGGGACATGTAGGGCTTGGAAGCTGTCCATCTGTGACCGTCAAACAGGGCAAATCTTCAACCCGTCCGAAATTCGTCCGGGGCAGGTTGCATGGATGAGTCAGTCAGTCAGTTCGATGCATTCGCCCCTTACATAGTTGGTCGAGTCGCTTTTGTTACAAGCCCGACCTGCTGGGTGTGCAGCCACTCAGGTACAGTGGTCTGTTTCGATGGTCGACTTCGCTTGCTCGAGGCAGGACCCACTGGCTGGACCTGGTGGCCACTTTAACTTTGCTGAACTCTCAACATCAACCGGGTGGACTGGTCAGGGTGCGAAAAGTGGCAAGACCGACATCAAGATAGCCTTTGCAGTGTTCACTGTTCTGCCCGTCGATCTGATAGCTGATCCGACGAGTCCGACGGACTTGTCCTCGTGAAGCTGTCACGTTCAGCGCCCCACTGCATCTTCATCTGTCAAATCAAAGATGCTTGGCATTCCTGGATACCTCAGACCCAGCTATATGATGTATCATCTCTTCACCTCATTCGTCGATCGGCACACAGAAGCTGCCCATGGACTCTTCTAGCCACGCCTTGGTATCTATAAGATCGACAACTTAGCCGGCCTGGTGAAGAAATAAAATTGACATGTTTCGCCTGCTAGCCCTAGTGGACTGTGGACACAACTCTAGAAAATCCATCACGCTGCATCTCATCACGCCGCATATTGTATCAGTATCAGTGACAGTATCGACCCTGGAGAATCAAATCCTTATCACTACTTATTCACACTTCTTCCACCTGTTCTCAGCTCTAGACTGTATGTACTCCATAGAAATGTTTCCCCCATCAACAGAACAAACCAATAAGCTCCCCACTCCATCTCCACGAGCCTCCTTTAATTTCATCCATGTGGGACATGCACGTTCGAGAACCACTGTTGCGGGTCATAAATTACCTCCACTCGGTATGCGATCGGTACTTCCATTACCGCTCAGCTTCCATATCAGTATCATTGGATAGTGTCGGGTGCCTGCTTCACTAATCCCTCCATTCCAACAGAAAGGCCGACTTCAAACATGTCGGGTGTTTTAAATCTATCGGTCCGGACTGGGCGCTGATGAGGTAGCGGTGTAGACATGTGAAATGGGTATGTATTAGATTGATGGGATATAATTTAGTATAATTGAGAGATTGGACAAATATACCTATCATTTATTGGATTCTTTGGGGGTTTCTAGTCGTAGATGTACCCACAGCGCGGGTAGGTGTATTAATTCGATACAAAAGTTTGTACTCGATGTGGCTGACCCCAGTATGATAATATCCAGGTCAACACACATATTACAATATTATATAGAGAGAGCACACTCGCCGATATACTCCCTACACCATTTGAATGCTACTTGCCTTGAAGCAGATAACTAGTCGTGTCTCGTAGATACTGTGATCCGATACCATACTAACCATCCTACGGCGGCAAGATCGACTATCTATATAGTATAGATTTATATCGTATAAATTTTCCCTTTCTTGTCTTCTCTCTTCTATACGACAAATGCAACAAAAGTCCCGTCTATGTCTATTACACCCGAACCACTGAATCCCACTCCAATGTCTGGCAGGAGATGTGTTCCGTAGATCCACCAGGCATGACCCCGCCATGATGCTCCCGATCGGCTCTCCGCCTTCGGCCAGCTCACCTGACACCTTATCTACCTCCCTTCAATTCACCCGACGACATCATTCACCATCCAACCTTCTATCAGTCCATCTTATTTAACTCCACTCGTACATAACAAGACATCGAATACATCTTCATTCCTCATATCTCAAGCCCCCTAGATCACCGGATCTCCAAGCTTGCAATGTGATCGGAGCTATCAATGACCGCCCACACCCGGTCGTAGCTTCAGTCCATTGAGCTTCTAGTGTGATATTGATCTACTCACCCCAGGCTGGCCCTCTCTCCACCTACAGCCTGAATCCTCGCAATGCTCCGTCACGTCACAGTATCAGGAGTTCGAGCCACGCGGGCGTCGAACTCCACGTCTCTCTCCCCCGGAAGTAGCGGTCTAGCCGGTCGAACCACCACCACCTCGACACGCCCAGCTAGGAGCACCGCCCAGGTCCGCGCGTTCTGGGACCACTCGCACCGGAGATACAGACACACAGAGGAATGGGAGCGGAAGCGAACGGAGAGGTACCGACGTCTCTACCAGCTGAAGATGCGCAGGGCAGGACAACCTCCACCCCCGAAGCACCCGTCAGTCATGTTCAACCAGCACATCCCGTGGTGGATTCCTGGGTGGGGGTGGGGTCGTTTCAAATCCGGATTTTCGGAGTCGGAATCGGGGTCGGGGGCCGGACGAAACCCTCACAAGGTCTTCTGGGAATCCAACCCTCACAAAAGCTTCTGGGAGACGGAGAGCGCCCGCGCGAAGGAGCGCATGGAACAGTTCAGGAGGGAGATCGATGCTGACCCACATGCGGCCCTGTTTGGGAGCAGGCTAGTTCGCCCCGGTGCCCCCGGTACATACGACAATTGGTTCACTGATCTTTGTCGCACGTTTCTTGGCCTTGGGTCCACTGCGGAGTCGAAGCCTGTTGATACGACGGCGAGTTCCCGTACGTCTCCGCCGCCTCCGCCGCCTCCGCCGCGTACCGGTGATGAACGCATGTCGGATTCAGAGGGGTCCAGTGGTGTGAATGCGTTTACTGAAAGTGCAAGGGTTGCTGAAAAGAATGATATGGAATTCGACCCCATCATTGGCCGCATGGTCCCGAAATCGAAACAGTCTTCTGATGTGATTGAAGAAAACGAGCAGGCTGAAGATACCGCGCGGAGAAAACCGCAGCGCAATGGATCTCGATCTCACACTGGGAAGGCTGGCTTTCTTTCCTCGGTGGATTCTCCGCCACGAAGGTCAGAACCACAAGAGTCATTGAAGGACTTAAACGCCAGCCACGGTGCACTGTATGGGGATCATCAAGAGCCACGTGATTTCAAGCAAACACGGGTACATAAATCGCGGGGGCCACTGGACACTACGGCCCGAGAACAACGCCCAGATGCTACGACCCAGTCGATCGGCCCCGAGGCTAGTCCGCCGCGGGAAAATGTGGCATCTTCAGGACTGGACGCCAAAGACACGGGGAAAGATACTCAAGAGCCGCAGAGGCAAACCGAGAGCAATGGATATCTGAATAGTGCACCCAATAGTGAAGCTCTGGGTGGAGCACCTCACTCCACAACCAACATATATCAGGCACCTAAAAGTTTTGTAATAGATGACTCCCCCGACCATCTGGAGCCCATGTTAAAAGAGAGGCAAGAAGATCTGGATATATTGACTGCCAACGATATTCGTGCTTCTTACGAAGGGAAGCACTTCGAGGGAGACTTGGAATCGCGAAAGCAAGCACGCAAGCACATGGAAGATAGCTTTGACTCCTATGTCGACCCAGCTAGCGAGGTTGATCACCAAAGTTTGCGGCAAAAGTATCAACGGACTGAAGAGACCGGGCCCGCGAGAGAAGCATCCAGCGGTGCCAGCTCCGACGAACTGAGCCAACCCGAAGCATCAACTGAACAGATCCTCGGAGAGCAGAATGTGTCGGACAACACCTCACCGGATACTTACCTCGTCCTTGCATATGACCCTTCGACCCGCCGAATTCAGGAAGCCGAGACAAGCTCGTCCCTCCACTCAACAGATGGTGCTCTCCACCCCACCAAAGTCCTCCGTCGCCTACACCACCCGGCCAAGTTCCTGCCATACTTCGCGCAGATGCACCATGGAGGTTACGAGATCGTGTCTGGTGGCGGGGATATCCTCGTGTTTCGAAAGACCCGAGAGGCGGGGGAGTACGGCAGTGCCCAATTCCAAGATGACCTGCAGCGACCCAACCCCTATGTCCGACATGATGAAGATCTCTACGAGCCTGCGCCTTCGACGGAGTCAGCATCCACCACTCCGCCGGCGCACGACACGGCTTCCGACGATGCTCCCGACGATGCTCCCTCCGCATTCGACAAAGATACGCCCGAATCAACAGAACCGCCGAAAGCGCGGTCGAGATTCGGGTCCGCACTCCGTCGGATGTTCATCAGTGGCGCCGCCACGGCTGCGACCTGCTACGCTATCGGCGTTGTGGTTGAGTTTCTTCGTACAGGCGGCGAAGACGGACGAGGGTTCGATGCATTTACTGAGTTTGAGTCTGAGAGGCGTCAGAGGGAGCGCAGTTCATAACAATTTGCATGCTTTATCATTCTCGGAATTGGTGATATATCGGCCTTTTTCTGTACGTAAAATCTAGCTGGATCTGGTTTATCTCTTTGCGATTTGCAATATGATTCATTCATTTATTCGTGTTTCGAACCGTAAACCAGCTTGTATGAAATCATACCTACACGAACTAGGAATAACCCCATTCAAAGCCCATTGATAGAACCAACATCCTCGTCCTCAGGAATCCAATCTCCATGTCCCTCCTCCCACACTCAATCCTACCATGACTGACGAATCGCATCCGTCTCCTGGATACTATCCTCACGCGCCAGCCTCTCAATGTCCCCTAGCTTCTTCTCCTTATTCTCCGTCTTTTTCTTCTTCTCTTTCTTTCTCTCCTTCTCCTTCTCTTTATTCTCCATCTCCTTTTTTTTCTTTTTCTTTTTTCATTTTCTCATCCTCTTTCTCCCTCGCCTCCCCCAACCCCCAGAAACACCCCCTAAAACCCCACCACCCAACAAATACAGCCCCAACCCCCCAGTCAACCGAACCACATCCCTTAAATCCCTCCCAGCTCACAAATCAAACTCCCTACTCCCCCGCACGCGGAAAGTCCTCGCATCAGACTCCTCCTCATCCCCCGCAGCACAGCACAGCGCCATCCGCTCCTGCCTCACGCGCTCCATCTTCGGCCCGGCGTAGTAACGGCTTTCTGGGGTGTTGGTGGCTGCGAAGTGGTGGGTTGGGCTCGCTGTCCCTGCACCTGTCGAGCTGGCTGGGCTGGCTTGGTTGTACCGCCCACTCCACAACCGAGACGTCTTGTGGCTCGGGAAGATTCCCCATAGAAGGTGCAGTTTGGGCCCGTGTTGGCTGATGAGGTAGACTTCTTGGAAGGGGATCTGGTCGCCGGGTGGGTAGAGGTGGTGGATGTGGATGAGATGGGAGAGGAGGAGCTTAAACTCGTCGGTGAGGGTTTTGGGGAGAGTAGGGGTTTCGGATTGGGTCTGGGGATTTGTTGTTAGTATGTTTATCTGTTTCTGGCATCAAGCTTGTGTATATAAGAGAGAGAGGAGGGAGAGATTACCGATGATATGGGAACAACAGCCCGCACAAGCCCCGTGTCTCAGGATATTCGTCTAGGCAGAGTAAGCCAGCTGTGCGTGGCCCGTCGGAATATCTCTCGCGGTATCCAGTCCAGTATTTGAGCTTGCAGCTGAAAAGGCGTGGTCTTATACTTTTCATCAATATCACCAACGCATCTCAAATCTGATACATCTGTCATAATCAGGGTAAAGGAGTATACCGAAGCACAAACGACACACCCCCCATCTTACGCCCAATCCGCATCATATCCAGAATCTCATGCAGAAACGCATACACGACCTAGCCTTGTGCCTTTACTGCTTCTGTAAAATTGACCCTCGACGAGGAGGTGGAAGAGGAGGACGATGACGACTGCTCATGGCCACCATCCTCATATATCCCATTGACAAACTGCGCCGGCACCTTCTTCAGCATCTTGTATACGCCCCGGAAGCGGGTATTCACAGTAGACTACCTGCTGAGGTTGACGTTGCGGGCGTCTTCGCGGCCTCGGAAGCGCCAGATTGGGCGGTCGGTGGAGGCTGTCGAATTAGTATTTGCTATATTGCTTCTCGTGGGGCCTTGCTAGGTGGTGATGGGGTATACGGATTTGTTCTGCCTTTTGGAGATAGTGAGATGGGATGGGGTCCTCTTCTGGACGGTTTAGGTAGATCTTTGCTTTTAGGCCGTGGACTTCGATGGTGATGGGCTTGGTTTTGTCACAGGTGTCTGTCTCTGGGGATGGAGGGGTACCCATGATTGCTACAGGCTGTGTGGCTAGTAGCGTCTGTTAAGTAGGAAGGTATCAATACTGATAGGTATTTGTTTAACTCGTTGTTGGTGTAAAGAAGAGAGATATATGTTGGAAGAGCCGGACATGATGATGTCAGGAGATAGGTGCTGTAAATACAAGTTATTCATACTTAGGAGAGAAGGGTTTGAGATATTTCTTGCCGTAGATGAGTGAGTTACTCTATCAGACAGTCTATATTTATCATTATATTCTTCAACGCTGTCCTATTATTGTCATGTTCGCTTGTCTTCATTGTTGGTATCCTATTAGAGGTTCATACCATTATATTTCTGCTTAAACTGCTCAAAGCACGCTCTGCTACTTTTGAAATTAATAGACTTGAACAGGTAACTCAAGGAGAGTAAACCACCGCTTTATTGACGTGGCTATACATCGAGTTGAATATTGAGGTTATTCTACAGCCAGTAATTAGGGTTTCCACCAATTTAGCCACCAAGTCCACACCCCAATCAGACACAACAGAATACAGCAGTATCAAAGAAATACATATCTTCGACCCAGAATAATATGACTTACTGTATAACCCATATATCTCGTATAAATAAATTGTAATTATATGTCCTCAACGTATTAGTCATGATCCCCACAATCCCCGCAACCGCACCATAACCATATTTTCCCACACGTTTCCCCAAGATCCAAGCTTCGCCAAGTTCTTTCTCCAACCACACAACCACACATCATCCACCAATACACCAACCGTCAACATGCCCAGAGCCACCCGCACCCCAGTCCGCGCCCAGAATGCGCCCACGCCGGCTCCCTTCCTGTCCCAGGCTATCGTAGTCGGTGACTTGATCTTCTGCTCTGGTCAGCTCGGCGTGAACCCCACCACCAACCAGATGGTGGAGGGCTCCATTAAGGAGAGAACTGTACTGACACCTCCTCCTCTCTCCGTCATTGAGCGATGCATGATCTAATTATATTGTAGAAGCAAATCATGCTCAACCTGAGCGCCGTGCTCGAAGCCGGTGGATCGAGCCTCCGCGACGCGGTCAAGATGAATATCTATCTGGCTAATATGGATGACTTTGGGGCTGTCAATGAGGTCTATGATTCTTTCTTTGAGGGTGCTCGACCTGTGAGTTTTCTCCTTTGTTTTCTCTCTTTATTTTCCATCTTTAATCTTGGTGTATCTTTCGTTTTCCCCCCTTTTTCATGACCATTGATACTAATAAGATAGGCCCGGACGTGCGTGGCCGTCAAGACCCTGCCCAAGGGGTCAGATGTCGAGATCGAGTGCATCGGTGCGGTAACTGGTGTGCCCAAGGGAGCATCTCGTCTTTAGATTTATTGTTTCGAGACGTTTTCTTCCATGAAGGGGTAGAGGGGTGTTTTGGTGGGGTTAAATAGAGCTGCCTCTAGCGCGGGAGACCATTCAATCCATCTGCACATGTACAACTGCTTGAGTATCAGCCATCACCGTTCTATATCTTTCCTCTGTATGCTTGATCAGATTATAAGCGAAATCGCATGTAGCGCGCGTCAGTGACTCATGGGGCGAAAACGCCTTGAGTCTTAAGTAAGCCGCGGAGGGCAATGCCCGATTTAGCTTTATATCTTCTTCAGAAGATACCACTTGTCATGATAATTCCTGATCACAGCAACTCCAGGACTGCGAGATGAAGCTTCAGCAGATCTATCTAGCAAACAACCAGAACAGCCGACCCGACCTAAACAGTGTCAACTAACTGGCAAAGTCCTCAAACAACACAATGGAAACCTTCCCCCTAAACCACCTCCCCCCAGAGCTCATCGCGCACATCGTCAGCGCAGTCTCCAATCCAAAAGACCTCCGCGACCTGCGCCTCGCCAACCGCGCACTGAACGAGCTAGCCACGCGGGAACTCTTCCGCGAGGTATACGTCCACATCGACAGACTCACCGACGAAGTCGAAGAGCAGTCCTTGGAGGGCGTCGTCAAGATCTTCGAGAAATATCCCCATCTGGTGCAGGGTCTCGACGTGGATGGGTATTTTGGCGCCCGGTACGACTGTCTTTGTCCGTTTGAGTGCGCGCCCTATCTTGACAAGCTGCCTAATCTGCAGTGGGTTGAGATGTATGGGACTTATGCGTCGGGGTGGAGTGAGGAGGATTATGCGGGTCAGGTCGCCGGAGTGTTGAGGAGGGCGAGTTTGCTAACAGTGCCTGCGGAGCGTGTGTTGCGGGGTTTGAGGAGCTGTATGTTTCTCTCTTTCTTTCTTTCTTTCTTCCCGTTCCCTTCCTTATACACTTCTATTACAAGAGAAAGACCCGGAAGAAAACTAACAGAGATACCTCAGTAAACCTCAACATCTTCACCGAAGAAGACCCCCAAGACTGGTTTCTCGGCGCCTTCAGCGCAATCTTCCTCATCCCGCAGCTCCAGCACCTTAGCCTAAAAGGCCTCACCCTATGCAGCACCGACCTCGCCGACATCCCTTCTACCTTCCATCATCAAACAGAGCTTAAATTCCTCAGCATCACCCACTCCTACATCGACATCCAAGCCCTACACCACATCCTCTCCCTCCCGCGCGCGCTGACCCACCTAGAGCTCTCCCACAAGCCTCCTGGAGGCACGCGGCGTCCGCCAGGGTGGCACGAGGAGACGTGCGGCCCGGGCGATCTGCGCGCGGCGCTGGCGCAGCAGGGGCTGTCGGTTGAGGTGCTGAAGATTGCGAGGTGGCCGAGGGTGAGGATTGAGGACAGTGCGTTTGATCTGTCGGTGGGGGGGTTTCCTAGGTTGAGGGTTTATGAGGGGTGTTATCGGGATGGGTCGGGGAGGTTTGCTTGGAGTTGATGATTGGTGACCGGGGACGCGGCCTTACTTTTTATTTTTCTTATTTTTTGCTTCTTGGATTATTTGTGTTTTGGTGGTTGGAATGGGATTGTTCGGGCTGTGGATTATGTGAGATGAGTGAGGCTGTAGATGGGTGGACTGATGATAGTTCTATATATATCTTGGGTATCTCGGAGGCAGTGGAATGTACAGAGTAAACAGTAGACACTATCGAAATAATTCAACTCCTACAATCTTACTAATTAGTATATCTAGTCGCAAAAAACCTAGAAAACCCTCCATATCAATAAAGTTCAACCAACCCATCACCAAAAAGCAGTGTACTCCGTAGAGTTGACCGAGATGGAGCAAGTAGATATCACGTGCATACCCACCGTAATCTCCAGTCCGGCTCAAGTCCGGCTCAGGCACCAGTGCCAGCTTGATCCACGGTACTCCCACCAGAGCCACCCAAGTAATCTCCCCAAACAAACCAACTCATCCCTCCGTCTCCACAAACAAGCCGACCGGTATGACAAGGCAGTGCCTCACCTTTGATCCTGTCGCACAGCATGATATCACTCCACTTATATTATGATTTCCAGGCATTAGATAGTAGACACCAACAGTAGCAAGCTACATACATACATACATACCTCAAACTTATACCTCATTTTCTGAGAAAGTTAGTTATCTGCTGGCTAGCGGGAAGCCCCGACGGAGCGAAGGTTCAGGAACAGGATTAGCGTGGTTGAGATTTGTCGGGTTTGGGTCTCCGCTGGTGGTGTTGATTGATTGGGGGTTTTTTTTGGTTTTTTTTATTATGGTTATGAGGTGGCTGTTTGGAGGATGGGCTAGGGGGGTTTCTTTTTCTTCCTTGTGAGAGGGGAGGATGTTAGGTTTTAGTGGCGTGAGGGACGGAGGGAGGGATGATGGGTGATGGTATCGTGCTGATCTGGTTCGTCCTTGGGTTTCATGTTGAGGTTGGTGCCCTTTCTTTGGGATATCTGTTGATCTACGAGGAGTGGTAGATACCTAGGGAGGAGATCATCTACGATGGTCTCAAGGAGTATGGAGATGAGATGGAGAGGAAAGACAGATTGATTGTCATTTCCGAGACAGCTGCAGCGTGAGGAATGCTGGCCCCGAGACAAGTGGTCCCAGGGATGAAAGATGGAAGTCTGAAACAGACGAGAGACACATGTCAGTGTTAGGCTATCTCTATCCTTCTTTCTGTCACTGTGCTTCTCTCACTATCCATCGCTTTCTCTCAAATGGAAAATGAAATCCATCCCGAATAGATATGGTTCACCAAGACAAAATCGATAAGTGTTCCTTAGCACCGGGCCAGTCATGCCAAAACAAGTAAGTCGTCCAGGCAAGTGGCCTAGCGTGTCCTCTGTAGACACTAGAGAGTAGAGACTCGAGGGTGAAAAGCGTATCTCGCTAGCTAACGTGAATACTGAATAACGTATAGTAGTCACTAGTCACCGATGGCTGGCATAGTTCCGGCAGTTGGCGAACTGCGATGTCAGGGAAGACAAGTGAGACAGTCTTACTTTCAACTGACGGAGGAAAGGGGAAGGAAATTGACCTGACATGAAGATGATAGAAGATACAGACACGCACATCCACTTGTCTCCACGGACCAAGATGACGCTGGTTGGTCTAGACCAACCGGGCTGTTGACAGGTTGGCGCGGGCGGGCGGGTTTAAATTGCGATGTGCGACCGATCGGCAGTTGGCTCTGATTATTGAGTCGCTCGGGGATGCTGGAATTGCACGTTATTAAAATTAATCTAATAGAGTCTGTCGGTGGACAGAAAAAGGAAAGAAATGACGGAGGGAAAGGGAAGAAAGGGAAGAAAGTGGAAGAAATTCATCCAGAAATCCCGGTTGATTGCGAACCCCCGGGGTAAATATCCTGAGGAAATGGAAATGTTGCCGTCATGAATTCAATCTCATGTTGAATCTATTACTCCGTAATCTAGGAGCAGCACGGTCCTGATTGTCCCCAGTCTCTTGATTCTCTCGATCAGTAGAGTGGGTGGTGGACGGTGGATGCCATCTCAAGATTCGATCAAGCCTATCCTCTAGAAATGTCGATCCAAATAGGCACGGCCTACTGCAGACCATACCTCAGTCGATAAGGACCCCGTGCCAGTGTCACCGTCTGCAGCCTTTGAATTGAATCTTTTGGAAGGCTCGACGACATGTGCTTGGCTCGTCTGTAATTTCTGCTCTGGTGCGGGGGATGCCTCGGGTCTTTCTGGTCCTGATGGTTCGCAATATCGACATGGTGTGCACTTGCAGTGTGCATAGTGGCCACTGTGATGAAAGTTCCGTGCAGTCCAACCCACCTCGGTTTAGACCGTGTCACTCAGTCGACTGATAAAAAGTTTAGAGAGTCGAAACTACTCCGTAGAGAGCAGAGAGACTGGACGATAGACATGGGTAAGTTGGTCCTAGTACCCGGTCGGATTAGCGTCTGATCCAGTTACGCGAGTTTGCGCTTTGTTGCATTCTAGGTTGGATACTGGACAGATACGGAAGGAGGGAAGAAAGATCGAGTCGAAGCATGAAAAAGACTGAATGTGGTGATGATGGTGATTATTCTGATTATAATTAGGACGGAGAGTGGAGAAAGTGCGTGTGGATAAGAGTGGGGAGGCCTCAGGCCGGACCAGCCACTCGTTTCGTTTTCTTTCTTTCTTCCCCTTTTTCGTCTTATTTACTTCGTGTTTTTTTTTTTTTTTCTTTTCTTTAGTGACTTCTGATTTGAATTATTGAATTAAGGGAAAGAAAACTGCGCCATCGAGACTAACCATAAACATCTCCCTCACTAATCTCTTCTTCCCCTCGATTATGCGGTAGTCATAGTTAGTCTCAATTCATTCTCGCTCACCTTCTTTTCCCTCTTCCCTCTTCCCTTCCCCTTCTCTCTTTTCTCCCCCTCCATGCTTCTGTTTTGATTCTTTGTTTGAATTCAGTTATTCGTTTAATTCCAGATGTGGGAGCTGTGCGGATGTTGTTGTTGACGTAGCCTATCACTGTTTACCTGGACTCTCCTTGCGTCCAATTCTCCTCTCTCGTTCTCCCTACGGTCGCCTGCTTGGCTACCTAACCTAGTATGTATATCTCCTGCCACCACCACACTCCACCATCTCTTCCCTTCCCTCCCCTTCCTTCTTTTCTTCCCCCCCAACCCTTCCCTTCCTTTCTTTTAATCTATTTTTTATTTTTTATTTTATTTCTTATCTGACAGCCAGGTCTTCAGATCCCTTCACTCCTTACTGCAATCTATACATTCGTTTCTTCAAAGGGGTTCCGTTGGTTTACCACGTCCCCTGCCGCTCTTTCATTGTTTATTGCACTCTTCCCCAGAACTTTTACCTTCGCGTCTCCACCTCAAGTCCTCTCGATTCGTCGCGATCGCCTCTTAAACTTGTTCGAATAATTTTCCGACGATCGTCTACCAGTCATCCCCCGGGTGCTGAAAGTGGAAACAAGAGCCAACCGCTAGGCTGGGACGTGCATATCCACAAACCGCCTCGCCAGTATCACCTTGCCTCCTCTATTTGCCAACCACCGGATCCATGCAATCGCGAGTTCGATAGTCAACGGTTACATTTGAACGGTTAAGTCTCGTTACGGGGAAATTTTTGAGTCTTCAGACGGAGCCTTCGCGCCATCCACTCTTTCTTGTTGACTGATTGTTCTTCCCTCTACCTCCGTCGACGGACGTTTGATACACCCATCATGGTCGCGTCCGTCGCCTCTTTTCTCGCGGCCTTCCTGTCCGTGGGGGGTCTGGAGCTGGTTGCCGCCCAGCAGCCAGCGGACTCCCACGCCATGAAGCGTCGATTCGTCCCCAAACACATGAAGCGATATATCAACTACCAGAGATCGGAGGATGGAAAGCCGCTGGACGATTTCCTGGACAAGGCCGACCTGGGCACCAAGACCACCCTCCCGGCCGTCGTCGTCACCCTGTCCATCGACAAGGAAGGCAAGACGCACACCATCTCCGGTCCCCTGCCCGCGGGCGCCACCATCGCCTCGGCCACCACCAATGTGGTCACCATCACCGGACCGGGGGCGGCCCCCGCCGCACCCACGTCCCACAAAGACACCGTTCCAGCCCCGTCCGAGAAAGAAGCCGCCCCCAACGATTCCACGACGCACCACGCGCCGACGGCGAGCAAGGAGGGCCCCGATGCCCCGGCGGCCTCCTCGTCGTCCCCGGCCACCGAGTCCAAGGACGGCGGCATTCTGGACGATGTCAAGAATTTCTTCGGCGTCAGCAGTTCCACCGACTCCACCGAGGCCAGTAGCACGACGTCGGATTCCAAACCCGCTCCCTCGTCCGATTCCAAGGCTGCCGCCTCGTCCGATTCCAAGCACGCCCCCTCGGACGCGTCCAGTGCGTCCGTCACCCCGACCCCCGAGTCGACGGAGGGCAGTTTCCTGGACGACGTGAAGAGCTTCTTTGGTGACACCAGTTCGACCGACTCCGCCAGCGCCACCAGTTCCGCGTCCGACTCCAAGCCCGCGTCCTCGGCCGCATCCGGTTCGTCGATCACCCCGACCGCGTCCTCGACTGACGGTGGCCTCCTGGATGATTTCAAGAGCTTCTTTGGCGACTCCAGCTCGACGGGTTCGCCGAGTTCCGGGACCCCTCCCGCGCTCCCACTGTCGTCGACGGCGGACGCGAGCACGACCAAGGCGCCATCGACCTCGACCCCAGGGGCGTCGTCCTCCAAGAGCACGACCAATCTGTTGGACGCGTTCACCGACCTGTTCAACCCTGACACGCCGTCCTCGTCGGCCACCCACGCGCCCTCGGCCAATGCCTCGACCTCGGGCCTGTCGGCCACCCCCACCAGCGTCCCGCTGCCGTCCACCTCCACCGGACTCTTCAACCTGCCGAGCGAAATGAGCTCGCTGCTGGGATGGACATCGGGTTTGGAATCGTCCGCTCCCCAGAGCACCCTCCCCCCCGGCGCCGCGACCTCGAGCGCTCTGTTCCCCGGTGCGTCCAGCGGGTCCACGGGATCCGCGCCGTTTACCTTGATCAACCCGAGTGTTCCGACCACCACCCCCGGTGGTGCTTCCTCGACGGAGAATGCCGGTGCGCATGGATCGACCACCGGGGGCTCGACCGCCCCTCCCACGGCTAAGCCCACGGGGAAGCCCACCAGCCCGGGGTCCCCGACGAGTGCCCCGTCCACCGCTCCGCCGACGCACTTGCCGTCGTCGACGAGCACGGAGACTCCGACCCCGACCCCCGAAACCACCGAAACCTCCACGCCGCCGCCGGAGACCACTGAAGCCCCGACGCCCACCTCGAACCCCGATGACTGGGTCGACAATACCATCATCTTCGAGACTCAGACCCACGTGGTGCCGGACCCGTCGGCCACGCAGACCACCAGCGAGAGCACCAGCCAGCCGACTGCGCTCCCCGGATCGATCACGCCGCCGACGTTTGGCAACATCCCGGAGAACTCGACCCTGATCCAGCTGGGGTTCACGCGCGAGCTGTCGTACGACTTCGTGGCGACCCACACCATGTCCTCATCGCAGATCTTCCGCTACATCCCACTCGGCCTGCAACACGCTCTGCGACTGGCAGCGGACCAGGTGGCCATGTTCGCGATCCAGCCGTACGGCAACGAATCGCGCGATGGCTACCTGACCACGCTCGCGATGGCTTATGTCCCCTGGGACCAGATCGACACCCTGCGGAAGTACCTCCACAACCCCATCTCCCCGCTCTACGAGCAGCCGTCGGAATCCGAGAAGCGGCTGTTCTCGTTGATCGACCCCTCCATCCCCCTGCTGGTGAGCGGCGAACCCGCAGCCGGCGGCAGCAGCGGCGGCCAGTCGGGTTCCAGCAACGGCGGCAGTGATGGCTCCGATGGGGATGACTCCCAGTCCGATTCCGGAGATGCCGGGACGAGCTCCAGCTCCTCCACAAAGGCCAGCTCCGTGGGCATCGGCTGTGGTGTTGTGGCGGGTGCCGCAGCCTACGGTGCGGGCATGTTCTGGTTGGCGCGTCGCTACCGCAAGAAGCGCCAGTTGCACCAGCGCTCGAGTTCGACCGTGGACCAGCAGAGCGAGGGTCGTGACGCGGCTGGGCGTCTTTCGCCCAACAGCCAGAGTAGCCGGGGACCGATCAGTGCGCCGGTCATGGCAGAGAATTCACTGGGGTGGAACTAAGATCCTCTGCCTGAATTCATTGACATGATAAAAAAAAGTGAAAAAAAAAAGAAAAGGAACAAGCAAGGGACGAAGACAGAATGCCAACCGAGACATGGAGCATCGATTGTTGTGGGTCCATGAAACGCGCGGGTAGACCTGGAGACAGAACCGCGGGATGAATCTAGTTAATCTCGACGCATCTTCCACTGACTTCATTTCTGATTATATTCAAGCATGAATATGATCCCGTCCGGGGCGCGTGATTTTGTCATTTCTCCCAGATGTTTCGTTCCATCCATCCTTTCTTCTTCAATTCTTATTCCCCCTATGTTTTTGACTTTTCTTTTTTTTTTTTTTATACAGCCATTTTTCTTCTTCTCTCGACATTTTTTATTTGATGGTGATTACGAGCGAATACCTCCTAACACCGCAATCATTATACTTTTTTCTCCCCACTCCTTTTTCCCATCTATCTATCTATCCACTTTCGGAAGTCCCCATACTCCTACTACTACTTACTACTCCTCTGCTCTGCTTTAATGGTTGGGTGGTAGGTATATCTGACGAGTGATGTCATCCTCCCCCTTTTCCTATCCTTCTTTCCTTTTTTTTTCTCACCTCGTTCCTCCCCTTGTCTGAGGGCTATCTTGTTTGAATGTTTTGTACAGATGTATAGGTGCTGTAGAGCGAATGACCGTGCTGTTTCTGCATGGATGTCATGTCAATATATTTTGATTTCTTTGTTATTGATTGATTGATTGATTGTGTTTAAAGAATGGGTGGATTTTTGGCCCGATCTTCATATATTGAAGAGTATTTAATATATATTGCTAGTATGAGTATAGTATAGTATGAGTATGATTTATGAAGTACCCATGTAGTATGTAGTGTAAAGAAAAAAGAGGATAGGAAATGAATGCCAAATGGTATGTATACACAAAAGAAAAGAAAGACAAAGAGTGGTGTTTAATCAGACTTGCCCCCCTTCGAATGATCATCACGATCCTTCTTCCCCCCAAACACAGATCCCAGCCCAGCCTGCAACATCCCCAACACGCCTCCCTCACCATCACCCTCCCGCTGCTTCATGCTCATCCGATGCTCCTTCGCGCGCTTCTTCTCCGCCTTATACTCCTCCCAGGAGATACTAGCATTAGCATCAGCAGCGGATCCACCACTACCGTGGTGATGGTTATTCTTCTCCTGCTCCATATTCAACAACCGCACAAGGGTCGTAGAATCCTTATCAGGCGTATGCGGCGCAGGAGGAAGCGCGCGCACCGCGTCGTCGCCTGCGTAGGCGCGGATGGCTTCGCGGAAGGTCCATTGCACAGCGTGGTCGACGGGCTCGTCGAAGATGTAGGGGAGGAAGGGGACGATTGCAAGGCCGAGCTTTACTTCTATTAGTATTTTTTTTTTGTTTCCCCTGCCCACCGGGGAGGGAGGGAGGGAGGGAAAGGAATGGAGGGAAGACATACCCCGATTGGAGACCACGTGCGCAGCAACGCACTCTTGTAATCCTTGAGCATGCGGCCGGATTGTTTCACCACCGTGTGGATGGTTAATGCAGGCAACCCCATACTCGCCAGACCCTGGAACACAGCCCGCTTAGCCATTACGACACGGTAATCCTCGATCAGCGGGATAGACGTCGCCGGCCAAGGCGTGAGCGATTCCTGCCCTGCTTGCGCCCCGGAGTTCTCCCCCGACAGCGACTGGGAAGGGCGTAGCGAGCCCGCTACATTCCCCGTCGCCATCCCCAGCACGACCTCCCCGTGCGAGGCGGCATCCTTGTAGGACTCGCTGGGCGGGGCCAGCACGTCCCGGTTCCGCAGGTAGGCCTTGTAGCCTTCGTGGGCGACGTCGCCGATGAGGTAGGTCCAGGAGATGGCGTAGGCGGAGCGCACGAGGTAGGGGTGCGAGACGGGGCGGAAGGACTCGCCTATGTCGGAGGTGTAGGCTACGTAGCGGTGGGCGGAGAGCAGGATGGTGCGCAGGCGGTTGGCGTAACCGGCGTAACGGTAGGGGGTGTCTGTTGAGTCTATGGAGCTGTTGTGTCCTTTGTTAGTGTTTTTTGATCTATATGATTGATTGGGGTGGAGGGTTGGTGTTGAGTGTATAGATGGTCGTCAGGTATGTGTGTGCGGGGATTCCCATGGTATGACAGATAAACGGCCAGTGTTGCTGGGAGGAAGAACGTACTAAGGACCGTAGATATCATCGTAGAAAGTCCTGTCATCGTGATCGACGAGTTGCTGCAGTTGAGGAGACAGTTTCTCGCGAGGAACCGGCTTTGGGTCCTCCGGTGGGGTCTCCTCGTTGGGGGAGTTCCAGAGCATGATGTTGCTTGACTGATTCTACCAAGTGAGAGGGATGTCGAATGAGTAGGACTATGGAGGATATAGATGGGAGGATATAGGACGAGGGAAAGAAATGAAAGAGGACGAGGAAATTATTGAGCTAAGCTCGGACAACAATATATGACATATTAATGGTTAATATAGTGAGGGAATGACCGCACGCAGTAATTGACATCACATCGTACACTGGCCGAGGTTCCTTGGTTTGTCTTCTACTTGACCGTGGATAACTTCATGGGCCAAATCTAGTCTTTACTTCCATATTCTGTTTATAATTCTCTCATTTATTCACACTCATGGTTGTCCAGATAATTAAAATTTTCGAGTAAAGAGAAGAAGAAAGGTCTCCATTCTTGAATATCTACCAGGATCGTCCCGATATACTCCGGGGACTCCCGGAACATCACATGACCCATATCACATGATCTGCATATTATGTCATTCTGCTGACTCAGTTATACCCACGCTAAACCCAATCGAGCCCCTCCGAAACTCACTCAAACTACGCTTTGAGGAGAACCGTCAAGTCTTCATCCATCCTCTCGTCACTTCTCCTCTTCCCCTCTTCGTCACTCCCCACCCCAATCAGTCAACATGGTCGTCTACTACCAGATCGCCGGCAAGAAGGTCGGCTCTCACTTCGTACGTCTCCCTGCCTCCTGCAGCTGTCTGCCCTGTCCACTGGTCTTCCCTCCCTGTCCGCCAATTTCTGTGGATAGCCGGACCGGCTCGTCGGACGACACGACACATTGGTCGTTCCCCCAATTCGATCGGTTGCTAATGATATCTGTACAGCTCGCCATGGGCGTCCTCGGCACAATGTTCGGTGGTGTCTTCCTGGCCACCCGCGGCGGTGGTGAGAAGAAGCAGGCCACTCCCCCCATCCAGGCCGCCTCTAAGGATGAGGAGGCTTTTATCCAGTACGTCTCTTGAGCCTGGTTTCGCATTCCCAACATTATCAATGGCTCTCAACATATCATCCTCGCGAATGGACATTCCCGTTCGACGCTCCGTCTCGGAGAAGCGGAGCCGAACCAAGGGAGAAACTCGCGATTGAGGCCAGCCCAAAACGACCAACAACCACAGCCCATAATCCCAAGAGACAGTGACTAACAATTGAACAGAGACTTCCTGAAGCAGGTGGACGGCGGCGAGAAAAAATAAACCATCTCCTTCCGTCACGAGGAACGAACCGAGGACGAACGGCCCCACAGTCATTGATTGAAACGAGCTCGACACTTGCGATTCACGACGAGCGCACTTTCCTTGCGTGATGGAAAGGTCGAGGGATGCTGGATGACCTTCGTTCTTGGGTGTTGGACCGACTGCTGGCGATTGCTATTGCTATTGCCGGTGGTGAGGTGTGTGATCTGTACATATAGAGGTATACACCGTTGAGTTTCTCAGGTGCATTGTTTTATTATGGGTAGCTGTCGGCTTGTAGCCAAACTGTAGCCAGATTGTAGCTAGACTGTAGCCTTGACTGGTAAATGTCAGGACTCGTAGCTCTCCACTGTTGGTCATGTCTGCCGTCAGGTTAGTAGAGCCATTCAGCACCACGACCAAATCAAGATACTACAGCCTCTCTTCTAACAAATCCTAAGTTCTACAAAGTCCCCAAAACAGCCCAATCCATCCTGCAGACATAAAAGAAACCAATACCTGCAATACCAACCCTCCCAACCCGCTTAGTCACCGACTCCAACCACACTTAAAACAGTGTACTTAGTGTACCTGATCCTCTCTCAAACAATCTCACTCCTATACAACGAACCCCCCCAAAACAAACCACCAAAATGCAAAAATTAAACCCAATCCCCTTCCCCTTCCCCCTAACCCTAGGAACAGACATCGTCCACCTCCCCCGCATCACCCGCCTCGTCACCCGCCCCGGCGGCTTCCTCACGCGCTTCACGCGTCGCATCCTGCACGAGCAAGAGCAGCGTGACTTTCGCGCCCGATTTGGTCTTTTCCCTGTCTCTCCTCCTATTATTTCTTCTCCTGGGGATAAGAATGGTTCCTCTGCTACGCCCCCCCAATTCCCCGTGTCGGGCGACATGACGCGCTGGTTAGCAGGACGGTTCGCTGCGAAGGAGGCGGCGCGCAAGGCGGCGCCTGGGGGCGCGGCGAGTCTGGGGTGGAAGGATGTGCTTGTTAGGGCTGGGGAGGAGAAGGGTGGGGTGAGGGGGGCGCCGGAGGTGGTGTTTTTGGGGAGGGGGGAGGGTGAGCCTGATCGGTTGGGGAGGTTGTCCATTTCACATGATGGGGAGTATGTCGTTGCGACTGTTTTGGCTGCGAGTTGAGTTGTGTTCTTACTGGTCTGCTGTTTGGGGAGGAATGTTTGGGTTGGATGGGATGGGATGGGATGGGATGGACTCGGATTGAACTACGGGCAGCTGTCCTCCTCTGTCGGAGAAGATATGGTCTTACGTCTGCGGGAATATGCCACAACGCGAATACACGGATTAATTCGGTGTAATCAATAACATTACCCACTGCCAACGTCTTTTCGCCAGCTACATACAGCCATGGCACCGTCTGTCGTCCCTCGTCTTCCCTATACAGCCTTATACGTTATACCGTCTTGTCGTTGATGGAGAGGAGCTCGACTTCACTGCAGCTTCAGTCAGCCCACGCAGATGGGACATGGGACAGCAGGATGGGCACTTACAACACGAGACTCGAGTTCGCGGGGATCAAGCCGGGGAAGCCGCTGCGACGAAAGAGTCAGTGCACACACTCGACGAATCCAGTTCGAGAGACCATGCGACAAAGATGGAAGAGAAGAAAAAAGCAACACATACCGAGACCCATATCCGTACTCGCTGTCTTCGCATTAGCGCCGTTTCTCCCAGAACTATCGATCTGATCATAGGGCAAGACTCACGGATCAATAGTCAGAATAGCCTTCTCCCCGAGACTCATCTGAAGCACGCCTTCATCCCAGCCTACATCCATCGAATGATCCCGTCAGCTCTACCACGCCCATCGCATTCCACCCAACACCACTCCCTTGGAAATGGAAAAAAATACCTTTAATCACCCGTCCCACCCCAATAGAAGTAGTCAGCGGCTGGCCGCGGTCGACTGAGCTATCGAATCTATCAAATCGAACCATTCATTAGTCTGGAATGTCCAAGCCTGCTTTCTCCCCCGCTAGAATGGGAATCCATATACATACTTCTTGCCCATATAGTGATTGTCAGGGCTAGACGGATCGTGCAGACACCCGGTGTAGTGGATGGCTACGTTGTCGCCTTTCTGGGGGATATCAACGCCGTTGCCCTCTCGGAGGAGAGTCTTCGTGACGCCCATGATGATATGAATATACGTATTCAGATGATATCGATTGATATTATTGCCTTCAGTCAACCGAGGAGAAACCAAAATAATAAAGAGAGGTGACGAGGAGGAAGATCAAGGAGGGGAGAGAGAGGCGGGGCAAGTCGATATTCAGTTTCTTAAATAATTAATTTAATTTAATTTTTTTATAAAAAAAAAGCATCAACATCCAAGCAGTCGTCAGGGCGGGGTTAAAATCGAAACTAAGTTTATCATTTGGTGTTATTCTATTTGATATGATGTATGTGATAGACAAGCCACAGACCTGGTTAAGGTAATGACCAGTCGTTACCGGCTTAGTCCTGTCCTATAATATCGTCATCTGCTTTTCCTGCGTTTGGATAAGTAGGTAGGTAACTAACTACCTCCACTATACTAACACATCACATCATCCTAGTGGATTACTGCAGTTCAAGGTTTACTCCAGGGACTTACTAGGATTATACCTACCTTACAACGAGACACGTCGGGGGGCCCTCCCTCTGTTTACCCTGATTGGTACATCAGGATGAGCAATAGCCGCCGCGGATGGCATGTACGAGGGTAAGGTAAGGTTATAGGCTGGGTGATAGTTGGCTTTTGCTTTGTCTATTGTGGGATGTCTTGTCGGCCTATCTGGATTTCTCCTCGGAGGACTGATCCTTGAGTACTGGCTCTAAAAATGGTAGGTGGGTATATGGTCGGAGGTATAAAAGCAGCTAAGTGCGGGGTGACGGGTCGGTTAACTGGGTAGTTCACGTTGACTTGATAAGGTTAGTTGGATGGAGTACTTTGATATTGATACTTATCTCAGGTGTGTAGATGTGACGTGACGATATGTATTTATCTAATCGGATATGAATAGTATAGTATACTCTCACACGACTCATACCGAAGTATCAGACATAGAATGAAAAGTCAACGATAATTAATTAGATACAAAAAGGTAGATCAATATGAACAGTTACATTAGCTTCTAATCTATGCTTATCGCCATCTCTTATGCGTCCAATCGCCATGAAATATAAAAAGCACCACCCAATGATCGGATGATCTCGCACAACAGGAAAGAGATAGATACAAGAATTGAAGGAAAAAGGAATCACATAGGATTCCCCAAATACAATGAATGACAAAGCCAACAGTATGATCCTGTCGCGCCGCTACGCTATGCGTGCAAGGGATGGAGTATCGCAAAAGCTCGTCAAAAGCCGTCAGGGTACAGAGCCCAGGCGTGGCCATCGAAAATGAGTGTGTGGTCATAATTAATTGACCATGTCGTTCAAAGGAGTGAAAGGGTGGGAACGGCTAATCGTCTTTGTACCGGTCTCCCACACGAGTCCGGCTCGTGCTGGTCGACGAAGGATTCGACAGGCCTCGCCGCGTCGCTCCATCGTGGAAGCTGGAGCTGCTGCGGTTGTAATCGGCCCGTCCGCGAGGGTCCGCGAGGAAAGCCGAGTCCCGTGACGAATTCCGGGAGTCCATGCCGTCGTTCAGTTCGATTAGATCCCCGCGTCGTCCACCGGACCGACCCGGGGCACTGGTCTGGTAGCTCTGCGCCCGCTGGAGCTCCCCCAGACTGTTCTTCGCTCGCGTGGTCACCTTGCGCATCCATCCCTCGAAGGCACCGCCGAGATTCTCCAGCCCCGTGGTTGCGTTTGACACCGAGGTCGAGAGGTGTTCGGAGGAGTCTCGAAAGTCAGGGGCCGGAGTGGGAGGGGCCAACGTAGGCATGTGCTGGGCGAAGAACTTGCTCAGCCCATCGGGAGCCGGTCCAGGAGCCGTCGCATTACGATCCAGAGTGCCAACTCCCGGCACGGTGAGCTGGATATTGCTCCGTTGACGACGGTGTCCCCCGGACAGGGGCGACTGGGTGGCCCGGGACGCAGCCGGCGACGACGGAATCCCGGACGGGGTCGATGCAGATGACGGCGGTTCGATAGGTGACGATGATGTGGATGTGGTGTCTGTTCGCCCTCGAGCAGAGGTCGACGGCGGTGCAGAGCCAGTGGCTGACACCGATTTCCGCCGAGTTCGGGGAAAGAACCCAAGCGCTCTCCGAGGGACGCGGCCGATCTCCACCGGGGCGGAAAACCCGTCGATTTGCACCAACGATTCGTGCTTCCAGACCCGATCCGCCTCGACTTCGACCGTCGTCTCCGGGAACGAGGCGTGCTGCGGCGTGCTTTCGCCCGAGGTCGTCGACGGCACAATTGAGCTGCCCTTGGGGTCTTCCAAAGAATCCCGTTCGGCACCGTTGCCATTATAAATTGGCGTCGGCGGTGGGATCGGTCGACCCTTCACGGTGCAAGACTCGACCGGCAGGAGGACGGTCTTGCGGCCCTGGATGCTGTCACTCGGCCAGAAGCCATTGGCTTTCCGAAAGATTGCCGGTTGACAGCCATATCGGATGGTCACGCCCGTGATGCTGTCTGTCGGCTGCACATGATGGATGTAGGCCAGAGCCTCCTCGTCTTGCTCCGGGTCAATGGCCGAGTGCCCGGTCTGGTCACAGGAGTCTCGTCTCTTGTGTCGGCGATCCCGGCCCCACGTCGGAACCGGATCGGCCAGCAACAGCGCCTCTCGCTTCTTCGCCTGCACCAGCGCTCGCCGTTCTTCCCGGGTCCCAGCTCCGATCTCGGGTGACGCGGGGGCGGACGGGCCCCACGCCGACGGAGCGCACGCGGGCGTCGGGGCTTTCGAATACGGATCAGGGCGAGACGGTTTCCGAACGTGACCCCGGGGGTCTCCGTTGGGGGCCGGATGGGCGACGTCGCTGCCGAGGAACGACGACGCCAAACTCTGGAGGGAGGACCACGACGAATCGAGGAATCCTACGGGAGGACACGACAACTCAGCTCGAGCTCCACTGAAGGGGGTGGATTAGCACGAAACGCACCTAAAGAATCCTTGGACCAGGCACGGTTGGGTGGAGAGGTGGCCCGCGAGGGGTGGCTCATGGGAACCGGGGAGATGCCGCGGGAGGGTTGGGAGGAGGGGGTCGAGCGGCCGGAACGCGTGGGGGGCAGGTCGGGGGAGAGAAAGGACAGCCCCGAGGACTGCAGCGGCTTCCCATTCACATCGTCATCGTCGTCCTCGGTAGAGGAGACCAGGCGGCGGGTGCGGGAGCGAATGGCCGAGGAGGTATTGGTGCTCGATCCCGGGGTGGTGGAGGCCGATCGGTGGGAACTCATCCCTGGCGACCGGAGGAAGAGGTAGATTTGAGACGAGTAGTATGTTCAGCCCCCCTGACGAGACCTGACGGAGTGAGATGAGATCGCCAAGGCACGGATTGCCATCGGAGGTCCCTACGACAGGACATGTGTCATCCAGGCCTCGAATCGCATCCGTGTCCTTTTCTTGTTTCTTTATTATGTCTCTTTTTTTTCGGTTCTTATTGCAAAACACGAGATAAACGCGAAAGACGTCCGGTGTAATCCGAAGAGGTAAGCGAGGGATTTGGCAGTGAAGTTGACTTGAAAGAACGAAGAAAGCAGCCGCCAGACGACGTAACGAAGGGACAGGAAGATAAGGAGGCTGCAAGGTAAGGACGACGGTGGTCAAGTTAGGAATGGGTTGGTTTAGTGGGAGAGGCTAACGCGGCCCACTAGGCAGTTCGTCAAGAAAGGGAGAGGCAGCGAGTAACCTGGAAGGAGGGGTTATATCAGAATCATTAGGAGAGTCAAGACTAAGGAGAGAATGAGGAGGAGAGGAGAGGAGAGGAGAGAATGGATGGAGCGGAGAAGCAAAGGTGAATCCAGTCTTGCCTCCAGAATCCTGACTAACCCGCAATCAGCCTGTCTGCGGTGATCGACACGGTATGGATACAGTCGGTTTTTCATATATTAATGTTATTATATATAGATTCAATACAACGTCTATATTTTAGGATACATGGCGAAAAAAACTCTAGCTACTAGATTGTTATTCTAATGATTGTATGTCCCATATCACGAAGCCAACTGGCCAGTCCATGTATAGATCACGTGGACCCAAGGGCCGTTTTGGGACCACTTGAGGCGGAGTTGGACTGTACTTTCTTCTTAGTTGCCACTCTCAAATGATCGATGGGGTTTATTGTATTTTCACCGATGTAATTATTTATATACAAATCTCTTAAATTGTTGCAGGGGCTGTCAGGCCACTCCTTCAGGCGTCTCGCTGACGACATGTATAGCCGCTGAAGCGGAGCCGCACCCCACGCTTGATTGAATAACGAACCTAGAAGTATATTAGGTAGACTGAAAAAGGGGAAGAATTACTAAAACAATATTCTCTATCAAGTCATGTCGTAAATTGATCAGGAGAAGCTGACTGGTATTATATCCAACAAACGCCACCCCGGCTGCTGTGTACAAGTGTTATAGACAGGAGATCCCACACCCCTTCGGATTAATGCCCTACTCCGGCGGTTCGGCCATGTCTGTAGAAGGCCGCGTTTCCCCTTCCGATACGCCCTCGGACTCCGTGCTCCACTCCTTCTCCGAATTGGCTTTGCTGGACAGAGTCGTCGGCAGCTGGGACGGCGGGGGGATCGCCCGGATGCTCCCCGCACGGGTCGAAAAGTCCTCCGTCCGCAGACCGCGGACCTCGTTCGGATCGACGGATGTCATCTGCAGTCCGGCCGCCTTCTTTTGTCGGATCAGTTCGCGGACCGGGACCATCGCGGCGTCGCGGCAAGCCTCCTTGATGTCGCTGCCGGACATGCCGGCCGTGGCCTTGACCAGGTAGTGCACGTCGAAGTTCTCGCGGTCGATCTTGGTGTCCTTGAGGATCAGGCTGAGAATGCGGAGTCGTTGTTGCGCTGGAGGAAGAACCACGGGGAATTTCTTCGGCATCCGGCGGAGGATGGCCTCGTCGATGTCCTGGATCCGGTTGGTGGCGCCGAGCACCACGATCCGCTGCGGCTCGCCCGTGGAGTTGGCCGAGGTCAGACCGTCCCAGTGGGTCATGAACTCGGCCTTCACCATGCCGCTGGCCTCGTGCTCGCCGCTCCGCCGCGTACCCAGCACGGCGTCGATCTCGTCGATGAAGACGATCGAAGGCTGGAGCTTCCGAGCCAGCGAGAAGACGGCGTTGACCAGCTTGTTGGAGTCACCGTACCACTTCTCAGTCAAGGTGGAGATATGCAAGTTGATAAAGCAAGCCCCACTTTCATGGGCCAGGGCTTTCGCAAGCATGGTTTTGCCGCATCCCGGGGGGCCGTAGAGGAGGACACCGGACGGGGCGGTGAGGAGGGACGAAGTCGAGGCGTAGAGATGCGGCATGGTCAAGGGGTAAATCACAGACTCCTTCAGCTCCTCGATGATCGTGTCCAACCCGCCGATATCCTCGAACGAGACGGGAATGTCATCCGGGGCAACCACGTCCATTGCGACGGCCTGCTCGTATTGGTTCAGGGTCAGTTCCGCCTTCTTTTGCCGGCGCGGGCGCTTTTCACCGCGACGTGGTGATTCATCGTCCGACTCCTCGGTCCCGTCGAGCCTCCGTAGGATGGCTGCTGATTTCTTTCGTTGTTCATCTTTCTTCTGGCTCTCGGGGTCGAAGTCGAGGCGAGACAGTAGATAACGGATGAGGAAGTATGCGGATGCAGACTGTTCATCTCTCATCATTAGTTTCGGTTCAAATCCAGTGCAGCGAAGGACGGTCTGAGCTCACGGTGCCTGCCACCATCACGAGTTCCTGCAAGAACTGCTGCCATCGTGGACCGCGTGCGGACGCCATTGCGACAGTAGATGGGAAGGATGAATAGGATCCCAGATGGATCTTAGGTGATTGAATAGCAGATCAATGGGAGGAAAGGAAGAAAAGAGAAGACAATAATAAAATAACAGAAGATAGTAATAGCCCGCGTCCAGCAACGGGAGGCAAAGTAAGTCGAGAGATAGATTGAATGGTAATGATGAGGTCGGGGAGAGTCAATCGTCAGTACGGACGGAGTTACAAGAGTTACAGCACTGGATTTGCCGACCGTTGGGTCCACGTCACATGTCAGGGAGATGCCGCTCACCGCCTGCCCGATCTGTCGGTCAGGTACGGGCATGTATTACGGTATCGTATTCTATACCACTTTCGTATTGATCATGACTTGGTTTTCACACTATCTTCGTGCTATTTATCTAGTAGTTGACTCAATTCTATTTGCCCTATGGCATTCTAGACTATACTCCAGAGTATATCACCCCGAGAGATGAAATCTCGAAACAAGTGGTGTCGACTCCACAGTCCTGAATGCCCAGGTCCGCCTCAAGGTCCTCCGGGCGGAACCCCTATTGGTCCACCGCGGACCTCGAACGCGCGCCAACTGGCTTTCTGCTTTCTGGAACGTTTCCAATTCTTTTGCTTCATCTCTCTCACTTCACTAACGTCCAGGTCGATTGTTTCTTCGTCGCATTGAGGATGCTGCGGCAATTGGCTAGCTTGTCCGCTCATCATCCTCGTGTATCGCCATCCACCGTTCTTTTCTCTCGTGATTACTGTTCTTGTTTGTTGTGATCATTGGACGGACCTACAAGACTATTAATAAAGCTTAGTTGGGGTCTCTCCCCTTTCGTGGGATCCATATCCTATACCAATTCACGATGGCTCGCCTCAGTCGGGGGTGGTTTCTAACCCTCGCGGTGGTCTTCCACCTCATGTACGCCTATTCGATCTTCGATATTTACTTTGTGAGCCCGATTGTCAGCGGGATGAAGTCGTATCGGGTCGAACGAGATGCCAACGCCGATGCGCCGGCCAACCGACTGGTCCTGTTTGTCGCCGACGGGTTACGCGCAGACAAGGCCTTCCAGGCGCTACCGGACCCGGACGAACCGGCCGATGTCGAGAACTCGGAGCCCGTCTACCTCGCGCCCTTCATTCGATCCCGCGTCCTCTCCCACGGTACCTTCGGCATCTCCCACACACGAGTCCCCACCGAGTCGAGACCCGGACATGTCGCCTTGATCGCCGGCCTATACGAGGATGTGTCGTCCGTGACGACGGGGTGGAAACTGAACCCGGTCAATTTCGACAGCGTCTTCAACCGGAGTCGGCACACGTGGAGTTGGGGCAGCCCGGACATCCTCCCCATGTTCAAGGAGGGCGCGGAACCCGGTAGGATCGATGCGGACATGTATGGAGAGGAGGCGGAAGACTTCACGTCGGACGCAACGCTGCTCGACATCTGGGTGTTTGACAAGGTCAAGGAGCTTTTCGCGGCGGCGA
The DNA here is from genome assembly GCF_002847045.1 of Aspergillus candidus. Classification (NCBI taxonomy): domain Eukaryota; kingdom Fungi; phylum Ascomycota; class Eurotiomycetes; order Eurotiales; family Aspergillaceae; genus Aspergillus; species Aspergillus candidus. Next base: position 329,902 of record NW_020194013.1, on the reverse strand, counting down.
AGAAGGATCCCGCGCTGGATGCGACGTTGCGCCAGGATAAGCTGGTGTTCTTCTTGCACCTGCTGGGGCTCGATACGACCGGCCACGGCTACCGGCCCTACTCCAAGGAGTATTTGCACAACATCAAGGTCGTGGATAAGGGCGTGCAGGAAATCACGCGGCTCGTGGAGGATTTCTACGCCGATGACAAGACCGCCTTCGTGTTTACTGCGGACCACGGGATGAGCGATTTCGGAAGCCATGGTGATGGGCATCCGGACAATACTCGAACGCCGTTGGTTACCTGGGGCTCCGGTGTCGCCAAACCGCAGTACGTCCATGACGGCGCGGTGTCGGGACATGAGGACGGGGTGTCGGCGGACTGGGGACTCGACACCGTCCGCCGCAATGATGTTGCCCAGGCTGACGTCGCAGCGCTCATGGCCTACCTGGCCGGACTGGACTTTCCCACCAACTCCGTGGGCAAGTTACCGTTGGAGTATCTCCAAGCGGGTCCGAAGGACAAGGCCCTGGCGGCACTTGCCAACACCCAAGGAGTCCTGGAAATGTACCGCGTGAAGGAGGAGCAGAAGAAGGCCGCGCTGCTACGGTACACGCCGTTTGAGCCCCTTCACGATCGGAGTGATGATTCGGTGGACGATCATCTGGAGGAAATCAAGTCTCTGATTGCGAACGGCGCGTATGACGAGGCCATTCGCCTCTCGGCGACGCTATTGGCAACAGCGCTGGAAGGCCTGCGCTATCTCCAGACCTACGATTGGCTCTTCCTACGGACGATCGTGACGCTCGGGTACCTGGGCTGGATCGCATATGCGTTGACGACCGTCATCGATCTGCACGTCTTGCACGGTGCCTCGGATTCGAACCGGACGGTGACGAGCACGATCTTCTTTTCGTCGATCCTCGTCGCGCTCTTTTCGGTTTTCCTGTATCAGCAGTCCTCGTGGCGATATTACTTCTACGCTTTGTTCCCGGTCTATTTTTGGGAAGAGGTCTTTGCCCGGCGGAGGGCCTTGGCTGCGGGTCGTCAGATACTGCTGTCCCACGTTACCTCCGTGCGGGGGTACTTCTCATTTGCAGTGCAGATGGTCGTTTTCGTGGGCGTGCTGGAGGCACTGGTATGTTGGAGCACAACCACACGGATGGTGGTATTGACTGACCGGGTGTACAGGTGCAATCCTACTTTCAACGCGAGATCTATACCGTCTGCTTCATCGTTGGCGCGTTCTGGCCGTTCATGTATGGCACCAAGGTGGTGAAGAATCACGGCATGCTGTCTGCGTCATGGGTGATCGGCTGCCTGTTGATGAGTAGCTTTACCTTGCTGTCCGCCAACAAAGTGGAGGATGTCGACATGATGTAAGCGTTGAACCCTGTAAACCCAAACACGCAAGTCGCCACCCTCTAACGTGTTCCTGCAGCACATATGGTGCCCTGCTCATGTTCTTCACGGGCTTGCTGTACCTGCTGTTCGAAGATGCGATCCTCGCGAAAGATGCCCCGACCAAATCCACGGAGGTCTCTCGCTGTGGGTCGCGGACTGTCATGGGAATCCAGGTAAGGAGCCTACCAGGAGGCATCCCGCGCCTCGCTCCCTTGTTTAGGCGGAACCGCCACTGACGTGCGATAGGTTGGGATGGTGCTGCTCGCCCTGATTGTCACACGTTCGAGTGCCCTGTCTCTCCAGGCGAAGCAGGGTCTGCCGTGGGGCAACCAAGTGGTTGGCTGGGGTGTTCTAGGTACGTTGGTCCAGATGACAGACTTTTGACTTTCCATCGCCTCGTGTTTCGGAGTGTTTCGGCCGTTTGCGCTAACGATGTGCTCTAGTCGCGTCGCTTATGCTGCCCTTCCTGCATCGTCTGTACCCGAACAGCCACTATCTCCACCGATCGATGATCCTGTTTCTCACCTTCTCCCCCACATTCATCATCCTCACCATCTCCTGGGAGGGGCTCTTCTACTTTGTGTTCTGCATGACGCTCATCACGTGGGTTCGGCTAGAGCATGCGGTGTATCAGCACACGGCCGCACCACCAACCCAGACGCACGATGCCCAGAAAGGCAAAGACTCCGATGCGCGCCCCCAGCCGAGCCCCAAAGGGACGGCGATCGTGCAGGGCCAAGCGTACAGGTACCGGACGCTTGGCGTTTCAGATGCGCGCGTGGCGCTCTTCTTCTTCTACCTGCTCCAATCCGCCTTCTTCAGCACAGGCAACATCGCGTCCGTGTCGTCCTTCTCGCTAGAGAGCGTCTCCCGGCTCATCCCGGTGTTCAGCCCCTTCAGCCAGGGCGCGCTCCTGATCCTCAAACTGCTGATCCCGTTTGCCATCATCAGCGCCAACCTGGGCTTCCTCAATCGCCGGCTCGAGGTCGCGCCCAGCGCGCTCTTCATGGTCGTCATGTCCATCTCGGACGTCATGACGCTCAACTTCTTCTTCATGGTCCGCGACGAGGGCTCCTGGCTCGACATCGGCACCACCATCAGCCACTTCCTGATCGCCAGCTTCCTGTGCACGTTCGTTGCCGGCCTGGAATTCCTCAGCGAGGTCTTCGTTAGTGGCGTCGATCTGGGGTCTCCGGTCAAGGGTGTTACCGTGGATGGATCGGCAGACGATGGCTCTACGGGGAAACAGCCGAACTAATATTTCCCCTTCCCTGTTTATTTTATCCCCTTTTTTTAATCCTTTTTGACTTTTAACTTTGATCGCTGTGTATATGATTACCGTTATAGACACTAGATATTCATTTATTCCTTTTGAAAAAAATACAAAATCCCACCACTTAAATTAACCCCCTTAGCCACAAACCTAAACCAGGTACAGTACCTAGTTTGCACCTTTAGGTACATACCCGATCCTGAGGGGCTAGTCCTCCCCCCATTCGACATCATACGTCAGGCATATATTACGTCTAGGAGATTAAAAACCCTCTACCCCGCGTCTCTATTCTGCTGATTCGGCTCCCAAGCGAGACATGACAAGGTACTGAGCACGTCCCTTATATAGTAGGTATACCTACATGCATTGCGGTGTGGCGACGCAGGCACATAAGACTGGCCTCGTCTGCGGCATATACATGCCATCATCCATGTGGAGGCTATGTCATTGCTTGGCGGGCGTGCATGCCTCGTACATGGAGAGGGATGGTGGAGGGAGGGAGAGTCTGAGCATGGTGGTAAGGTAGGGATTGAAATAGCCGAGGCTTCACGAGCTGTCTATCTCTTGCTTATCTAGTACCTACCTACCTACTTACCTACCTACCTATCAACTACAAAGTACGCAGCTCAGGTACCTGATCCTTTCAGGCACACCACGCGCATACCCACACACACGGACACACACTGTCTCTCAACCATACACTTTAAGAGGTCCCCCCCCATGACGACATGACATGCGTGTATGTATGCATGTTCCGCTTAGGTAGGTACTCAGCACCGTGCGTCAAAAGGAACAAGTCTGGTGGAGAGGCTCGAGTGGATGTGGATTGCGGGGTGGGTGGGTAATATATGGAGGTTTACATTAGGGTATAGTCACAAGCTCCGGTAGTTTCCGATATTGAGTAGGTAGATAGGTAGGCACTTGTTGGTGGCGGTGAGGTTACTTGGTTACGGGGAGTGGATCAATTATATGTCTATTATATAGTGGTGGTACAGAATACTCTGAAGGTGAGATGGCTCCTGGGCTTTATGTTTGATTTGGGTGGATGTGGATCCATAATGGATGTCATGGCTAAGCTTTGGTATCTAGGTAGTTACTTGTAATTATACCACTACTTACTTGTTCGTTATAGGTCTAAGGGACTGAGAAGTATGTATGGATCCAAGGGAAATGGATAACTGAGTCAGTGGAAATATGGATGGATCCTTCGTGGTCCCATGCGCAAATCGATCCATTTCACCCGTGTCTTCCCGTTCACGACACAATGGCAAAGAAATAAATCATAGTGATAATAAGAAGAATAATAATAACAACAAAAATCATGTGGTAATAATAATAATAAGATTTTCTGGGGAATCCATGGGGTAATTCGGGGAAATAATGATGTGTGGGGAGAGATCCTCCTGGTTCGCTGGCAAGGGTAGAACCGGGTGTGATGAGCCAGTCGGAACTGACTTGATATTATTATCACATACTAGCAATATAATATAATAGTCATAATAATAGTGTTATTTCTGTTTAACTTCAAAATGATTCAGTCCGGAGGATTCTTTCGAATCCTGTCTGCAAGGCTCCATTCCCTCCCGTTCCGCGTGGGACTCCAGCGGGTCTTACATCAGACAAGGTCAAGGGACGAGGGTGTAGAGGACAAAGTACAAGGTTAGTAATGAGCCTGGTAGACTATAGTCGTTTCGTTAAGCGGCTCTAAGTGGATAAAAAAAATACAGAGAGAAAGAGAGCAAGATAGAGAGTTAACTCGGTTATCATCCCCTGTCTCAGGATAGTTCGAACGTTTCGTGCCCCTGGGCTGGATCTACGATGCGCGCGGATCCTGGGTCTTGGATCCCGAATCCCGCCGTTTGAAGTCAGTCGGTTCTAGTGTTGGAGACGGACTGGGACTGGGACACGGGGTAAACATCGGTCTGTGTGAGGACCTCTTGAGATTCGACGATCTGCTTTCCTTTTTGATAGTCGATCGTCTGATGGATTCTTGGTTGGATTCTTCCCCACATAGGAATAGGGATATAGGACACGAGTGTCTGTCAGCTTCAGCTGATACCTAGGTGGAGTAGGTAGGTAGCTTACTGACATTCAAGCCGTCCTATTTCAGGAGTGTTAGTTGTGGTGGCGAATGTTATAGACTGGAATCAACTTATGGATAGGAAAGTGGAATAGCGTGGGGTAGAGAGCGTATATCGTATGAAAAGAAGCAGCTTTCTCCACATCTCCCTTTTCCTAGTTTCTGGGCAGAGAATTGATAGTCCTGGTGACTCGCTAGTTCGAGTAACTCCGGGCTAACAAGATGATCATTGACTTGACCTGAACTCATAATCAGAATAATCATGAGAATAACCAACTAGTTAATAGTTAACTACGTGACTAACGACTGCGCCCACTGCCTAATCTTCTAGACCTTCCTATGGTTCCTGACCTCGACCTTTCTCCTCTCATCCATCCCGGTCCTTTTTCTCCTCTTCTTCCCCTCTTCCTCCTAACTCAACCTCTTGTCGCCATCTCCGCTCTCCCTGCATCCTTCCTTCGCTCCATTGTTCCCTGCACTCTCCACCCCGGAACTTGAACCTTCTCCAGGTCGCGATAGGTTCCTTACCCACTGCCCGTCGTTCCAGATTACTTCAACAGACAGGGGGGAAATTCAAAAATCAAACTAAAAAAACGATCGCGAATCACAAAAGGTGATAAACAAGAAAAACAGAAAGAAAAAAAAATTTTATCACAATAATAAATTACCCAAGATCAAAAGAACTCGACAGTAGAAGAAAAGACAAAAGGCTGAAAAAGAACGAGGAAAAGAAGTCAACCAACCACCACTCCTTCAATTTCGCTTCCTTGTATTATTTTTCCTCTTCTTTCCACCATCTACCTGTGTGCTGCACCTCATTTCTTCGGCATTCTCATCTCTTCGACGACTTCTGACATCTGTCACTTTTCCTACTTATAAATCATTGTTTTTTTTTTTATCCATCCATTGATTTTCTTTTTTGACCCTTTTGTTATTTTACCCTGTTGGAACGTGTCGTGACGCTACCCAAATTGCGCCCCCTCCCTCTCACTCTCTCTCCCCCCCGCAATCCTTTTAATAAACGATCGCTCTCGTCTCCTCCCCGATTTCGACTTCTCTGGATGGATACCTTTTGGCCATGAGCACAACAGGCGACGTTACCAACGATTTTACAACTTCACGACCCAGCCCGGCTCCGAGTACTGCGGGCTCGACCGGAACTTCAGGAATTACCGTGCGCACCGGTTCCAACGGCCAGATGAGTTTTCGAAGGTGAGTCATCGTCCTTTCTCTTGCCTGTGGAAATTCCTTCTCCCTTGTTTGCTGGGATGTGAAGAAGGAGAGAAGAGGGGGAAGCTGTCCCTGTTCGTTGCGGGGTCTGAGGCTGCACGAGGGGATGGGCGCACTTCCCCCCAGGCCTGAAGTCGAGGCTCTGGAGTGGAAAGGGATGGGATTAAAATTCAAAATCAGCCCTGTTCGATGCTAACTGCTATTTATCTTATCTATAGACAGCGTGCGTCGCGTGCGTGTGAGGTACGTCTCATATTCTCTGTTCCTGTGAGGTCAACGCGACATGCGATGGGCCGAGGTGCCGAGGCTTCTTCTTGCACCTTCACAGCTGCTGCCTGTCATTGTTGGCTGCTGTCCCATGATACCATCACGCAACCACCATGCCCTTCCATGCTGTAGAACCGTTGAGCTAACCTGTCTTCTTTTGTGTGAAGACTTGCCATGCACGCAAGGTACGTTTTTCTTTTTCTTTTCTTTTTTAATTCGGATCACTCTTCTCTCCTGTTGCTTGGCTTTTGTTGGTTGTGCGACCGGTCGTCACCGGTCGCTCCCCCCTCCCCCTCAACGTTTCATGCAGGAAAACATCGCTGACCATTCCCCCTTCACTAGGTTCGTTGCGACGCTGCCAGTTTGGGTGTTCCGTGCACCAACTGTGTAGCCTTCTCCATCGAATGTAAAATCCCCACGCCGAAACGCAAGAAAAACCAGAACAAGTCCAAGGAAACACCGGGCAGCGGGTACGTCTCAAAACCAGCGCCATCCCCTCCCCCCACCGGTCGCAACGGTCGCATCGGCGAAATACTGACTCGATGGCCTACATTCTCCCCTTTAGAAGTGACGAGCGCAGCGATAAACCTCCGAGTCAACGGGAACTGTCTGAGGCCCCCCCGGGTGCCAAGGATGCTTTTGGTTATCCCAACAATCAAATGGCCGTCGACGGGATTCCCTCTACCACCCCCCTCCCCGAAGCGCAGGCCGCCCCGGAGGATCCCAAGAATTCCACTTACGCCCAGTTCATGAAGCCCAAGTTTGCCCGTGCCCCGATCAAGGAGGCCGGGCGGGTCGCGTATCTCGGCGAGTCGTCCAATCTGTCCCTGCTAGTGCAGGACCGCCATGGCACCACCGACGTCGTCCACTATCCGCTGCCGCCCAACATTCGCGGGTCCCGCGCTCGGTTGACCGACTTGGATAACCTGGAGCTGGACATCCTCCACCAACGGGGCGCCTTCTTGCTCCCGCCCAAGCCCCTGTGCGATGAACTGGTGGATGCCTACTTCAAGTGGGTGGCGCCCGTCGTACCCATCATCAATCGCAGCCGCTTTATGCGCCACTACCGGGACCCCAGGAATCCGCCGTCCCTGCTGCTCCTCCAAGCCATTCTCCTGGCCGGATCCAGGGTCTGCACCAACCCCCAGCTCATGGATGCCAACGGCTCGACGACCCCCGCCGCCATGACCTTCTACAAGCGGGCCAAGGCGTTGTATGATGCCAACTACGAAGATGACCGTGTCACGATCGTGCAAGCATTGGTTCTCCTGGGCTGGTACTGGGAAGGGCCTGAAGGTGAGCTCTCTATCCTTCCTGTGACCTTGGTGGAGATGCAACGTATTGTACTGTGATTATGCTTACTTACCTTTCCTAGACGTGACCAAGAACGTATTCTACTGGACTCGGGTGGCCATGGTGGTGGCTCAAGGGTCGGGCATGCATCGAAGGTATCTCCTCCCTTCCTGACTCCTAAGCCGGACGATCTCTAACCAACGCAGCGTCGAATCCTCCCAACTCATCAAGCCCGACAAGAGGCTGTGGAAGCGAATCTGGTGGACCCTCTTCACGCGCGACCGATCCGTGGCGGTCGCCTTAGGACGACCGATCGGCATCAATATGGATGACTCCGATGTGGGCATGTTGACCGAAGACGACTTCATTGAGGATGAAATTGATATCGCGGCCGAGTACCCCCCGGAACCCGTCCACGTCCAATTCTTCCTCCAGTACGTCAAACTTTGCGAGATCATGGGCCTGGTTCTCTCGCAGCAATACTCCGTGGCCTCCAAGTCCCGACGCATGAATGCGATGGACCTGACCCATTCGGATATGGCCTTGGCGGACTGGCTTCAGAACTGCCCCAAGGAGGTGTGTTGGCAACGCCAGCGGCATCATTTCTGGGCCGGTCTGCTTCATGCAAACTACTAGTAAGATTTCCTTTCCAGGTGCTTTCGACATTCACTGACATCAGCGCAGTACGACTCTTTGTTTACTACATCGCGCGCACATGCCTCCGGCGTCGTCGGTCCCGAGTAGCTACCGCGTCGAGGAGATGGCATACCCCTCGCGTACCATTGCATTCCAAGCGGCGGGGATGATCACATCGATTGTTGAGAACCTCCAGACGCACAAAGAAATCCGATATACACCTGCGTTCATGTAAGTGGGACGATTGCCTCGCTGCTCACTGTCGTGCTGACTCCCGGTCCAGTGTATATAGTCTGTTCTCCGCCCTGATCATGCATGTCTACCAAATGCGATCCTCCGTTCCCTCCGTCGTCGCCACCTGTCAGGAGCGAATCAACATCTGCATGCAGGCGCTCAAAGATGTCTCCAAGGTGTGGCTGGTGGCCAAGATGGTTCACACCCTGTTTGAGTCTATCTTAGGCAATAAGGTGCTGGAGGAGCGACTCCAGAAGGCCGCGGGCCGGCGGCATCAGCGAGTGCGGCCGGACATGGCCCATCAGCAGTTGGCGCGGAAGCCGGAGCCGCCGAAGCGAAAGTTCGACGAGATGGACATCGGTCTGCCGAACGGAGGGCCCACGCCGCCGGTCTCATACGAGCGATCACGACCTCAGACACCCGCCGCTACCCCGTCCCGAGAGATGGGACAGCCGGGCCTGAGCGTACCGCACGGGTCCCCGCTGGGTCCCCGCGAAGGCAACTCGCGGTCCAACACCCGGCCCACGACGCCGTTCAACAACCAATTCTCGCTTCCCGCAACACCACCCGACTTGTTCCTCGTGACGCGGACGTCGCCGAATCTCTCCCCTTCGCTGTGGGAGAACTTCCAGCCCGACCAGCTGTTCCCGGATGGGACGGCCATCTTCCCGGAGCTCACCTCCCCCCCGAGCGCCACCGTCGACCCCCAGCTGCACATGCACCCACACCTCCAGAATCCTGCGATGGACCAGCGACCGATGATGCCACACCAGTTGCCGACTCGCAGTCTGTCGACCTCGGGGCCGGCAGGGGCCCAGGGCAGCCCCGAACTGCTCTCGAGCATGCCACCGGGCATCAGTCTCCAGGGGCAGCAACCCCAGCCGATGTTCGGGATGGAGAACCAACAGGCCTGGCCCATGCACGGGCTGGATGCGCCCCTGGGCGGGACGGCGACCATGGACCACACGAGCCCGGATGATAACTGGAGCAGCAGCTCGCGCAGCGGGCCCACGGCACCGACGACGTTGAACGTCGAAGATTGGTATGTATCCTGGATTACTGAAAGTGGAATCACGGACGTTACTGACTGGACCTTAGGTTTCAATTCTTCGGGATCAACGGTAGCTTTGGTGAAATGGCCACCTAAGCGTGGACCTGGCGTGGGGCGTGCTCTTTTGTTCTTTATAGTCGGGAAGGCGATCGATTTCCGTTTCAGATACTCCCATTCGCCTTGCTTGTGTTATCCTACCTTATTTCAGATTTATTTTTTACTGTCTCACCTGCCTTTCTATCTTGACTTCTTTCTTCGCGTTCTGGGTTCATAGCCATTCTTTCTGGCATGTCATGCGAGGGCTCTACATGGTTGATTTATACGGAAGCACTGCCAGATGTTGGGGCAGGGCCGTCGTCAGGCGTATGGGCTAGGGGTGATGCCATGGGATAGCGAGTTGATTGCACATGCATAATGATGAATAGCCGGGCATACTGCGGTTCTTGTATATAGAAATATGAATGCATTTCGTGCATTTCTCTAAATGACGTGATGAGTCACTGTCTCTTGACTGCCTGAGGTGTTTACTTCCCAAAAGGGTTTAGCAGCGATGACGAAATCGCAGAGGGCCCCAGGCAGCCAATCAGGGCACGTGCAAAGGGGCGAACGCCGAACAATTCTGGGGAAAGAAAGTTATCCTCCCTTCATCTTTATCCTTCCATCTTTCTATCTTCCTTCTCCCTGTTCATCCATCTGTCTGATTCCCCTTGCATCTGATTGATATTATCTATCAATTCCCCGGTCCCATTCCCGTGGTTGCTTTGGTGCTCTTTCCTCCCCCTTCTTAACTCTCCCTTCACGCTCTCTCTTCCCCACCACACCGCCATCCCCGCCCCGCTGCGATGTCGGCCTCCGATTCTAAGGCTGGGTCGGCCTTGAAGAAGCCTTTCCCGAGTGTCGACTTGGATGGCCATAACTTGCCTCCTTCGCCGGCGCCGTCGAGTCCGCGCACGGGGAAGCGCTATGCCATTGCTACCGAGCTTGTTTATACCGAGGGGAGCGATCAGTATAATGCTAGCAGTGTTCCTATTTATCAGGTACGAGTCAATTGCTTCAACTCATGGGGGAGAAGGGATGGAATGAACGGAGAAAAAGAAGTGGAAAACAAAAAGAAATAAGACAGGAACAATTAAGATTGTCGAAACTAATCAATTGTCCTCTAGAGTGCCACGTTCAAACAGAGCTCCGGTGACGGAGGTGGTGAATATGACTACACTCGCTCCGGCAACCCGACTCGGACGCACCTCGAGCGCCATCTCGCCAAGGTCATGTCCGCCCAACGCGCCCTCGTCGTGTCATCTGGTATGGCCGCATTGGACGTGATCACGCGGCTCCTCCGACCGGGCGACGAAGTGGTGACGGGCGACGACCTCTACGGCGGCACCAACCGTCTCCTCAAGTTCCTGTCCACCAATGGCGGTATCACCGTACACCACGTCGACACGACGCGCCCGGAGAAGGTGCGCGAGGTGCTGACGCCCAAGACGACCATGGTCCTTCTCGAGACGCCCACCAACCCGCTCATCAAGGTCGTCGACATCCCCACGATCGCGGCCGCCGCGCACGAGGCCAACCCAGCCTGTCTGGTCGCCGTGGACAACACCATGATGTCCCCGCTGCTGCTCAACCCGCTCGAGCTAGGCTCCGACATCGTCTACGAGAGCGGCACCAAGTACCTGTCCGGCCACCACGACCTGATGGCCGGCGTCATCGCCGTCAACGACCTCGCCCTCGGCGAGCGTCTCTACTTCCCCATCAACGCCTCCGGCTGCGGTCTCTCCCCCTTCGACTCGTGGCTGCTCATGCGCGGCATCAAAACCCTTAAGGTCCGCATGGACCAGCAGCAGTCCAACGCCATGCGCATCGCAGAGTACCTCGAGTCCCACGGTTTCAAGGTCCGCTACCCGGGTTTGCGCTCGCACCCGCAGTACGACCTGCACCACTCGATGGCGCGTGGCTCCGGCGCCGTCCTGTCCTTCGAGACCGGCGACGTCGGCGTCAGCGAGCGCATCGTCGAGAGCGCCAAGCTGTGGGCCATTAGCGTCAGCTTCGGCTGCGTCAACAGTCTGATCAGCATGCCGTGTCGCATGAGCCACGCCAGCATCGACGCCAAGACGCGCCAGGAGCGCGCCATGCCGGAGGATTTGATCCGGTTGTGCGTGGGTATCGAAGATGCTGATGATCTCATCGACGATTTGCGACGAGCTGTACGTTCTCCCCCCTCCCATTCCCTCCCTCCCATCTATATAATTTACCATACTAAATAACCCAAAAAATAGCTCGTCCAAGCAGGCGCCGTCAACGTCACCCTCGACGACATCCATGCCGTACCGCCAAGCAACAACTAAATAAACCCCATACCCGGTGGAATAAAAGAAAAGAAAAGACAAGACATTGGTTTGGTTTGGTTTGACATTAAGATAACATGATACATCATCTGTACGGCGTTGGGAGCCTTGGTTTTTATTTATGAATTTTATATGATATGTCCATGTTGATTGATATAAGTGGAGTTTGCTATCGTAAGCTTCTATCTCATGAGAGATGATATGAAATATATGGATTGCAGGATATCAGAGATGTTTACTTGTTGTTTTGATATATGGAGTCAAGTCATACTCTAGATCCTACCTAGAGCATAAAGGACTACGAATAATGGTAATAGTAGCACGGGGAGCAGGATTCTTGTCCATTTTCCTCATATCATTGATAGTTGAGTTGGTAAGAAGCTCAGAAAAAAAGGAAAGAAAGAAAAAAAAAAAAAGAAAAGCTATTCAAGAACAAATCCCCTCCCTACCGGCCCAGCCTGCGCCCACTCCCTCAAAAAGATATACCCCACGCCTAATCTCCTCACGAGATTAGCTCCCCTCATACTCTCACTCTCGCCCTCCCTCTCACTCCGCACAACGAGCATGACGTTGATCGGCAGTGCAGCTTGCATATCAGCTAGAGGGGGTGGTCCCCTGCTGACAGGGTCAGATTCGAGAACATTCCCCCCACTGAAGAGGCCGACGTCACCGGGGTAGTTCTCTTCGCGGGCGATGGCGTAGTCCTCGTCGTTGATCTTGTCGATGGATAGGGCGATGAACTCTGCTCTGGAGAGGATGCTGGGGTCGGCGTTGTAGGTTGGGATGTGGATCGTGCCGGCGAAGGTGCCGGTAAGGGAGGAGCGGATGTGGAAGAGGTTCGGGCGGTGCTTTATTGCGTGTTGGGGGCGATTGATTGTGAATGGGGAGGGGGTGGAGGAGGGGGTTTGGGCGTGGATGAGGATGCGGCCGGGGTGGGACGATGCTGTTGTCTGGTCTTGGGGGGTGAAGAGGTTGTCGATGGTGGTGTTGCCGAAAGCGTCTTGCCAGTATGCGTCGTGGGTGGGCCACCGCTTTGCAAGAGTGTCGAGGGATGCGGCGCTGATTGTGGGAGGAGATGATGAAGACCCTGGGAAAGGAGCGCGGATGCAGCCTGTTAGCCAGGCTACCATGATCGGAGCTATCATGTATATCGGGATGCCCTTTTCGTTCTCGTCGAATTTGGTGCCTCTAGCGGGCTGGCAGATGGTGGGGGATGACCCTGGTCGGGGGATCGCCCAGATGGATAGGGCGGCGACTGGGTATGGGTGTGCTGTGGGCCCGTTGTGGGAGGTCCATGACCAGGAGGGGTAGCCTGGTCGGTGGCGGTGGGGTTTTTGCTGCCTGCTGGTTAGGGTCCAGAGGACGGCGCGGTCGATTTCTGATGGTGGCAGGCCGTGGTAGGTGTTGTCGCCGTGGATGGAGCGGAGAACCCCCGTGAAAGCGCGCAGAATGTCGGAGGGGAAGGAGAGGTCCCGTCCGGTGTAGTCGTCCAGGGTGGTCCAGAAGTCGCCGAGGGCGGGGATGACGACGGAGTCTTCATTGCTGAGGTCGCTGCAGTGCTCGGAGGAAAAGTCGAAATCGTCTGGGTAGCGACGGCCATAGTGGACGCCGTGGTCGGCGAATGCTAGGAACCGGTTGGAGAAGAGCGCTTCTTGTAGAGTCCAGCCCCGCGTGTACCACTTGCTGTAGCGGATGCACCACGAGGGCGAGGGAGTGAGGCCGGAGACGACGGCGTTGCCGATTTGACAGGTTGGGTATGTCCAGGAGCGAGGCTTGGTCACGCCTGGGAGTCCGTAGTGGCCGTTGTCGGCGGCGACGGCGACTAGTGTGCATACTGCACCTTGGTAGATTCGGTCCATCTGGTTGATTTGCTGGAGTTTGTCGACTGCGTCGCTTTGCTGGATGCAGAGCTGGTCGATCCAGAGGTACCGCATGCCTATTGCCTCGCAGGCTACGATGGCGTCGCGGATCGTCAATGGCAGCGCTTGGCGGTTGAAGAAGCCTGACGCGGGCACGTCGACTGTGTTCGCTGTGCCGAAGACATAGCTTAAGGCGAGATATGCACAGTCTGCCGTCGCTTTGACCACACGGTCCTGGTGGACGTCGATAATCTTGAGACCTGATATGGGTCTAGAAGGGTCGTCGGTTTCTGATGCGGTTCTAGACAGGTCCTCTCGGATCCACAGACGGACTTGCTTCCAGTCGACATACTCCGTCATCACGGGGAGTCTATCAAACGGTGCGCCACTCTGATCGAACCCTACCGAAGCCAGCTCGGGTTCCCCTTGGGGGTTGCAGGTTTGAATCCACACTGGAAGGCTGGTGTCCACCAGTGCTTCGCCGTCTCCATCCTCCAAGCCTACCTTGAGACTCGCCTCGAATGCCCATAACACCACTGAATAAGCATCCAGTGCGTCATTGCGCAACGCGTGGTGGGCAAATGTCGACAGGGTCCGCGCAAGGAATTGACAGAACTGACAGCGCTTATCGCGCAGCTGCCCAAGAGTGCCCAATGGCACGTATACCGGGTCAACGATAGCCAGACGCAGACATCCGATGAGGTGAGGGAGTCTCAGATGACGACAGGCCGAGCAAAAAGAGGCATCCGGTCCGGTGTCTGACAGAGAGCACTTGGCGCATGTGGTATGGAACAGCTTCTGGGGGTCTTCAGAATGTCCCAGACGTTCTTCGCAGACCACTTCTTTGCAGAAGGAGCATTCGCCGATTTGATCTCCGTCTGACCGATCTGATACTGTATCCATCCTCTGGAGTCATGATGGTGAGGAGTCGGCGCGTTCGGCGCTGAGGGATTAAATATACATCGAATCGAGCTAGCCGCTAGCCAACCACGGAGGGGGCACTAAATCCTGCGCACGATAGGCAAAACTCTGTCGAGCAGAGCGACCTGTAGGCAAATTAAATCGAAAATAAAAAAACCAGAGAAGTATAATAGAGAGGACAAGAGCAGTAGAAGTAAAGTAGAAGTAGAAATCGGGAGACGGCAGAATGATCGGCCGGCATCGGCGCTCCAACCGGCAGATTCTCGTCCGACTCGATGACCGTCAATATCAGATTCAATTATTACTTCACTTCCTGCTGGTTCAGGTTCTTCGTCCCCATCCTAGATTGCCATAATGTTTATATGAATCGTCTATAATCATTGTTCCCCCCCAAGTCCATCCTCCCTTGCATGACGTCGCGATCTTGATCGAGTTATCTCGACCGAGTCATCTCAATTATTCTGCTCCCAAGACCCGACCAGGTCTATCCAGACGATGACTCGTCTTCTCGCTCATGAGACTCCGGTCCCTGTACCGGTCGTGTCGCCCGGAAAGGCGTGGAACACCGACCGGTTGGCCATGCGATTCGGCGTCGATGTCACCAGCGCCGCTATCGCAGGAGCCTTGACGTGTCCGGTCATCACAGTCATCGATCGGTAAGAGGATCGATATGGATGAAAAAAAGGACTTTTACTAACCGCAAGTGTCTCTCAGGGCGATCATCGAAAAAGCAGCCAAAGGCGTCTCCATCCGCCAGACCATCACCTCCAACTTCGCATCCATCCTCTCCCGCCCGGGGGCCTTCTTCCTCAGCACCCCCTTCCTCCTCATCTACACGCTATACACGTCGACCTACCTCACCGCGAACGTCATGGACACGGTCTCATCCACCCTGCGCAATAAGTCCTTCTCCGCCGTCTTCCCCGACACAGCCAAGTTCCTGACCACCACCATCGTGAACATGAGCATCTGCGTATACAAGGACGCCCGGTTCGCGCGACTCTTCGGTGCGTCCCCGACCCCTGCCGCATCGCCGTCTGCGCCGCTGCCGCGGTCATCTCCGCCCGCATCATGCCACCCGGCCGGCACGGCAACCCAACACGTACCCCGGGTCTCCTACGGGCTGTTCTGCCTCCGCGACAGCATCACCATCTTCGCGTCCTTCAACATCCCCCCGCTAATCGCGCCCTCCATTCCGGACGCGGTGGCCGCCACGCCGGGCATGAAAGCGGCCGTGGCGCAGTTCGCCTGTCCCGCCCTGATGCAGTTCGCCAGTACGCCAATGCATCTCCTCGGCCTGGACCTGTACAACCGCCAGCCGCCGGGTGGGCTGGGGTGGCGCGAGAGAGCCTCGCGCATCCGTCGCGACTACGTGGTGAGCTGTTTTGCGCGCATGGGCAAGATCGTGCCGGCTTATGGTGTGGGTGGTGTGGCCAATGTGCGGCTGCGCGCGGTCATGATGGAGTCTTTGCAGGGGGAGAAATCCCGTGCTACTTAGGTGATTAGATTTTTGATCTGGTTGTAATGTCATATAGATACTCTCCGCTCATAGATGGTTGGCGTTACTGGTTTGGGTGGCGTTACTGGTTTGGGTGGCGTTACTGGTTTGGGTGGCGTTATGGTTGGTTTGGGTGTTTGCATTGGTGTATATAGGTTGGGATGATAATATATGCATTTTGAGATCGATTGGTAGTTTTTGGCTTATGCTAACCTATTGATAGTCCAATAGCGATGACGTGTATGAAAGCGCTATGAATGGTTATATACAACCCAACAAAACAAGAAACCGCCCATACAAGAAGAAAGAAAGAAAGAAAATAAAGGATAGTCAATAGTACAAAACAGCAACACCACCACCACCACCATTCTCACCACAACAACATCACGATGCAAACCATTAGGACAGGGACAGGGTAATAAGTCTATTCCCGCGAATACTTCATTGTCGGCCCACTCCACTTATGCCGACCCCGCAGCATCCAATCACACACAGCAAACAGCATAACGAAGCCCAGCACCGGCCCCGCATAGTTCATGTTCTCGCCATTGACAGGCAACGAGGGCGGGAAGGGCAAGAAGATAGCAAAGTAGGTCGCGAAGACGACGGCGACGATATTAAGAGGCAGACCCCAGCGGCCGAGGGAGAAAGCGCCGCGGGGGATCTGACCGGGGGAGGTAAAGCGGCGGATGAGGAGAAGGACGAGCGGGATGAGATAGGAGAAGTACAGGCCGAGGGTGCTGAGGGAGAGAATGGCGTGGAAGGCTGCTGTGGAGCCGATCTGGATGAAGGAGAGGAGGACGACGACGGAGGCAACGAGGAAGAGCGCGCGCAGGGGGATTTTGAGGACCGGGTCGACGCGCGCGAAGAAATCCGAGAAGGGGAGGCCGTTGTCGCGCGCGAAGGCCCAGGTTAGTCGCGTGACGGACGCCAGGCTGTTGAAGAGTGCGATCCAGCCGGGGAGCATGCCTAGGGCCATGAGGATGTAGGTTGTGGCTTTGGACCGCGTTGCCTGGTAGGCGATTTGGATGATGGGGTAGCCGGTTGGTGACGTTAGGGCTTCCTCGTAGTCGCCCATGCAGTAGAGGATGGTGATCACGTAGCCAAAGGTCATGATCGCGTTGATGAACGTGCCCCAGATCATGGACCGGGGGACGACGATTTTGGCGTTTTTGATTTCTTCGGACATGTGGATGACACCGTCGATTCCTAATCTTGTTAGTGTCAGACTTCATGAAGGGGGTGGTGGTGTAGAGGGAAATTACCGCTAAAGGGAGTGATCACCCCCAGTAATCCTATGGAGAAGACAACCCCCTTGTTCTCCCATCCACTCAGTCCGCTCACGAAGGTCTCCCAGACAAAGGCGTTGGGATTGCGCGGGGCCATAATAACGAAGATAGCGATCGCCACGGGCAGGAAGACAACGTGCATGATCCCTACGCAGATCTCGATCAAGGGGAGCAGACGACGAGCGAAGATGTTGATGATGATGGGAATCAGCAGCACGGCCCACATGAGCAGCGTACCATGCCATCGCTGCGACGCATACTCTGGATGATCCAGCACCACCATGCCCTGGATCTGGGTGCCGATGAAGAAGGGCGCGATGGTGACGAGGGCGCCCCAGGCGAAGACGGTAATCCATCCCTGGAAGAAACTTATGAAGCGAGGACACCAGGGCGCGAGGACATAACTCCAGTGATATTGGGCTCCAGCCGTGGGATGCACTGATGCCAGCTCTGCCAAAGACGCGGCGATGGCCAGATTGCCCACCGTGCTGATGATGAGGCCATAGACGATGACTGCCGGACCACCGTTGTAGAGACCGGCCTGAAAACTTCCTCCGGTGGTTTCCCAGGAGGCGAGAAGGGTTGCAGAGAAGGCGAGAGACGAGAAGAAATTCAGATACCGCTAGATATGGATTAGCATGATGTCTTCCATGTTCAAAAATGAAGGAATAGACAGGACATACCTCTAATTGCTGTTTTTGGCGATAGGTGGCGCTGTTGCTGCTAGCATACGTCCTATTCGGATCACTAGCCGCTGCAGACCGGATGGCACTGCCACTCTTGAGCTCTACCTGCTCTTCATCGAACATTTTGACTGTTCTACCCTGTTCTGTTAGGCAAAGGAGGGGCCGGGAGAGTGAGAAGAGAAGGAGTGAGGGGAAAGAAGAAGGAAGAGAAAATCCCCACGAGCCAACAGTCTTTGCCCTACACTTTTATCTCTCCTGTTCTAAAGTACTACTACTACAAACTAATCAATTAGCGATGTTCTGTCTATATTGATCTAGTGGCAACGATACTACACCCTCTACGCGAAGAGAGATTTTCCAACCATGCCACTTGGGATGCTCGGATTAGGGGCTCGACTAGGGCAACTCGCCATTCACCTTCATCCTGGCGACCATCATCCCTGATCGGGCTTGCCTTAGCGGCTTCATAATGGCTCGGTTGACCAGGAGCGGGCCGTGTCAAGAACCCATGGTCCAGAACGAGGCCGTAGTGGGTGGTGAGTCGTGGGATTCTCCGCATCCCTGCTCGCAGCTAACCTGCTTTCTGAATAGTGTCATCGAACGTGGCTACCACCACAAAGCCTATTGTCTGCGATCATCCTGGTGTAATACAACGCCAATATATTACACACGGGATGCACCCTTCGCACACTGCATTCATCTCTTCCTATTTCATATGGCATTCCCAGCCGTCGTGGGGGCGTTCATCCACCATGATACCCAACCTATACGATAACCGTCGCCATGTCCACCCAGTCTCGCCCTTTTCAGGTGCTGTCGGACGATAATCATGGAGTGTTGATCACCATTGTCTCGGTGTCTTTCCTGATTGCGACCATCATCTTTGTGGCCGCCAAGTTTGGGTCGGTCGTTTACTTCAAGCAAAGACGGACGGCCGTCAACACGCCCATATGGGTGGCTCTGGTATGGTTCACACATCCCCGGGTGAAGGTGGAGATTGTTCGTTGACCCCCGTCGACCGCTAGACACTAGTCATAGTGGAAGTCGTAGTGGTGCAAAAGGGCGTTGATCATGGAGTGGGAAGACACGGCGACACGCTGTCTACGGAGGCCATCCATACTGCCAGCAAGGTGATCAATACCACCTATCTATCCAATTTCCTCCTCTTCGAGTTCCAGGACTGATCTATTCCAGTTCATATACGCAGCTCAGCTCATCCAGATCGTCATTCTCTCGCTGTCGCAGGTGTCTACCATCCTGCTGGTCTGGAAACTGACCCCCGATCGTGCCCTTCGACAAGCATGCACAGTCACCGCTGGCTTGAGCGTGGGCTGGACTGTCTTCGCCATCCTTGGAACGGCCTTTCAGTGCCAGATGCCCGAGCCCTGGTCGTATAGTCCGGAGAGATGCGCCGGAGAGGTAGATCTATCCCCGCTACCGGTGGAATAACCCGCCTGACTGACATGGTCTTCAAGGGCGCCATCATGTACCCGATCTGGGCCATCCACATCCTGACCGAGTTTGCCATCATCGCGATTCCCTTCTTCATGATGCGCAATGTGCAGATGGTGCTGACCAAACGGATCAAGATCCTGTGCGCTTTTTTTGCGCGATCGCTGTATCTCACCCATTGAGCCTGCAGTCCCAAGCCCTAACTGACTGGTCTATATAGAGTGGTTGCCCTCTCCGTTGTCCGACTGTGTCTCCTCCCAACATATCTTGGCTCCTCTGATCAAACCTGTGTGTCTTCCTCCTTCACCTGCCTTGACATGGCTATCTATTGTTTTTTTGGCGTTGTAATTATATACTAACAATACAGGGGACGTCGTCAACCCCACCATCCTCGGCCAAGCCATGATCTGCACGACCGTCACGATCGCCTGCCTCCCCACGCTCTACCACATCCTCGCGGGCCTCAACTCGGGCCTGATGAACACACGCCTCCCCGACGAAGTCGAGTTGCGTTCCCCCACAAAATACATCAGCCAGAGCGCGGACAGCCGCAGCGAGAGCCGCCGCGGCGATCGCCCGGAATACTTCCGGGGCGGCGATCCGGCACAGTACGGGGCGGTCCGGACCAACATTACAACCATGGGACGGAGGCAGTCCAGCGACAGTGGGAAAGGGAGCACGAGACAATTGACACGGGTCATGAAGACAGTGGATATCACGGTCGAAGTCGAGGGGGGAGAACGCCGTTGATGTCGCCTTGACTGGGTTCGGACGCGCATGGCATGCCTCGGTATCGTATGGTTACCTACATACTATACCCAGGTAGTTTAGTACATTAAAGTATAGGTATAATATAGGATAGTGTTAATGCGACCAGGAACGAATTTGTGGACACTCTCATTATAGAAGCCCTCGACTCTACGTCTGACTTGCATTAGTGTTGATGTGCCCCGACTCGTCGCGAGCCAGCCCCCCTGCTCGCCATGGCGTGCTGTGGCCCTGGGGGCGGAGCTTGGTCGTGGATAGATTGTCCTGAGACAAAGGGTACGGGCGAAATGTAACCTGGTCAGATTCTTGTCGTGATTTGTTTTTCTTTCCCTTTCCTTTTTGTTTTCTAGCCTGGTGCGCTACGCGTGTGAACCCTGTCTGCTTGCAGGGTTTATTCTCCGACGATACTCCGCCCATGCCTCGCTAATGTCTAGCACGGGATGGAGGATCATGGCAATCAATCGATCGAGCGCGAGAAAACAAGATTAAACGGAGAATTAGTGGAATAATAAAGCTTTAACATCACCCTCGGATAAAAGACGCCGCCTTGCCAATAAAGAAATCCCTGCCCTTGGCCAACGACACAAGCCATCCACAAAGGCGCCAGCCGCCGATCGCCCCCGTGCCCGTCCATCGTCCCACCGGGACTACCATCACCGTCCACTGCGCCGCCGGCGAATACGAGCTCAGCGCCGTGTGGCGCTCCTCCACAGCGCGCTGGACGTTCGCCACGACGATCGGAATCTGCGGCTGCACCCGCAGCAGCAGCCGGTCCGGATACGACGTGATGTCGCCTAGGGCGTAGACGCGCGGTTCGGCCTGGCCCTGTCGGTTCAACACCTGCTGGTGCTCGTCGACCGTGACCCACCCTTTCTCATCCCGCAGTGACTCCGGGATAAACGCACTGTTCGGGAGCGTGCCCATCGCTGAGATGAACAGGTCCACTGTCAGGGTCGTCCCGTCCGACAAGTGCACGGTCCACCCGCCGTCTGTGGTGGACTCCGCTCGGTTGACGAGCTTCCCCAGCTGCAGGTGGATGCCCTTGCTCTGCAGGGTTTGCTCCGCCGCATCCTGCGCGCTGGCGGGGAGTGTGGGGAGGAGCCGCGCCGTCCCTGATATGAGCGTGATGGATTTCTTGCTCGTGTCGCTCTCGTATGCTTCGGCGATCTCCCCTGCGAACTCGACGCCGACGGGACCCCCGCCGCCGATGGCGATCGTCTTTGCGTCGCGGATGGCGCGCTGCGTGTGCGACACGGCTGCCGCGAGGTCGCCGTCTATGGGCGCTTTGAATGGCGCGGCGAAGCTGTCTTGGCCGACTGTTGAGGGAGTAGTGCTTCCCGATGCAATGACTAGGTGGTCATAGGCAATCACCTCCTCCTTCTTTTTGTCCTCGGTCGTCTCGTTGTCGTTGGCGGCGTGGCGCACATGGACGTGGACGTTCCGCTCTTCCAGGTCGATGCTGCTAGCTATGCCATGCACGAAGCGGAAGGTTCCCGCCGGGTACTTCTCAAACACCTCAGGAACGGAGTAGGTGTATTTCTCGGGTGCGATCATATCGGATTTGGCGACGATGCGCGGCGCCGCGATGTTGAAGTAGAACTCCGTGGACGGGTTGATCAGCGTTACTGTGATCTTCCGGTCGGAGTTCTTCTGCAGCAGGCCGTGGCAGACGCCAATCCCTGCATAGGAGCCGCCGATTACGACGATGTTGAATGACATGGTTGTTGTTGTCGATGCTGTTAATGTCATGGTGGGTCTGGACGGGAGAGTTAAAGTGGTATGGAGAGCTATCGAGGATCTTCGTCGTCGTTGCTCGATGCGACTTGGAGCCAGTTACCCCGCAGGATCGCAGGGGCCGGATGGTCTTCCAATTGCCGAGAGTCTAACAGTATAAAACAAATTGGTTCATGCTCTATCTCTCGCCGTAAGGATTGATGTTTGAAGTCAACCCGACCAGCGCGTCGTCTGTGATTTATTCCACTTATGATGCACGGATTATGATGGATTACATAATTCTATGTGCTCGAGAGGGCGGGGATAATGGACTCTTCCGATTGGCCCGGAGCAGACTCCGCTTTATGCAGGTTCATAAGATTTATCCATGCGTGATCTATGCCTCTATTCAGTTACCGCGGATTTGTTTTCTTCTTCTTCCATCCACGTTCAACTACTTCACCTCGTTCGTCTCCTCGTCCAATTCCCCCTGTACCCGTTTCCTCCCCTCCTCCTTGAGCTTCGCGTCGTCGTCCCGATTCAGCGACACCTGTGGCATCAGAAAGAAGGCCAGGACAAAGGCAAACGCCGCTAACGCAGCCCCGATCACAAAGATGATCATGAATCCTTTCTTGTAGGCGGGGATCAGTACCGAACGGGCGTGGTCTGCTTCCTTTGGTGGAAGCTTCGACAGATAGTTCTGGGGGCTAGACAGAAAAGATCGAGTTTCTGTTTCGCTAAACCCGAGGGAGGAAATCGAGGAGGCGATGATGTTGTTGCTACACCTGATTAATGGAGGGAACAATAACACACGGGAGAGACGACTTACATGAGGGTCCCCGCAATGGCGAGCCCAAGGGTGCCCCCTAGGTTTCGTACGAAGCTGTTGCTGGTGAGCAGGAGTCTCTTCGCTGGGTTGAACGTCGAGGGTGGACCTACTTCCGGAACGCCGTCACCACCGCCATGTCGCTTCTCTCCACCCCCGCTTGAACCGCGATCAATGCCCTGGACTGGTTAGCATCTAAATATGGTATGGAGGGGCGGTCTCTTACGGTTGCAGGGTATTGCCCACGCCCACACCGGTCAGAATCCCATAGCCAACCTGCTTTCCCACGCCGGACGATTTGTCCAGAGTGGAGAACAAGCCCAGTCCGACGGCCCATATCGCCCAACCGAACAAGATGCATTCGCGATACCGGCCCGCCCAGTGCACCACGAGACCGGACACGGTACTGCTGACGGCTGCAAACGATCAGCCATAGCCCCGGCCAAGAGGGGAAGAATTGGACCTACTCTGCATTAGGGTGATCGGCAGGAGCATCGCGCCCGCCTGGACGGTCGAGTACTCGAAGACCAGCTGATAGAATGTCGGGATGTAGTAGATCTGGACCAGGAAGTTCCACCCGTTGATGAACATGGTCAGGCATGCGCCGTTGACGATGCGTGACCGGAAGATGTGCATCGGCACCAGGGGGAATGCGGCCCCCTTCCACTGCCAGAGCAAAAACCCCACCCCCACGGCGAATCCCACCACCAGCGTGACGATGACGTGGGCCGAGTTCCAGGCATACTCGCCGCCACCCCAGGTCAGTCCCAGCAGGAAAACGGCGGTGCTGCCGAGCGCGAGGACGGCGCCGAAAAAGTCGACCGCCCGCAGCTTGACCTTCCAGTCGCCCGTCACCTTCCGCAACGGCATGAAGAAGAAAACGGCAAGCACGCAGATCGCCGTCAGCGGGAGGTTGAGCCGGAAGATCCAGCGCCACGAATCGTCGTTGATCGAGGCCAGGGCACCCCCGATCACGGGGCCGATGCCGTTGGCAATCGCCACCACCGCTCCCAGGATGCCCTGGTATTTGCCGCGCTCCCGCAGCGGGACCACGTCACTCACGATCATTTGCGCGACCGTCATCAGACCGCCGCCGCCGACGCCCGTGAAGGCGCGGAACACGATCAGCTGTGTGGCTGTTTGCGCCAGCGATGCGGCCAGGGACCCGAAGAAGAAGATCCCTAGACCCACGAAGAGGACCAGCTTGCGGGACCAGATGTCAGATAGCCGACCGTACAGGAGTTGAAAGCATGTCGAGGTGCTACAGTGTGCGTCAGCAAATCAAGAATGCGGGCTTTCTTCTTTCGTCATGCGCGCAAAGACATACACAAAGTAGCCGCTGGAGATCCACGCCGTCTTGTCGCTTGCATGCAGCGCATTCCCGATGATGGACAAACTGGCGGCCAGGGTGGTCTGGTCCATCAACGCGACGAGGTCGACCGTCGAACAGGCCAGGAAGATCTAGATGTCTCCGATCAGTCATGGTTCTCTTCCAGTTTTCGATATGCACACGCACCGTAATGATCGTACTCTTGGGCACATAGTTGGTCTGCTCATTGAACACTGGTTTAGCTTCTGTCGACTCGGTTTCGTTCGAGGAAGCCGGCCAGGGGCCATCATGCTTGGGCTCGGAATTGACGACGCCAGTGGACATGATCGGGGTTCGTCGGGAGAGGACAGAACATAAGGACCAGAACTAATAAAGAAATAGGAAAGTTTCAAGAGAAGTCGGAGAAATTAATCAAGGTTACAGAGAAACGATCGTGTCACTTCCCCCTACTTCCGGAACGTAAATCCACGATTGATGGACCCGCGGCAAGGACAATTAGGGCTAACAGGAAGGGATCGGCGCAAAACGTGCTCAAAGGTGCTCAGCAAGGTCCTCATGCCATCAAACTCTACACGATCGTCATTTCTTCCCGCCAAGAAGCTTCTATTATGCCGTCAGGGACCTTGTTGGTTGTAGATCTGTCTGGATTATACGCTGCAATCCGGTCCGGACATCTCCCTCCAGCCATACACAGCTGCATCCGCCCTGGACTCTCCACCAGGCCACGAGCACCCTGCGCGCCATCTACCTCTACGGCTGATCAATAGAGTATGATGATAGGCCACGAGGAATTCCCGTCGGGAAACTCTTGCTACATCGTGGATCTCAGGTTCGGCTACGACCGCAGCCCTGTCGCTTCGGTCCCTTGTGGAATTGCCTCACGGAGCAAAACGTAGAGCGCAGAAATGAAGATTATTTCCACACTGGAAGATTGCACTCTGTCCATGGTGGGTCAAGCCTCGTGGACACGGGCGTTTCGGGGTGCTCGCTGTGTCAATAATACGGATTCGTGCTCTGGTGTGGAGGTTCTGCAGGAAGTATAACTTGATGGGATTGCCCCTCCATGCATCTCTGCTTTTGTCTTTCTGTCTTTTTTCCCCTTCCTTGTTCTTTCCTCTTTTCTCTATCTTGCATGCAGCGGGGACTTATGCTTTCTACTCTATATTGATCCTCTTTATTTTTATTTGTTCATTTGCTGTACCTTGCTTGCATTTTACAGTCCCCGGCTCCCTGTCACCCCTGCATCATGTCCAACCAGAATGAACTCAATACATACTTTGGGCCAGACGCCCTCAAAAAGTACTTTGATCCCGATTCCCAACCGCCTCTCCCGCTAGTGGAAATTCCTGCACGGTTGAACCCTTTCTATGATTATGGCGTGCGGATATACGCAAAGATGATGACCATGCACCCGGCCAACAACGTCAAGGCCATGCCCGGTAAGTCGCTGCAAGATCCCCATGTTCCCGCTGCCAGTCCACTAATCGCCGCAGCGATGAACATGTTACAGAAGCAGGTGGTGCCGGATCAAACCCAGACCATCATCGAGTACAGCTCGGGGTCGACGGTCATCTCCATGTCGATGATCGCTCGCGTGATGCACGGGATCGATGACACGCGCGCCTACCTAAGCAACAAGACCAGCGAGGCCAAGCTGCGCCTGATGCAGTTCTTCGGACTTAACATCATGCTGTTCGGCGGGCCGTCGCAGCCCGAACCCTACGACGAGCGCGGCGGCATCCAGAGTGCGCGTCGCAAGGCCAAGCAGTCGGAGGACATCCTCAACCCCAACCAGTACGAGAACAACGACAACTGGCAGGCCCACATCCGCTGGACTGGGCCCCAGATCTTCAAGCAATTGCCCGAGATCAATGTGCTCTGCGCCGGGATGGGCACCTCGGGCACGATGACTGGGCTCGGAACCTACTTTAAGGAGGCCAAGCCCTCGGTGTACCGTCTGGGTGTGTGCACCGCCGCGGGAGATCGGGTCCCCGGTCCCCGGTCCTTTGCTCTGATGAGGCCGGTCGAGTTCCCGTGGAAGGAGGCTGTCGACTCCATCGAGGAAGTTAATTCGCCGGACTCGTACTCGTGGTCGTTGGATCTTTGCCGCGAGGGGATCATCTGCGGGCCCTCGTCCGGGTTTAACCTCAGGGGCCTCTTCCAGATGCTGGAGAAGCGCAAGGCGGCGGGGACCTTGTCCGAGCTGGCGGGACCGGATGGGCTCATCCATAGCGTGTTCCTGTGCTGCGATCTGCCCTACCAGTATATCGACGAATACTTCCAAAAGTTGGGTGATGAGAAGTTCCACCCCATTGTCAACGAGGTATGTCTTCTTCGCCGCTCACCCTCGTACTTGGTATTAACTGTAGATAGCAATTGACAAAAGTGGACCTGTACCGATATGACGAGAGCTGGGAGCGCAGCCCGGTGGTGCTGTTCACGAATTTCTACGATACCCCCCAGGCCCTCCCGCAGGGGCTGCTGAACACCCTCGTGTTGCGCCCGCAATGCTGCGTGTTAGACCTGCGA
This sequence comes from Aspergillus candidus, assembly GCF_002847045.1. Lineage (NCBI taxonomy): Eukaryota > Fungi > Ascomycota > Eurotiomycetes > Eurotiales > Aspergillaceae > Aspergillus > Aspergillus candidus. The sequence goes on along the minus strand of NW_020194013.1, from coordinate 303,235 downwards.
AAGGCAGTGGACTTCGGGTCATGGCACCTCCCCGGGTCCATCAACCTGTCCCTGCAGAGCCTGGAGTCGCCCCGTGCAAAGCCATTCGCCGACCCGCGGGTGCTGGAGGCGCAGTGGCAGGAGCTCGACCAGCTGTTCCAGCCGGGCGACATCGTCAGCACACTCAGTGAACAGCACGTGCTGGTGATCTGCTACAATGGTGACACCGCGCGGGTAGCTACCAGCGTATTGCGAGCCAAGGGGATCCAGGCGGATAGTCTGCGTGGAGGCTACCAGGCACTGCGCGACCATGGCCTGTGGGGTGATTCAAATGAGAAACAAGCTTCGTCAACCTCTGTTTCCATTCCGGTGTCTGTCTGACATCCCGCTCTTGATCTCCTTTGAGTGGGGCTGTGTCCGTTCCCCTTCCTTCTGCTGTCCCTCTTCCTTCTGCATCCGGTGCCTTTTCCCCTTATCGCTCCACCAACTAACCGGAAACGGTCAATGACGATTATGACTAGAACGTCATCAAAAGCATGCGAAAATTTCCCTGTTCCCCTGTTGACTATTATGATACCGTGCATTGTTCATTTGGGTTCTTGGGTGGCGTTGTTCTGTGGCTTTTCTTTTACCATGTTGTACTTTCGTGTTTACTGAACGACTGATAAACCCGGCGAAATATGCTCAATAGTGAGCAAAAACCGGCCAATCGATGTTTGTCCCAAAGAGATCAACGAAGCTTGACTCTGTTGGAGGAAATACGACCCTCCCTCTCTTAAAGTCAATGATTGTGGTGATGCTATCCAGCAAGATGCTCGATGATGGCCATACAATTCTTCCCCCCTTAGGCCCCTTCTTCTACGCCCCTCTCCCGTCCCCTCCCCAGGCTGCCCTGCCCCTTGACCCTGATCGATAATCCTTTCCCAAATTCTACCGACGATCCGATCTCAATTGACTCCATGTGTGATCGACGAGTCTCTACGTATATGCCAGCGACGTCATGGCCATGTCGGAACATACAGGGTCCGGCCTGCCCTGGCTGGACCAGCCCGTAAGGCTACATTCCTCACGCCACGACACCTGCAAACTTCGTCCAGACCAGTGCGCCTACCGCGCCGGCAGATGGCGATACTGGTATGAGGCCGACCATGTCTACGCGCTGAGTACTATCTACTTTCTCTGCGCCACGGTGGGCGTCTTCGCTGTTGGGCATCTTTTGTCCAAGTATGCCCCGGACAGACTGCGACGGACGGGCCTATGGCGTAGGGCAACGCTTGTCGCGCGGTATCTGTCGTATAAGTGCTTTCGTCTTCGTCTCCCTGCTGTCGCGTACTCTTCTCCGTCGCTGGGGGTATTGCTGCTGGGTATTGTGGGGGTCGCGTTCTTCTTTGGTTTGTTCTTTCTTCCAAGCTGTCAAGCACACACACACAGTTGACTGACGCGAGCGCAGCGATGACACTGGGCCCGCAACCCTACTACTGGCCCAAACTCGAGTCAGGCTCCTACGGTTCCAGTCCGCCGATAGCAACACGGAGTGGGTGGATGGCTCTGGGGCTGCTGCCTTTTGTATTGTACGTGCCTTCGCAGAGTGGACTCGACTGCGACTGACTTACTTGCGCAGGGCCCTGGGCACCAAAGCCAACCTCATCTCGGCATTGACTGGAGTGTCTCATGAGAAACTCCAAGTCTTCCACCACTGGACCAGCTACGCCATGTTTGTCCTTGCCCTGGTGCACACCTTCCCTTACATCATCTACCACATTGACAAAGGGGATATGGTCAAGAAATGGGACACGGACATTGTCTACTGGACGGGCGTGGCGGCTATCATCCCCCAGGCGTATCTGACCTTCATGTCGATTCCGGCCATTCGGTAAGAACTCGCGGACTTTCTTGAGATGGGGGTGAGTTTGTTCTAACGTGCGTTCTAGGAATCGCTACTACGAGTTCTTCAAAGCCACCCATTTCCTGGCCGCTATTCTCTTCGTTGTATTCTTCTTTTTCCACTGCGACTTCCGTCTATCCTCATGGTAAGCCAAAAAAAAAAAAAAAAAGAAAACCTACTCAGACACGCCGCTCACCAATCCAGGGACTATTTCATTGCAGCCGGTGCAATCTACCTCACCAGTCTCTGCGCCTCGCTCGCAAAAACACACTTCACAAACGGACGCCACGCAGCCCACATGGAGCTCCTCCGCTGCGGACTCGTCCGCGTGCGCATCCCTACAACCACCATGTCCTGGCACCCCGGCCAACACATCTTCATCCGCTTCCTAAACCCCCGTCTCGGGCTACACTGCCTAACAGCTCACCCCTTCACGATCTGCACGCTTTCTCACACCGCTGAAAAGCTCGGCCACTCCCCGGAAATCATCTTCTACATTAAACCCCGCCGCGGAATTACCGGCCGCATGGCCCGTCTCGCCGCTAAGAACCCTAACTCGTCCTCAACAGTCTTGCTTGAAGGGCCTTACGGCGGCATCTTCCACGCTGGCGCGTTGAACCACTTCGATAATATTCTCGTCATTGCTGGTGGCTCTGGCGGGGGATTCTCCCTCGGTGTAGTTGAAGAAGCTTTGCGCGCACATACAAGCCCACACACTGGGGACTCCAGCCATCACCATAACCAGCACATCCACGTTATCCTAGCAACGCGGTCTCGCGAAATGGCAACCTGGTTCAGGCAGGAGTTCGAGCAGCGCGTCGTCTCCCACACGGCTGATATGTCGGGCAAGCATCTCACCATCTCGATCTACATCACTGCCGACAGCCAAGTCGAGCTCAAAGCAGGAAGCGACAAGCACCTCGTTCTCGATCCAAACGAGAACCCTGCCATTGGCGCTCAAGACAAGGAACCTGATAACACCCCACAAAAAGACACCACGACACTCGAACAAACCCCCAACACCAGCCCCAGCCTCAGCCAGCAAGATTATCTCGCCGACAATGATGACGACGACGACGACCTACCACACATGACGACAACCCTAATCTACGGCCGACCCATCCTTAAAGGAATCCTATCCGACGAGTCCTCCGCCATCGCCGCACCCAAAACAGACCACACCACTGGCGGTAGCAGCGGGAAAAGAAAAGTGGGCGTCTTCGTGTGTGGCCCGGCCTCGATGGTGCATGACGTGCGGGATGCGGCGGCGGATGCGCAGGCGCGGATATTAAGGGAAGATAGTGCTGTTGGGGAGGTGTATTTGCATACGGAGCCGTTTGCGTAAGTATATCTTTCCCTGCTCTTGTTGTTATTTTTTTTTTCTTTATGCTTGATCTATGTATGATAGGTTTTTGGTTTGTATATTATGGTTTGGTACCTAGTGTTTCTGAGCTAGCTGGCTGATCATTGGACTTGTTTGTCACTTTCTATCTAGGTGGTGAAGTGATCCAATAGAGGATGTCAAGTTTGATACCACTGTGATACTGCTCTCGTGTTATATACTACCTGCCTACCTAATACAGTGCTTGAATCTCTACAACTACAGAGTATATTGAACCCTATAATTATTCAAGTTGGATAGCCATTGATCATGAATCACATCTGGGAAGATGAGGCTTTACATGCATATCTATATTTACTGGTTATCACAAGGTTGCTTTTCTTTCACTCTATTCTTCCCTAATTATATTAAGTTATGATTGTACTGAGTTACTAGATACATAAAACCCTAGTAGAGTTAGGTACCTATATTCACTTGAATTCTTATGGTTATCATTTTCTTTCTTCTCTTCTACACATCTCTCTCTCTCTCTCTCTCTCTCTCTCTCTCTCTCTCTCTCTCTCTCTCTCTCTCTCTCTCTCTCTCTCTCTCTCTCTCTCTCTCTCTCTCTTACAACTCCATCTTCATCTCCATCTTCATCTCCATCTCGTCAAGAAAGCAGCGACTACAATCGGCTAAACCGTCAGCCGACCTGCAGGGTCTTCTTCCCCACGCTAGTCTGCAACAATCTGCAAGCTTCTAGGACTGAGCAGCATTAATCTCATCCTGTCTGACATGCTTTCATCGCGTATTTCCAAGACATTTCCCCCCCCTGTTAACATTCAAAAGTGGAGTCACTTTGAACCACTACCACTGCCGCTTTAAGTTGAAATATGCATGATCGACACGAGGAAGTTTCCTCGCGGGCAGTTCGCTCGGGACAAGTCGTTACTTCGGGCGTGTCGTGACGCTCCAAATCTTGACGAAGAAACACGCCACTTTTTCGGATTTCGCCTGGATCACGCAGATTACGACAATGGCGAGTATCTGTCACAGGGAGTTTTGCATTACGCTGGGCGATCAAGCGTGGTGTCCTTAGCACAGCTCATCCGGGCGGGCTTACATGACCTTTATCCCGAATTTGCGGACCCTAATGCGATGGGTTCATGGACAAATCGTGTCAAGTCTCTTCGTTCACAATGGTGCGTGGAGCATATAACTACCCAGCTCGACATACAAAGAGCACTTGAGATGGCCAGAGCTTGCTTCGAGGGCTTTGATGCGCCTGACGTAGCTTTGCTACTGTTATCTTTCAAAAGCCGCAGGCTTCGCGCCCCGGCGTCAAAAGGAAGCCTCCCAGTTGGACGAGGGCGTACAAGAAACTTGGCTGGCTTCGGCCCGGTTGAGGTTCGGCGATACATGGTAATCGCGAAAACAATGATGTCAAAAGGCGAAGTCTGTTTGAATGTTTTACGCGGGTTCGCCTCCGACAGCCAGCTTCTTGAGAGGGTTTTCGAATGCTCAGAGTCTCGATATTCAAATAGTACAGCTCCTTTTTCGAATAATATCTCGGATTTTGGATTTACGGACAGACATCTAGCTGAGTCGCAGTAGATAGCCATCTAGATAGGCAGTACATAAATAACCCTAAATCAAATAACAAAAATCAAACCTCAACAACAACCACCCGTTCAACAACCCAATCCACAAACGCCTGCCCCTCCATCTTCCACTGCCCACCTCTCCACACCTCATCAACCCAATACATCCAGTCCTTCCCCCTCGCCAGCGCCCCCCGCGAAACCCCTCCACCGTCATGCCGCGCCGAAAAGTCCCGGTTGACGTGCAGCAGCGTGGATCCCACGCCCACGCCCGCCACGCCCTGGCGCAGACGCCACTCGCGCTCGGCGCGCTCGCCGGCCCGTCGCGCGACGGCCTCTTCGTCTTCTTCTTGGTACAGCTCGCATTTGGTGCACTCCATGCAGCGGGCGCCCGGGTTGATGCGGAAGTGTTCGCAGTAGTGGGAGTAGCCTTCTGGAGGGTCGTCTTGTTCGTCTTCGGAGGAGGAGAGGTCGTTATCTTCGAGGTTGTGGGGATGGTGTGGGTCGATGTTCTCGTTGTGGGGTCGTCGGGGGGGGCGGCGAGGGCGTCGGCGGAGGGGCGGGTTGAGGGGCGGGCCGAGCGCCCGCCGGCAGAGGTAGCACATGGAGTAGCCGCAGATGCAGGTCAGTTTGTTGCAGCCGGAGGACTTGACGAAGGAGAGGCCGCAGCGGGGGCAGGTGCGCTTAACTGCGGCGGTCCGGGCGGCTTCTACCGTGGCCCGCAGGTCTAGGAGCAGCGGCTCATGGCAGACGTGCGGGTCGCGCCACGGCTTCTGACAGGTGACGCAGCTCACGCGCTGGCAGGCCGGGTTCCTGCATCGGAAGCGCTTGGGCCGCACCTGCAGGCACAGGTTGAGCAGGGAGTTGCGGAACACGGCCGAGGCGGCGGATGGGTCCAGGATGTAGAGAATGATCGCGGGGATGATTAGCAAGGGGATCAGGTCGAGGAGGAAGATGATCATCGCCGTCGTGGAGAGAAATCCCTCGCGTCGGAACCGCCATCGGATCCCGTGGGCGCGCGGGTGGTACACCGGGTCCACCTCGGCGTAGGGGCAGAATGGGCAGTGGATGAGTTTCAGCTGGGACTGGAGCAGAGCGTCCGAGGCTAGACGCGTCTCGAATTTGCAGTACGTCTCGGTTCCCCCCTTGCCCATCAGCACGGCGCGTTTGACGACATCCACGTTCAAAGTCCCCGGACAGCTGTCGCGAGCGGTGGGCGCCAGGCACTTCAGGGTTGACCTCTCCGGGTCGACCGATTTGGACCATCCCTGGCCGAAGAGCGCCTCGTGAAGGGTGCGTTGGATGCACCCGTAGCAGATGATGTGCGTGTGGTCGGAGCACGCCCCGATCTGCTCGAAGGTCACATCCGCCAGGCAGCACTCACACTCATAGAGGGCGTCGGCCTCGCGCGCCTCCACCTCGTTGAGCTCCCCAGCCAGCTGCCAGTCCTGCGCCTCCCGTGCCTCCCGCTGTGTACCCAGGAGAGGCGCCAGCACGGCATCATGCAGCTCCTGATCCAGCTCCGCGCAGCCGGTCTCCTTCAGCCGGGGCACCAGCTCCCCGTTCTCGTGGCGCTGCCACGCGAGCAGCGGATGCTCGTCCCGATCACGCTTGCGACGGAAAGATGGGAGAATGCTGTGGAACGTGGCCCGCCACGTCTTCCGCGACAGATCCTGGAGCGTGGGGCGGGCACGCCCGTAGCAGAAGTTCGCTTCCGCCAAGACAGCGTCCACCGCGCTGCGACTCAAGCTCCCGAACTCCTTTGTGAGCGCCGTACGCACCGCGGCTTTGTACGCGCCGTCGCGGAACCGCTCATCCGGCGGCACGGCGTGCTCGTCGGGAGAACCGGCCACGTCGCCGGACCCCGCCGGCACGTTCCAGCGCCCGGCGACCCATTCTTCCTTGTGACGCAGCAGTTGCTCCACGCACACCTGCAGCCGACTCTGACCGTCGAACCGGACGAGCAGATCGCGGAACACCTCGACCTTGACGTCCGGGAACATGCGCGCCAGCGCTTCCAGGGCATGGTTGAGTTCCGCCTGCTCCTGGGCCAGATCCGCGGGAGCGGGCGGGGCCGACGTGGTGCGCGATCGGGCGGGGAGACCAAAGGGATTGTTGCGGAGAGCGATACTCAGGGTGGAGGAGGGAGGGGCCTGGCCGGTGCGAAGCGAGGCAGACGCCGAAGGGGGCCGGGTAAAGCTGGGGACAGGGAAGAGCGACAGCACCATCGTTCCAATCAGGGCCTGTCTCCTACATGATCGGTGGGGGGGGGAAAGAAATCCGAGGTTTAGACCAGTGCCTTGGTCATGAGGGCATTGAGATACAAAGCTCGACACGGGTTGACGGATGAAGTCGAAAGGGAAAGACGGTGAGGTGGAAAGAGAAACAGACCAAAGCGTCACATGTCGGTCTGATCGACGTGACCTCCGATGGCTTAGATAATCTACAATCTCCACGTGACGGCAGTAACACACAGCAAGGAAACAGGTTCAAATTGGCTTGAATCACAACAGAGAAAAAAAAATGAACTAGATATAAAAAATAAGAAAAAAGACACCGCAGTCGTCAATATTTATATACACAATCTGGGTCTGGAATCAGATGCCGTTCCGGGGAATCCATCCCCCACCGGTCAACCCATATTTTTTAATACAACCCCCGTCCGACTAATTTACAACTTGGCCTTGGCACCCTCCAGCAGCTCCACACCGGCACCGGTGATGGCGGGCTTGCCGGTCTCGACGACGGTGGCCTGGAAGAGCACCGTGTTGCCCTCCTTCCACATCTCGGTCTTGAGGGTCTGGCCGGGCAGCACGACGCCGGAGAAGCGGACCTTCAGGTTCTTGAAGGCGCCGAACTTGGCGAAGACGTGCTTGCCGGCGACACCCAGCGAGCACAGACCGTGCAGGATGGGGGTCTTGAAGCCACCGACCTTGCTGAAGTCGGGGTCGATGTGCAGCGGGTTGCGGTCACCGTTGAGACGGTAGAGGGCGGCCTGGTCCTCGGAGGTCTTCTCCTGGACGACGGCGTCGGGCTGGCGCGCGGGGGCCTTGTAGGCGGCGGTGGCACCCTTGGGGCGCTGGGCGGTGGGCTTGGGCGAGCCGCCGAAGCCGCCGCTGCCGCGGATGAAGACGGTGGACTCGTTGTAGAAGAGGTCCTCACCGGTGGCGACGTCCTTGGTGGTGTAGCCGGCGACGACCAGGGCGGCGTTGCCCTTGTCGACGACGTCGATGAGCTTGGGGTAGGTCTTGGTGCGGGCCTCGGTGGGGATGGGGAACTTGCGGACCTCCATGTACTGCTCGCCGTGCAGCAGCATCATGGGGGAGAAGTCCTTGACGATGTCGCCCATGTTCCAGGGGGTGGCGGTGTTGAACCAGGGGATCACACCGTAGGTGGGGAGGGCCTGGAAGTGCTCGTTGTTCTCGTACACCAGGGGCAGGTCGGTGCGCTTGGCACCCAGGCTGAGGTTGTACAGGATGATGTCGCGGTCGACGTAGTCGAAGGGAGTGCCCTCGCTGGTGGCCTGCTTGGCCTGCTCGATGTTGGCCAGGATGTCGTTGCCCTCGCTGGCGTCACCGCCGGCGCGGTTGCCCATGTTGGCCATGATCTTCTCGGCGCCCGCCTGGCCGTCCTCGGGGTGGTCGGCACGGCCGTCGTCGAAGTTGGTGATCTGGTTCCAGTGCTTGACGACCTCCTCGGGGGTCAGCTGGACGTCCACGGGGAAGCCGTGGCCGCCGGCGCGCTGCCAGCGGGTCCGGGCGAACCAGCCGCTGCCGCACTCGAACAGGCCCTTGGTGGAGGGCTCGGGGACGATGTCGGAGCAGAGGAGGCCGACCAAAGGAGCGACGTAGTCGGGCTTGAAGGCCTGGACCATCTCCTCGGGCATGATGGTGCGGGTCATGTTTGTGCCGGCGTTGGGGGCGATGGTGTTGACCTTGATGTTATACTTGGCACCCTCCATGGCGAGCGTGCGGGAGAACCCGAGGATACCGAGTTTCTAGGATTGAATTAGCAGGAGACCCCCCATCTGGGTGGAGATGTGGATGAACATACCGCGGCGGCGTAGTTGGCCTGGCCAAAGTTGCCGTAGATACCGCTGGTGCTGGCGGTGTTGACGATACGGCCGTACTTCTGCTTCAGCATGTAGGGCCAGGCGGCCTTGGTGACCTTGTAGGTGCCACGCAGGTGGACGTTGACAACGGGGTTCCAGAGGTCGTCAGACATGTTGTTGAAGGCCTTGTCGCGCAGGATACCGGCGTTGTTGACCAGGATGTCGATGCGGCCAAAGGCGTCGATGGCGGACTTGATGACGCCCTCACCATCCTCGCACGAGGCCTTGTTGCCGACGGCCTTGCCGCCCATCTTGCGGATCTCCTGGACGACGGGCTCGGGGTCGACGAGGTCGTTGACGACGACGGCGGCACCGTACTTGGCGAACAGCAGACAGTAGGTGCGGCCGAGACCGGCGCCACCACCGGTGACGAGGGCGACCTTGCCCTGGTAGTTGGGCTCCTCACCGGCGGGGGCGGGGGGGGTCTTCAAGCCATCCTCGAGGAAGGTCATGAAATCGGCGGGGCCGGTGGGGTAGTCGGGCTTGGAGTAGTCGTTGACATCGTTCCACTTGCGGGCGATGGCGCCGGGGGTGAGGGAGGCGTCGGTCTTGAGGAGGGCACCCTTGGCGCGCTCCCAGCGGATCTTGGCCATGTGGCCACCGCCGACCTCGTAGATGCCACCGGAGTTGGTGGTGTTGGTGGGGTGCACCAGGGCGGCCACCAGGGGCACGATCCAGTCGGGCTTCAGGTTCTCGAGGACATCGGGGGGCATGACCGTGGCGGTCATCCGGCTCGCGGCTATTCTCGGGGTCAGATTTGGAAGATTCAAGGAGTTCCGGGATGGATCAGCACATACCGATGGGCGCAATGACGTTGGCGAGGATGTTGTACTTGGCACCCTCCTTGGCGAGGGTCTCGGTGAAACCGACCTGGCCGAGTTTGGCGGCTACACTGCCGTCAGCTGGGGGATCCCAAGAAACAAGATAAGACGGAGGTGAACCACATACCAGAGTAGTTGGCCTGGCCGAAGCTGCCGAACAGACCGGCAGCCGAGGCGGTGTTGAGCACACGGCCGTACTTCTGCTTCCGGAAGTGGGGCCAAGCGGCGCGAGCACACTTGTAGGCACCATAGGTGTGGACACGGTTGATCAGGTCCCAGTCCTGATCCTTCATGTTCTTGAAGCTGACATCCCGGAGGATACCGGCGTTGTTGATGAGGATATCGACGCGGCCAAAGTTCTTGATGGCGGTCTCGATGATGGCATCACCGTTCTCGACGCTGTCGTAGTTGGCCGCGGCCTTGCCGCCGGCAGCCTTGATCTCTTCGACCACGACATCGGCCGCCTGTCACGGATGAATCAGAATCGAACATTTTCCGCGACGACTGATACAGAATAGAGAGCGAGAGACAGAGAGAGGGAAAGAATGGACGTACCTTGGAGGAGGTACCCTCACCGGCGTGCGAGCCACCGAGGTCGTTCACGACGACGTTGGCGCCCCGCGAGGCAAAGAAGAGGGCATAGGCCTTACCGAGGCCACCACCGGCGCCTGTTACGACGACGGTCTGGTTGTCAAAGCGCAGCTCAGACATTGTGTGAAGAAATAGATGGATGAATGGAGGGAAAGGAGAGAAAAAAAAAAAGAACGGAAGGAGGAGAGAAGAAGGAGGAAGCAGGAAAGAGGGCGGGAGGAGAGTAAATAAAATATGGAGAGGAACAAATCGGAGCCGAGGGAACTAGTTCCACGAGATTAAAAACCAGGGGAAGAGAGGGGGATGATTAGAAGAAGAGAAAGAGGAGAAAGTGAAGCGATCCGGGGGAGAGAAATGAAGTCAACAATGACCGGTCACCCTGCTCGGCAACCTGAGGCTGCCCCCAGCCAGTGAACCTCGGCATCTTTGGCAGCTTCCTCAGGCCAATCACTCTCCGGATCCTCTGGCAGATGATGCCACTTCACATGCCGACACCCTTGACTTTTCCTCCCTCCATTTATTTTATTGATGTTTATAATTATCATAGACTCTTGCTAATTATCTATCTGCTCATTTATTCGTTGCTTCTGTTTTCTCTGGAATATTACCTTCTATTCTCTATAGGATCCCTTCCACCGAGTTCTCTCCCGCTAAACCCCATCGGGAACCCCGTGCTGACTCAGGCATGTGATTCGGTCTGCGTCATCTCACGTGCTCGCTTCCCCGCCGGGATTATTCGCCTTCCGATTGGCTGTTTGCACCTTCTGCACACCTCAGGCCACAGGATCGGATTGGGATCCCTCAGGCCGTCCCCACATACATTAACCACCCAGTGTAGTAAAGAGATCGTAGGTATCATAATCCATATCCCCAATTGCGTAGACGTTAGACTAGTAAATTGCGTCCGCATGGAATGGTCCATATGATATAGCTTACCTTTGAAACCTCTCTTCCACTCGGCGATCTCCGCGGTAGCTAAATACCTCCCCGCATTGTCGCCTCGGCCAAGTGCTAGCTAGCGAGGACGCGCGGGCCAGAGCCGTGGCATCCCTTGCCGACGAGATGCCGCCCCGACAGTAGACATTGGACACTGGGCACTAGACCCCCAGGAGGACGTCATGCTGGAGGGCTACCGTCGGTCAAACGTGTGTGATCACTGATCACTGATCACGGTCTCCCTCGAGAGGGGCACCGTGCACGTACATCCGTCTGGACCCGGGCGGGATGCCGTGTGCGGAGTATATACCGTAAGATATGCGGAGGTTATTTGTGTCCCGAGCTTAGAGACCTAGACGGGCTCTATTGGGAAATCTGCTGGGATGAGGGTCGTGATGCATGTTGACTGCTGTCTTCACCAACGCTGTTGATATTCTAGCCGATAGACTATCTATTTCGAGCTGTAGATTTGTAATTGGTGCCATTGAATGTGAACTCATTGCATGATGTTGACAGGTACATTTCGCTCCCTGCCAACCGTTCGCCGGGGACTCCAAGCCGATCGATCAGAATGTGTCGACCTTCGCACAAATAGATGTCCTAGATCTCGATGACTAGAATATTGTGCGTAAATTGGTTAAGTATTCTCATTGTTCTAACCACCCTGCGGTGATGGTTGAGACCAAAAGGAAAGACAACTCGGCGCATCTCCGATAGCCGATATATCCAACCTGACCATCCAGGCCACCACTCCCCCACCAACCTCTCCATCGAACTCTCCCCCACAACAATCCATCACAACACCACACCCACCACAAAAGAACCTCCAAACATGCCCGAAATCATCGACGACAAATCCCAACACTGCATCCCCTTCCTCCTCGAGCGTCTCAAAGCCCACCAAGCCCGCTTCAACCACGACCCCGCTTCAACCCCGCCCTTCTTCCTCGGCCTCAACGGCGTCCAAGGCGCCGGCAAGACCGTCCTCGTATGTCGTCCTCCCCCAAACACAAAAAATCCAATTGACTGACTAACAATCATGTGCAAATGAAAGGTCTCAACCCTCAACTCCATCCTCCGCTCCCCACCCTACTCCCTCGCCGTCGTAACCCTCTCCCTCGACGACCTCTACCTCCCCCACGCCGCGCAGCAGCGCCTCGCACAGGAAAACCCCTCCAACCCCCTCCTCCAGCACAGAGGCCAACCGGGGACACACGATCTGCCCCTCGCGCGCTCGGTCTTCGCCTCTCTCCGCGCCGGCGCCCCCACCGCCATCCCGCAGTATGACAAGTCTGCCTTTGCGGGGCAGGGCGATCGCGTCCCTGAGGCGCGCTGGACGACAGTCAATGGCCAGGGCGAGCCCCAAGTGAAGGTGGTTATCTTTGAGGGGTGGTGTGTGGGCTTCCGTGCTTGGGATGAGCTCGTCTTGCGCGAGAAGTGGCAGGATGCTGTTGCGGAGCGGGAGAGTGCGGGGAGTGCCTATACGGGCCGGTTAGGAGCCGTTGCGTTTGAGGATGTTAGAGCTGTGGATGAGGCGTTGAGGGGGTATGATGTTATTACGGAGTAAGTTTCTTCCCCCCCCCGCTTCTTCTTTTCCTTCTTCGTCTTTATTTGGGACAAGGATAGTATGTCTCAGGTGTCAAGGAAGCTAACAACATACCTACCTACCAAACAGCCAACTCGACGCTCTAATCCACATGTACGACTGACCCCTTCCCCCCCTCACCAGATCGAGATGGATCTCTGACAATCACAACAGAGACGCCCAAGACCTCCACTTCGTCTACGACTGGCGCCAACAGCAAGAGCTCGGTCTCCGAGCTACAAAAGGCACCGGCATGACACCCGAGCAAGTCACCCATTTTGTGGACGGCTGTATGTTTCTCCTCGTTTTCTTGTCCATGGTTTTTTTTGATCCGGAACTGACTAACATAAAAAGATTACCCCTCGTACGAACTGTTTACCGAAACCCTTCGTCAGGGTGCCTTTAAACCTATTCCCCATTCGACGACGGCGGGGGCGCCCGCGACGGGATGGGAGGGGAGACAGTTGCGGTTGGTTGTTGATAAGGATCGTCGGGTGCAGGAGGTGATTCGGATTTAAGGTCCACCGATAATCGCGGACGAAAATACGATGGATAGATAGATCGATGTTAGACCTTTATTCAAACAATGTATATACGAGTTATGGTGGCAAGTTGAGGATAGACGCTGGCTAAAGCCGGTAAGGAAGACTACTTGAAAAGGGGTATATCATATTACAGGTACATAAGATCGTCGTTAAACTTTTAATTCATCTGGAATCAGACCATTATACCGCTAAGTGCCGCAAACAGCCCATTCATCCGTCACGAACAGGAACAAACCGCCCACACAGAACGAACTTAGTTCATCTGGCGGATGAGGGCGTTGATGTTGTCCTCACGGTTACCGAAGTCACCACCCTGGATGAAGTGGTTGAACTTGCGGGTCTTGAAGCCGCCGTTGGGGTTGGACAGCTTGAAGGGCCACAGGAAGTTGTTGACCTGCTTGAAGTTGGGGCCAACGGTGTACAGCTCGTGGATCAGATCCTCCATACAGACGATGCCGTACTTGCCGAGGTGCTCCTCGATGATCTGGTTGTCGGTGAGGGGAACACGCTGCTTGTTGATCTTGCCGTAACCGCGCTTGTAGACGAGCTCACGGATGCTCTTCAGGTTGGGGTAACCGTAGGCAATGTAGGGGTTGACGATGGTGAGCATCTCCTGGGTGGCCTTGGTGAGGCGCACGAAGGTACCGTTGTTGATCTGGAGCAGACGGAGCAGCTGCAGGATCTTACGGGGCTGGGGAGCGATCTTGTTGATACTATATGATAGTTTAGTGACAGGGCCTGCATTAGGGTGGGAAAGTTAACATACCCCTTGATACGGATAACGAAGACCAGCTTGGGCTCCTCAGCAACGTAGAGGTTGCCCTCCTGGCGAGCGACGCGGGCCAGGCGGAGCTTCTCGCGCTCAGCACTGCGGTACTCCTGGACGTAGGACTCGGCACGCTTGAAGATGGTGGTGCGCTTCTCCTTGTTGGCCTAAGGTTGAATTTGTCAGTGAAAATTCAATCAATTGCATGGAGAAAAAAATAAAATTCTCAAGAGCATCAACTCAGCCCCGAAAGATGGTTAACAAAGCGACAGCATCGATTGGTAGGTCTAGTCGCAAGATGGTTGCTATCATCACCGTTGATTGTGGAATAAAACAGAAAAAAGAAAAAGAAAAAGTAAAAAAGAAAAGCAAATATGATCTTACCTCCTTCTTCTTCTGGGCGTCCTCACGGGCGACAGCGCGAGCCTGCTCCTGGCTCTTGCGCTTCTTCAGGAGGGTCTCAGGGACCAGCACCTGGTTCTGGGTGGGGACGGTGCTGTGAAGGTCAGTATAGTCTGTCCGTAGAAATCACACAAATGCAATTTCGCCGAGTGTAAGAATTGCAGCTTATAGCGCCACATTCTCAACTGAAGGCATATAAGAAAAAGCACTCGACGGTATGTATTTAGTCGGTGAGATGGTTTTATTGTCTGATGTACAACGACCACCCGAGTCCCTACTAGCCCCATCACCACAGATATTTCAATGCGAGTGGGGTGTTCATTGGCTCTAGAGTGGCAGCGACATTGTAACACATTTCTCATCCGACAAGACCCCAAACTAAAACGTTCGGGAAATACTGTTGACGCCAATCGCTTCCCTGTATTCGCCCAGCTTCGATCAAGAGTGCGAGCCAAGGCGAGGGAAGCGATAGCTCTCAACAATGTTTTTCAAGGCGAAGGCAACCAAGGCCTTCAACCTCAAGACCCCAGACCAAGCCTCCGATCCAGTCAATGCTTCTATTCAAGGATAGATGCGACCTCCTGGGCGCGAGGGGATGGTCGCGGGAAAGATCGAGCTGGTGCCCAGCGGTCGAAAACTTTTTCAAATCTTCGACCGCAGCATCTCCAGCGAGAAGGACGACTATAACCTGAACCTTACAGGCTCAACTGCGAATCAGTCGCGAGGGTAGTCAAAAGGGATCATACGTAGCGGTAGCGGCCATTGCGACGGTCCTGAAGAGTTCGCGAGTTGGGCGGTTGGCGAAAGCTGTCGTGTGGAAGAAAGAGAAGAAGAAGTTGCGAAGAGTTTTGGTGGTTTGTGGGCTTGATGGGTCTAACCGGGATAGGTTAGCCTGTCGCCAAGACACGCTTGCTATTTTGGGACTTCTTCTGGTTAGGGTAGCCGCAGTCACCTGATATACTCTTCCTGCCTTACCGCCTGAGGTATCCATGTGCCCGCATGGCATCATAGTCCAGCCCAACCATCCCACCCATCTATCTTCTTTCTTCCTCTCGACACGCATCTGATAAACGTCCCCATAATCCAACAATACGGAAGATGTCCTCCCGCCGCGGCGTCGGCCTCGGTGCCTTCGCCAACCGCACCCAAACCAGCCAGTCCTACGCCAACCACGGCGCCAACCTCCGCTCAACACACCTCTCCTCCCTCCAAACGCAGCTCTCCGTCTTCCAATCTCTCCTCCACACCTTCGCACTCGAGCACAGCTCCACCATCAAATCCAACCCGACCTTCCGCGCCGAGTTCGCGCGCATGTGCAACACAATCGGGGTCGACCCGCTGGCGGCCAGCAACGTCAAGGGCAAGACCGCGCGCAAGGGTCTCGGCGAGAGCGCCAGCTTCTGGACGCAGATTATGGGCGGCGACATGAATGATTTTTACTTCGAGGTTGCGGTGCGGGTTGTGGAGTTGTGTTTGAGCACGAGGAGTGAGAATGGGGGGTTGATTGGGGTGGAGGAGTGTCGGAAGAGGGTGGGGAAGGGGAGGGCGATTGGGAGTGGGTTGGAGGTTACTGAGTATGTTCTCTGTCTTCTCTCTCTTTTCCTCTTTTTCTGGGGGATAAGAAACGCACAGCTGACAGAGACTTTTAACTAACAGCGACGACGTCCTCCGCGCCGTCAAATCCCTCGAACCCCTCGGCTCCGGCTTCACCATCATAACCGTAGGAAACAAGCAATACATCCGGTCGATCCCCAAAGAGCTCAACACCGACCAGGCGACCGTTCTCGAGGCGATCCAAGTCCTCGGCTACGTGAGCATCTCTATGCTGCAGCTGAACCTGAAGTGGGAGAAGGCGCGCGCGCAGACTGTCATCGATGATCTGTTGGCGGATGGACTCGTCTGGCTTGATGCGCAAGGCGGAGAGAATGAGTATTGGTCGCCGCAGAATCTTTTGGGGGATATGGGGTGAGTCTCTGTCGGTTTGAGGACTTAGATGTCTGTCTGGTCTCGACCCGGTCTGTATTTTGGGTTGTGGGGTTTTTTCCTGCCTGCTATATATATATATATTCCTACGGTCCTCTGAGGCCTGTCGGTGGGTGCGGAAGCATGGCTAGGTTGCGGAGACAGGCCGCGCCTTATTCAGTTAGTCAATGCGCTGCAGGAAACAAGCAAGCGCCGAGCAAGCCTTCCGGGGAGGACCCCGGTACTGCTCAACATGTGCTGCTCGAAGCCCATTGGCACTTCAAGCTTTCGATGTATCAAAAAGGCGGATTACGGCGCCGCTCGAAGCGAAAGAACTGGAAAAACTGCACTCTATTGATACCCACTCCTACTACACTAAACCATCCCAAGCCAGCCAGCTCCGTACACAATACGCACTGGCTGGGTCATCTCCCATCTCAGCAATCTTCATTTCACTCATTCATTCCAAACATAAGATTCATCTGTAGTCTGTGATAAAAGACATTCGGGGAGGACGCAAATGATGAAAAGAAACCATTGAAAGAAGATAGAAAGAAAAGAGAAAAGACGAAGAATGGACGATAGTCCTCCGCCAGTGAACAATGCACCTAAACAAAAATGGACAAGAGCAAATACACATGGGATCATACGCAGTTGGATTCCAGAAAAAATTGAGTAAAAAAAAAAAAAAAAGTTAGAAGAGAGTAAAGAAAACCATTATAACCATGACAAAGTGAAGAGGGAGAAAAAAAAAAAAGGGAAAATGCAATAGGAGAATGTAATGCGATTACACTTTTTTTTTTTACGCCTTGATCGCTCCACCCAATGCACCACCTCCGAATTGCTGTCCACCCGGTCGACGGCCATGCTGGCCACCAGGGATGCGAGCACCACCGCGGCCCTGGCCCCCGCGCCCACGGCCTCGGGCGCCGGCGCCCTGGTCGCGCTGGAACGCGTTGGTCATGCCTTGCGTGCGCTGCTCGAGCGTCTTCTCGTTGGATTCCAGGAGGTTCATGGACTTGTCGGCCAAGGTGACGATCTGGGACTGCAGGCGCGACAGCTCGACACCCTTGCGGAAGATGATGGCGTCGTTGACCTGGTCCAGGGCGGCGGACAGCTCTTCGTGCGAGATCATCCGGCTGATGATGGCCTGGATCTTCTTCTCGGGGAGTTCGAACATGCCGGAGAGGGTGGGGAGAGAGACGCTGTCGTAGAAGGGGGCGTAGGTGAAGAGGTACGTGCGCAGGCCCTCCTCCTGGATCTGCTGGGTCAGCATCTCCTTGACCTTCTCGGGCTGCGGCATCAGATCCCAGATCTTGATGGAGTTGAGCATCTCGGCGGCCTTCTTCCAGTCACCGGCGGCCAGGAGCTTGGCGCTCATGATGACGCCGTCGCGGGTGTTCTCGGCGGGGCCCGTGAACACCTGGCGCTCGTTGTAGTCGAGCATGCGGCGGAAGGTCTTGGAGATGACGCGGCGCTTCATCTCGGGGGCCGACGAGGTCTGGGCCATCAGCGGCACCTCCATGAACATGCTCGAGGTGAGGTAGATGCACTCCAGCAGCTCGAGGTTGATGTGCATGTGGAAGGGCAGCTGGCGCTGGCGCTCAAGGCGCTCCTGCTCGGGCGACACGGTCGAGTAGCGCTGGAGGATGATGCCCTGGGCGAGCAGCTCCTTCTGGCGGCCGCTGCCGCAGACCTCGCCGAGGGTGTTCTGGGCCTCGTAGATCAGGCCCGCGCGGAAGGCGCAGAGACCGATCTGGACCAGGGTGCGGTTGAACAGGATCTGCGTGGTGACGTCGAAGTTGGAGATGTTCTCCGTCAGGTGGGACATGAGCATCAGATCACGGGCACGGTAGTAGTGGTCGTGCAGGGCAGCGAAGTAGATCTGGCTGAGCATGGCGCGCGCGCGGATGATACCGTCGCTGAAGCGGAACAGGTAGTTGCACAGGGTCTCCACGAGCTGGGCGGCATCGGCGGTCTGGGCCTGGGGGGTGATCTCGGACTTGAGCTGCTCGGGCAGAGCCTTCCAGGCGCCGTCCTCGAGGATGTTGACGACCTGCGTGGGCTTGAAGTAGACGTGCTCCAGTCGGCGCATGACCACGCGGTTCAGGCTGTCCTGTCGGGGGTCGCTCTTGTCGGACTTGTTGAGGCCCTCGATGTAGGCCTGGGCACGGACCAGGGCGGTGTACAGCTGCTTCTCGTCGCTCAGGCGCTCGATGTACTCGGCGGTGTGAGGATCGATCTGCTGCAGAGAGCGGATGAGCTCGTCATCCAGTCGCTCGACGTAGGAGACGATGCTGCCAGGGATGATCACGGGCTGCTCGGCGGTAGGCTGAGGCTGCCTCTCATCATCCTCCCACTCCTCCGCACCTTCGGTTACGATGTAATCCTTGGTGTTCTCAAGGACGGACAAGAGGGCGCCGATTTCACCCTGGGCGGCCTTCCACTGGTCGATGCTCATGTAGTTGGCGGACGAAGAAGAGGTGAGGTCGAAGCGGGTGGAGATGAGGGTCAGGTAGACACGGATGCGCTGGTAGGGGGTCTGCGAGACCTCGAGGAGCTTCTCCATGGTGCGGATCTGCTCCAGACGGTCGGTGTTCTTCTTGCCTCGGGACTCCAGGATGACACGGAGGTGCTTCAGGATGCTCTCCGGGGTGTACTGGAGGGTCTTGCCGCCACGGCCGACGGTCGCGAACCCATCGTCGTCGGCGAAGGAGGCAGCGGGGGCCTCGACGCGCTCGACCTTGGAGATGCGGGGAGCAGAGACGACGGGGCGAGCCTCCTCCTCGACGGCGGTCATGTAGGCATCCTTATCGGCACGGTACTTGTCGATCTGGGTGGCGTAGTCCTTGTTGTTCTTCTTGATCCGCTGCTTGACGGCGTTGAAACCCTTGGTGTTGCTCTGGTTCATCTTCTTGTTGGAGGCCTTCTGCTTGGCGGCGGTCTCGTTGACGAGATCCTCCAGATCGGCGACAGCCTTGACATAGACGCGAGGAGTAGGACCAGTAACGCGGGTGATTTGGCGGTTGAGCTTGTCGAACTCTACAACCCAGTCAGCACATTCCACCACGATATCTCAACCATTCGATCGAGCCACATATATAAAGGGGGAAAACACACCTCCGGAAATAACAGCCCAATCATTAATCTTCTCAGCATTCTCAATCAACTTGATAATACTCTCGAGCTCCTCCAACCGCTTATCCTTGGCACTCTTCACGACCGTAACCTTCTCCTCATCCTCACTCTCCTCACTCTCCGAAACATCCCTTAAGAACGCGCCAGCTCCACCTTTGCCGGCTTCCTCCTCGTCAGACTCCTCTCCCTCCTCCGAGGACTCCTCCTCGCTGGACTCCTCCTCATCAGACGACTTCTCCTCCTCGTCATGATCATAGACATCCTCCTCCCCGGAGGAGCTACTCTCGCTGTCGCTACCGCCACCGTAGAAGAAACGCGACATGTTGGCTGGTTGAAATTTTCGTCTTCGATTTGTCGCCGAGTTTTAGGGGAGAAAAATTCGTAGGGATATGGGGGGGGGTGGTGAAAAACAGCGGATCAAATCCCTGTAAGCAAGGGCGAAAAGTGGTCGATGTCGGGGCGCTCTCTTTGTGATTGCCTGGAGAAAGAAAAAGTCCCGTTTGTGAGGGTTGCGGGAGCCGCTGAGGTTGGGCCGCCGCAAACCACACACGAAATTTAAGCGAGCGGTTGTCTAACTGGATCGGGTAGGTGGGTGCCTGAGGATCGCCCTCGGATTGCTTGTCCTCTTCCTCTTGATACATACTGGCTACTACTTCTTGTTGATCCAAATACGAAGGGTTTTTAAGATTTGAAGGGGGGTATTGGTAACGATTCTAGTTTGATCATTCTATACGTCCAACCGTTGAAGGATGAAAAGGAGAAGAGGACTCCCTATCAGTCGAGACGACCCCACTATCAGGACTCCGTTGCTACCGTGACAGGATGGAGTATGGGGATCTTCATTGGGATAGTTCGTATTGCTCGTGAAGGCTGTCGTAACAGACAGTACGTCTGTGCATTGGTTCTACAACTCGATCAAGACCCCAGAGAACGTAATGCCCACGTAATGCCGACGTAGTCTTCCATGAGAAGCTATCCTGGATATATATATTCTATAGCATCTCACCGCTGATCTACCAGCTCAGGCTATTGAACCCACATAAACGCGCGACTCACCAGAATGATTAACCCTCCCACGTATATGTAACACTATAATCTTGACCTAAAATGGTGAACTATGCTCTCCAATCCCTGCCCCAAGAATCAAATATCAAAGATCGGCCCATTAACGACCGTCAATGACACTACAATGGCAACCAAACATCGAGCGAGATGGTTTATATCTATGCATTGGCTATGTCTGAGTGTAGGATAGAGAATATCCAAACGAGGTAATGCTGTCCGATGCGGAGAAATCGCAGGCAAACGAGAAGAAGAAAAACAGCAGCGGGAGAGGAAGAGAGAGCGTCGCATTTCCGTGTACACAGCAGTAAGGCGAAGATGAAATTCAACACGACAATGCGACAATAATGAACATAAATTGAGATCTTTCCAAGTCTGTGCTCCTGGCTATGCCGAATGACAGCCATATACATCATTCCGGAAGGATCGTCCACGGGGCGAGGTTTAATCGGAATGACCATCAACGATGCTGCAAAACAGACGAACGGGATCCAGTACCAAACTGTCACTCGAAATACCGCCGGGAGTAAGGATGTGGAATGGCGAGAAAGCAAAATACGGTCCGTCCATTCTTGATGCACCCATCCCTGGGGTCGAGACCCGTATAACTCGTCTTTCAGCCTAACCATGTGGCCTCTCCATACACACGATTCTATGGGTCCGATACATATCCGCTCAAAACGTTCGGCGAGTGCCAGAGGTGCTTGGAAAAAGAAACAGAGAACCACATCATGGCACCAAGTTCCGGACACTGCTGAGAGTGACGGGAGCAGGCAAGGATCTGGGGTGTGGGATGGGAGGCCCAGGCTAGACCCGCTCGGACCAAACCGGGGCGGGACCTGCTATACTTCCTAGGGGATCACAGCGCCCAGAGCACGGCCCCTACCCCCGGTACAAAGAGGACGGGGATAATATATGTATTCCGTGGACCGCCAGGTGCCGTCAAAAAGAAAAGAAAAAAGAAGCTGGCCATCTGCACGTTGTTAATGCCACTGGTTCTGACCCGTAAAGCCTTCGCCTCCCAAAACGCCGTCTTCGAGGGTTCGGATGAAGTCCCGATTGCGTGTGCCACCCGCACGGCTGCCTCGGCGCCGCTGCCCGCCAGAGCTGCTGTCCACATACCCATCCGGGGGCGGTGGGTAGTACGCGGGACTCGGTTGCAATCGGATGGGAGCGTTGGGGTCCAGGTGGCTGGCGACGCGTTGAATGGTCGGGGGGATCCCCCCGTTCTGGGGGTCCATGGTCGAAGCCCGTTGGCGACCGGCCCGGGTGGTGGCTTGGGCAAAGAGGCTCTGTGAGGAGGGCGCGTACTGCGGCTGAGGCACCTGGCCCGGCATCAGGTTCATCTGATGGCCATATCCAGGCGGTTGGGTAGGATACGGCGGAGGAGCCCCTTGTTGGTGGCCCGTGAACATGCCATTGTACATGGGGGGTGGCTGGGCGTGGGCGGGCGAGTGGAACTGGTTCATCTGCATGGAGTAAGCAGTCTGCGCTGCGGTGTGGGCATGGGCCGCCTGCGCCGCGCGCTGCTTGCTGGCGGCCTCTGCCTGCTGCTGCTGCTGGATCCCAGGAGGGATGGTCTTCTGCAGCGAAGCGTACTTGAGATTCATCGGAGGCACAAAGGGCCCTGTGAACTTTTGCTGCGTGATGAACGGATGCAGCTTGGCCTGCTGCGGTGACCAGCGTTCCAGAGGATTGATGGTCAGCAAGCCACGGACAAAATCGATGAAGGCCACTCGGTTGTTGAGCTCTGAGCGACATAATTAGCAGATATCCACGGTGGAATGGGTGAGAAAACAACGTACCCCTCTCGATCTCTGCCGGTTTCATGTTCTTCCTGGGCATCGGGTAACTTCGGATGATTTCCTCCAGCGTTGACGCCTGGAAGTACTTCTTGCTCGGTTGCTCCTTCGTGTTATGCTCCCGGGAATACTGTTCCAGACTCTTCAGGCGATAGGTCTTTCGACCGAACTCGTCCTGGGTTTTCTCGAAGAACTCGCCGGACTGTTTGCCCATCTCGAGCATCCACGTTGGGGGGAGACCCATCATCTCTACGATCCGACACACTTGGTTGTACTCCGACGATCCCGGGAATAGCGGCAACCCGAGGAAAAGCTCGACCACAATGCACCCGAGAGACCACATGTCGATGGCGGAAGAATAACTAGACGAGGTTAGCCGAAGGCATCCCGTCTGATAGGCCGTGGAAAGACCGCTAAGGCGAGGGATAGAGGCGAGAAGAAACGTACGGGAGACCAAGCAGGACCTCCGGCGAGCGGTAGAATCGCGACTGTATATACGTATAGACGGTCTGCCTTTCGTCGCAGGCCGATCCGAAATCGATGACCTTGATAATGGGACTCTCCAGACTGCAGCGAAAAGAAGATTTCGGGTTAGCTGGCAGACCCACACAAAGATAAGAATAGACACGAACTTTTTCAAAAGGATGTTCTCGGGCTTGAGATCACAGTGGATCAGATGGGCCTTGTTCAGGAGACTTAGGGCGTTCAAAAGTTGCTGGGCAAACACCCGCACGAGCGTGGTGCTCAACCCTCGGAACTGATTTTGCTTGATCAATTCGTAAAGGTTGACGCTGAGCAATTCAAAACACAGACAGAGGTGCTGTCGGTGGATAAAGGTATCCTTTAGCCGAAGGAGATGATGGTCGTCGTTCTTGTCGAACTTGTTGTTAAGCTGCAGAATTGTGAGCCAGACGCGTATGTTAAGGCAGGATCACGATGCAACTGACCAGGTCTAGAACCGACACTTCCATCATGCTTTGGTTGAAATAGGCGGTCTTGTTTTTGATCACTTTAACCGCGACTACCTCTTGGGTCTTGAGGTTCTGACATTTGACGACTTGACCGAAGGTCCCTTGGCCCAATACATCCAGAATGAGATATCGATTTCTGGTCCGACCGTCAGCGAACTGAGAGCAGTAGGACTAAAGAAAAAACACGGGGGATGGACTTACTTGTGGCCCGCTTCTTCACTCCCCAAGATATCGTTGACGTACAAAATGTAGTCACTCTCCTCGTTGTCATAACCGTCATTCTTGACCCCTTTGCTGGGTTTGGTGAGAACGCGTCTCGGATTGCGGGACGACTCGTAGTTGAATCCAGGGTTGCAGATGCGATACGTGGCCGGGAGATACGAGGTCAACGCTTGAAGCGGCTGTGGGACGGTTAGAAGGGTCACAGCAGCGCCAGCGTTCTTGGAAACTTACGCTGATGAAACCACCTTCTGGGTGCGCCCGCCGGTAGGCCGGCTGCGCATGCACGCGCGGATGGAGTTCCTGAACCGATTTGACCTTCTGAAATTTCGGAACCGGACCTCGACCAGGTTGTAGATGGGGGCTCGAGATGGATCCAGAGCGCGGCGATCGCCCATCATGACCAAACGGCGTACTGAGTTGCGAACTGGCCGACTGCGGATAGAACTGATCGGGACTCATTTCTGTCGGTTGCAACGGAGGAAGTCGTGGGGCCCGGGATCCCGCTGTCCCCAAGAACGGGTTAGCTTAAAAGAACGGGACGGTTCTGGAGGGTATACACAGGGCAACAAACTCACAGGGCGGCGACTGATAGGCGAGCGGGGGGGAGGCATAACTCGTCCTGGTGGGCGACCGGCGGGACGGTTGAGACGGGTTCGAGACGGGGGGAAACGCATAAGCGTTCTGCGACTTGCCCGGGCTCACAGTGTAGGGCACGGCGGCAGGTGGGACAGCGTTCATGGGAGAGTACCGACGGGCGGCGGACGATTCCTCCGTGGGGAGATATTGAGCGGACGGGCGACTCTGATGATGGGGTCTCGTCGGATACTTGCTCCGATTGTAGGGGTCGGCGTCTTCCATCGTGGCGTCGGTGTCGGCCACGTAATCTCGGTGACGCGGGGTCGCGGCTGGAGACGAGGCCATGGACATTGTTTTGGAACTGGAACTGAGCGAAGGGGGTTTGGAGGCCATGGCGGGGGTCTGGAAGGGCTCGTAGGTGTATCCCACGGGCGGCTGGGATGGTTGCTGCGGCTGACCGTATTTGGGGGGCACGTTATTGAATTGCGCAGGACGCCCCATCAAGGGATCCTGGTAGGGGTGCCACTGAGAGTCCATCCCCGCGATTTGGTCGCTGTCCAGATACCGGTTTTAAAACTCGAGTGTGGTTGGAGTGGGAAAAGAAAAGACTGCGATCGTCCGTCGTGGGTGACAGCGCACATGCACCGCGATCGGGAGGGGAGGAAGGAAAAGTGGTGTTGGATGGTAGCGGGGACGGTAGACGCACGTAGCGCAATCAGGCGGAGACCAAGCGGGCCTCGAGCGAATCCTGATGCAATCCGTAACGTGTGGAAAGGGGAGAGAGGGGGAGGAAGTGGGTGTATGGGAGGCGAAAGGAATCGGTATTAATTCCCAGCTGCGCCGCACTTCATTATCCGAACGGGATTGTGATTGAGGAAGAAAGCGAAAAATGGAAGAAAAAAAAAAGACAGAAAGAAGGAGAGAAAAGAAAAGCCGCAGAGGGGGAGGTGGATTGACCGGGGTTGTTGTTGTTGTCAAGGGCGAGGCAGCCAGTGTACGCACGGCGCAGGGCGGTCGCAACCAATGCCAACAGGTAATATGCGGGCAGCTGACACGAGGGGGAAACAGATGGAGTGCCTACTGTTGGAACCCCCAGAGAAACCGGGGAAATTCCAGACAGAAGAACTCAGAGGGACGGGAGAAGGAAAAGTGAAGGAGAAAGAGAAACCCGGATCATGAGAAAGTGGGTTGATTGAAACTGGAGGAGATGGTGGGGGGAAAGAGAGGAAGGAGAAGAGAGAGAGAGAGAGAAGTGAGAGAAAGAGAAAGATGAAGTTTGGTGTGGAGATGACGGATGCCTCAGTAATCGGGGTGTATCTGTCTTGTACAGGGTACTTTGCAACCTGTGTGAACTCAGTACATAACGGAGTACACGGTACTTACTACTTACGCCTGAGGCTGGGGCAAGGTTGGGTTGGACTTGGGGTCGTACCCAGTCGACCAGCAGGGTCCACGATATGCGGTTTTAGATTAGGTCTCTAACCCGCTGATCTCACCACTGGTATGACCAGGGACGAGGGAAAATGTGGTAAATTGGTAGGACTACGGAGTACGGAGTAGAAAGGATCATATTTCATATTATCATACATGGCCCCCAAGGGTACCAAGGGGCGAATGGTGATATTCTCCCCCGCCTCCTCCCAAGGAATTGATCGCAATTCCGATCGAGGTCCAATGACGAATGGCCAGCTCAATCAATGACGGCGGAGTACTCCGTAGAGGGGGAGAGAGCAGTGAGCACGACGGCCAATTCCAAGCTCCATTTCTTCCCTCTGATTCCTTGTACAGCACCCAATGTCACACTCCCACTCCCAATCTCTAAAGTTACAACTCCAGTTACAATTGATCTGGACATCAACAAGGAGGTAATTCATGGTATTGGGTTTCTGGCAATAATACCTGCCTAAGACTGGGCACATCCTGCTTGCTCTTGGCCAACCTCCGGGAGGATCTGCCCCAGCAGTGGAGTCGTCACCCGCCACCGCAGAAGCTAATCTCGCTCCAGTCTCCCAGTGAGGAAGAAAAAAAAATAGTCACCTTCCCCCGTAACGCATGAGACTTTTGACCAGCGGAAAACCCGCAATAGTATTGTGTATTGCGGGCGGATTTCGCCCATCCCTGTATCTGCAGTGCGCACCATTTGGATCACCCCAGGGCAAGTGGCCCTGGGTCCTGGGAGAGAGATTGCTACTCTGATCAAGAAGCTAATACACAGAGCGGAGCAAACTAAAAATCCAAACAGGAAGTTAGGGCCCCGATAGACATGGAACTATACTCGGTCGATTCTAGAGGATACGTATCCGTACCTGACGGCCATCGTGAGACCCAAGACGCCAAGCCAATGCAATCAAAGAACGGAAGATCACATCGTTCCGCGACCTGTAAGCGCGTCGTACCTCACCATGAGAGTACCCCGGGGTTCATGCCAATAGTAGTCACAATCTGAAAGAAGAAATGGAGGAAAGCTGAGGTTGAGAGTGACTAATAGCCAAGTCTAGCCTGAGTCGGGAAGACGTTCCGCCTCAGTTCTTTTCTGCCATCTTACGATCATCAGCTGTTCCTCTATCTGCTTACTCCAAAAATCCTTAGAGTGAGTCGACCTATAAATCTGGCAGGTCTGTTCAAGTTTGACGGGCCCAGCACGGGTATCCGGGTCAGCCTTCTAGAGGCCAGGGGATTCTCGACACTTAAGAGCCTAGTCTAGAGCCTAGGATCAATGGACGTTTATCCTCTACAGTAATGGGAATATTAAATCGAGTGTTGCCCCAACGATATGCGACTGAGATAAGGGATAGGTCGAATCGGGCAACATGGGCACCACAATACGTTGACAGGACCAATGACCCGAATAGTTCTGGACCATCTCCATATTGAACCCTCAATGGTTTGAAAGACCCAGTAGGATCCAATCCCTACTGCCGTCCAACCGAGATATTCACCGGCTCGCGGGATACACATTCTGGGCCCTTTCCCCAGGGCCATGTTCCACTTGCCAGCCGTGTCTCCAGATGTCCGCACCATTTCCACACTTGAGCGACTCTCCACGAGCCAGTCAAGGCGTGTCCCGCGGAAGTGGCGAGTACGGGTGATGTAAGGTAGGGAGATACAATGGATGGAACCGGGGAGCATGACGTCAAGTATCATAGAGCTCTCTTTGGCTATAGCAGCAAGGGTGCATGTTCAGTAACAATTGTAGTATCAACTGTAGCATCAACGCCAGAAGATACCAGGCAGATACGCCACACTGGCCAACCTGACTCGTGCGAGACTCATCTCTCGTATTGAACATGAGGCTTCGAGATCATGCCAAAACAGGGAACCAAGAGCCTTGGAAGGTTTATCCTCCCATGGACTTTCAAGCGACAATTGGTGTACAATGATCGCCAAGCTTCTGATTTGTGGGAACCATAGTTCGCAGCCTCCCCCGTTGAGTGAGATTGTGCCACATGATTGTCCTGAAGTGTCTATCTCTTAGATCAAGCATGAGCTGTAAGAACGCGAGGCTGCTAAGCTGCACGCTCTGGGTTAAGATGTATGTGAATTTGCAGATATTCCAGTCCACGGCCAACGAGGATGCATGTCTCAAAAACACTTATATCCTACCGAGGAGTACCAACCACCCTTGCCTGGTAGAGGTGAGGTACCTTCATTCCCCACAACCCAACCCCAGCAACCGATGATCTCGGAGCTCCCGAGTCGAACCAGTGGACAGTCCCTGGATGGCAATATCTGAGAGGCAGGAGTTTCGCATCCCACTTGCCACTTGCCCTGAAGGAGAATTAGCCCTGCAGCGGTATTTAGCAGGGTGGCGAGAGAGGAGTTCAGTAGATCTACTACTCCGTACTGCAACCTCCATAAATAGGTGGACCCGGTTCTTCCCATCCGCATCGGCATCTTTGCAACACTTTTCGTTCCTGCACGCAGCCTAGGGGTCATTCTCTCGTTCGGGTGGCTTTTCACTGCAAAAGTCTTCCCAGATCAAACTTCCCCTCCTTCGCAATTACATTTACATCCACCACCCAAAACAACTTCAACCATGAAGCTCCTCTCCTCGCTCGTCTTATTGGTGTCCGCCGTGGCGGCCAACCCCGTTCTTTCAGCCCGAGGGAGCAACGATGACCCCAAGTTATTTCACCTGAAGACCTCGGGCGCATCCAACCAGGACCATGACGGACTCTACGTGTATGGCTATCACACGGGCGCGGGCCTCAACGATGCCGGCCTGACGGCCGACTTGGACACGGCCAAACCGGCTTTCCTCAATAGCACGAACGTCCAGTTCGCTTTTGATACTCCTTTCCCTTGGGGTATCACTATGCGGGGGGCGAATAATTATGGCTGTACGTTCCTCCGGATCTTGCTATTTCAAACTTTATTTTCCGTTTCGTCCAATATTGTGAACATGGTATATTCGAAGAGATGGAACTAACATTTTCCAGCGTGGGAACCCGTCGAAATCAACACGGGATACGGGTCGGGCGCCTTCTCCATTGACGGGGACAACTTGAAATGGTCGGAGAAGCAAGGTTTTGGCGGGTGGCTGGGTGAGTAACTTTTCACTTTGTCCATTACAGCCAAAAGGTCAAACTGACAAAACATGTACAGTATGCGACTGGTATCACAACGAGCCCCAGCTGTTCTACCTCTACCGCTTCAAGGAAGCTACTGCTCTCCCGAGTAGCTGTACCAAGGTCGACTTGAAGGTGGAGTACCTCTCCGAGTAGGCTGCCGGGATCTTGCCACCGGGAGTCGTGACGCGTGTGGCGAGAAGTGAATCGTGGACGGGGAGATGTCTATTATAGTTCGTAAATGGTAATGAATGATACGTGACGAGATTGATGACTGGATTGGATTGAATTTGGTTGACACGCGAACGGGCCGATAGTTCGATATAACTTTTTGATTATAGTTATGGTTATGGTTATGATTTGATAATTGGATTCAACCAAAAATAATCACCATACAAAATAGAATCCTATACAAAAGAGAATACCATACAAGAGAGAATGCCATACAAAAGAAAATACCATACAAAAGAGAATAAAAACGATACATACTGGGAAGATGTGCATACCCTTTTCCCTCTATTATTCTTTCATGTTTGCTGGCGCAGGTTCATTGCCAATAAGATCTGCTAAAAAGGCTAAGCGACCGGGGATCCATCCGTGATCGTCGTGAAGGGATCCAGGGCATGACAGGCAAAGGATAAGATGGAACCCCAACATAACCATTAAGAGGAGGATAGATAGATGTAACTCTAGAGTATTCCAAGTATCTCAAGTATCTCAAGTACTCCGACTCAGGCAAGAGAGAAGAAGGAAATGGACTGAGGCCAAAAATAGACCGTGATCGAGAATGTCTCACAGCGATGCCCAAAAGGGGCTAGACCTCGTCTCACCTGTCGACCATCAATCACTCCGGTCTTTTTCTTCCTCTTCCTTTTCCCTGACTTGTTCTTCGATCGTCTGTCTGTCTGTCTGTCTGTCTGCTGTCTGTTCTCTGCCTGTCTTCAGTGTCGTCTGTTTCTCCCTCTTTTCACTGACGACTTCATCTCGTCGGACCTGTTCGCTAGTCGCTCGCTTTGTTTACTCCCCCCCACATTCGGTCGTTCGCTGGATCACCCGATCGGCGTTTCGCTCACCCACTCGAAAAGGGTCCTGGTCTGCCAGTTTTGGTCTCTTTTCCGCTCGCTGAGAGATTTGACATTCAACCGGGAAATTTCGACTCGACACGACATTACTTTGGATTTATCGATCTCGACAGGTTCATCGCCGACCCGCTGTTCATAAGAATAAGGGTCCAAGGATCGCCATCGATCCATTCGGGACATCTTCCCCGGCCATTACAACATCTGATTTTTGTCTTCTCCTTACCGGAGGCAGCCATTAACATGCGGTCCTTTGTTTTTCTTTCGCTCCTGTGCTTCCTGTTCGTGGTAGGAATTGTCTCCGCCTCGTCGGGACCAGGCGCCGAAGTGCTGTATGCGCGAGCCGGTTCGTATCCACCCATGCTTTGAAACCGTTCCATTGCTGATACCCATACAGAAGAAACCGGAGCAGACAAGGCCGAAGCAGAAGCCACCCCGACGGCCGATCAGCCCAAGGAGACCGGCTCCGACAAGGACGACGAGTCGACATCCAGCGCCGATAAGACCGACAAGGATGCGACCACCACAGACACGGAGAAGAGCACTGCTACCGACAAGGACGATAAGCCCACCCCTACCGACAAGGAAGACAAAGACGACAAGGACGACAAGCCCTCCAAGACCGACAAGGACAAGAAGCCCAAATCCACCTCGGTCGACCCCCGCATGCCTGCGGGCGGTGTCTCCATGCTGACGCCCGACAACCGCGCCACGACTTACTACAAGGTGGGCGACCATGTGACGTTCGTGTGGAACTACACCTCGCTCTCGGTCACGCCGTCCGCCGTCAACGTCGTTGCGTCCTGCAGTCTGAACAGCGCCACCTACACCATCTCGGGCAACATGAGCGTGGAGGAGACGGGCAAGGTCGTCTGGGACACCAAGAAGTACCAGGCCAATGCCACGGTGCCGCTGTTGACCGCAACCTACACCTTGTTCGTCTACGACATAGATGGGGAGCCTGGCGACACGGCCAAGGCCGGACATCTGGGCTCGCAGATCGGCTACAACTTCGGGATGTATCTGCCGCAGTCCTACACCCCGATCAATGGTGGGTTCTTCTATTTTCCCGCTGTAACCAGATGAAAGGATATACTGACAAGAATAGAACACGTCTGCGCAACCTGCAACGGCGCCCTCTCCGACACCGAACGAACCGCCCTGAAATTCGCCGTCGGCATGGCAGCCATCACCCTCACCACCTTCACCTGGTTCGCAGGGGACTTTGGCGTCTTCGCCACTTGATTCTGTCCCACAACAAGCATTTATTTCCCCTTCATCTACCCCGCCGGTACAATACCGCGACACACTTGCATTTCGAGCGAAACTTGTTTGAGCTATCATGAGAACGATCAGTAATTAGGTTGGTTTGGGACGGCGTTTGACTGAATTTGGACCGTGATTGACAGTGTTTCTTCAAGCAATCATAGCGGGTCTAGCAAATAATCTTTCTTATTTCTTTTTTTCTACGTGTATTTAATCGTTGTTATATGTTTATAATATGTTCCATTGTGGATCTCCATATACATCAATGGACCTCACCATATATACATGATCACAGATGCAGATTGAAATAGGCGCAATCAAATTGATCAAAGACAGCATCGAACTATGAGACTTCCAGTCCATCGTACACGTCCACTTCAATGGTTTTTTCCCCAGACACTCAGTACTGACTCAACAAGCAGTCTATTATATACAGGTCAACAAGTACAATAATGACTTCATCAAAGACAACCCAACTACTCCGTAGTCTATCAAACCATCTCACTTAGAATCCACCCTCCCAGTCTCCAACAAAAGATAGAGAGAAGGGGGGAGAACTTAAATTTCCATATAATTTCAAGCTAGTTCCAAAGATAGGAGAGTGTTAACATAATATAAAAACAAACTTTCCAGCCCAACAGCAAGGAACTAATAGTTAAGCTATCCCCAGTCTTCTTATCAATATGACTATCACAAGGATATGAATCTCATCTCCAGAGTACAGCAAACAGTATACATTGCACTATTCTAATTGGGGTCCTTCTTCGATTCCGACAAGCTAATAGTGCAATATACTCTCGGTAGATTCTGTCGACTATGTCAATGAACATACAATTAAAGCTCTAAAGGTACATAAAGAAGCCGATGTCTGTAGGTACCTGTTTCTCTATGGCTATGCCATCTCTTTCTAGATCCGTAAACTAAGTATAGTCAAGAGGTATCAGGCAAATAGCCTCAGACATTATCTGACTCCCTCATTCAGACTACTCACGTCTTTACCGTTAGCATGTCTTTTTGGTTTGGCCATTTGACCAAGAACACCAATTGGCGGGGGGTAGGGTCTTGATATCCAACATTGACAAATATTTTACCATACATCGTTGCTTGGCGGAGATGCCTACTGAGAGAAAGAGAAATCTATCAACGGCGCTAAATCAATAGACGGTTATTATCTGATTGTTTGAATGCTGTTCGTACAGGGTCTGTCAATGCCATTCACCATCTATCTCTCTCTATATCTATCTATATGTTTCTCTTGTCTTGTGCTGGGCAGGCAAGTACTGTCAATCGACATACTGTCTCATCTGAAGGTAAAGCCGCCAAGAAAGACTTGTATACACAAATGTAGGTTATACATAGCAAACATGTATGTTATGTATACACAATGTAGGCAGGTGAATAAACCTTGTGTTTACCATCAGATGGATGGATGGATAGTAAACTATAGATATCCCAGTATATCCAGACATAAATACACTGTACATGCCTTTCAGCCATCTTTCTCCATTCCAAGCAAAGTACTATCCACATTCTCATTATCTTTCCAAGCTCCGTCTAACACGCCTATCAAACGCATGACCCTACATCTACCATCAACAACCACCACACCAGCGAGAGATGAGCGAAAATTGGGGTTTGATCTGGGACAAAACCCCAAAGCTAGAAAGGCTGTTCGAGTGGAGCCCGCTCCAGCGAGTCTACGAAGTGTTTGCAAACCAGGGCCCGGATATTCAAGTCGGTCGAATTGGGGGGAAATCTGCCTCTGCCTCTAGGACGCGACGCGCCGGGGGCGATGAATCGACAAAGAAAAAGAGCACTCCTAGTCGGGATGGCCGGAGAGATGCGACTCGGTCGAGGTACCGTGGACCCATCAACAGCCGGGTGTTGGGTCTTCCGGAAGAGAGGAGTGACCGTTTGAAACGGAGGGATGACGGTCCTGATGTGGGGAGTTGGTCGGGGGCTGAGGATTGCGATGGTACTGGTGGTGAAGGCGATATTAAAGAAGAGCATGGAGAAGAGAATGGGGAAGAGCATGACAAAGAAGGAGAGGAGGAAGAAGAAGAAGAGAGGGGCTGGTTTGGCTTTCTCTGGAGTACACCCTCCAGCGGGGCAAGGGACGAAAGACAGGTAGTCCCGGAGAGGGATGAGGATCGTCATGGAAGGGAGTACCCGGCTGTGTGTTATCATGACGCGGCGGATGAGAATGCAGGGACAGCGCTTGTGCGGGCCGTTCCTGGTGGATGGTTCGGGTTTCTCGGGTGGAGTCTCTCCAGATCGACAAGGGACGTGAGACAGGTAGTGTAGTTCCGCAGAGGGATGAGGATCGTCATGATAGGGAGTATCCGGCTGTGGGATACCATGATGCGGTGGACGGGAATGGAGGGACAGCGCTTATGCGGTACATTGGTCGATTTCTTGGGTTTCTTTGGTGGATACTCTTCTGGTGGCTAAGGGACGAAAGACATGCCGTTCCGGAGAGGTACGAGGGTTGTCGTGGTAGGGAGTATCCGGCTTTGCGTTATCACGATGCGGTGGATGGGAATTGATAGACAGCGCTTATGCGGTACTTTGGTCGCTTTTTTGCTTATTGATGTAGGTTCGTATATTTGGTGCTATTATCGTCTGTCGTTTCGAATAAACTTGGTCAGATACAATTCGGATGATATGCCTCCCAGGCTGTATTTGTCTGTCCATCGGATTGAGTCTGCTGTGGTTGGCGGATAGTCGGCAGGCGTGCGGACTGGTCCATCACCTGGCCGCATTTGACGCAGGGCCGCTGCTTGATATCGGAGTATGAAGAGATCAGGTCCTAATCCCGTTAGCCAGAGTTTACCAAGACGGTGAAGTCCTACCCACCAACAAATACGCCAGATCCCACCGGCGCGGACAAGCATTCAAACAGTCCGCCACGGCACTCTCCAGCTTCGTCACAGCCGGCTGAGACTTGCTCTTACTTTCGACCTCCCAATCAGGCACCCCACTCCCATCACTCCCGTCCGCCGGACGCACAGAGAAGGCCATCCCAGCCTTGACAAGCACAACCTCCACGGCGGTCCGTTCCTGGCTAACCAATGCTTTGACGCCCGGAGTCCGCCGCTGAACAAACGCGTCCACGACTGCCTTCCACCCGCCTTCCATCGTCTGGATCCTCGACCGCTCCGCCTCCTCCTCCTCCCGGGCTTGCTGCTCCCTCCTCTCTTTCTCCTCGGCCTCCAGCTCCTCGAGCAAAACATTGTAATCCCGCTCCCACATTCCCGTCGGCTGCAGCAGCTGCCCACCATTCTCTCTGATATTGCCCTGAACCCGATCCCACACGGGCTTCATCTCGTCTCCGCGCCACGTCGCCCCGAGATCATTGACCTCCGCGACGCCAGCCCGCGCCGTTTGTGAGAGCTGTTGGAGCAGTGCCTGCGGCGACTTGGGAAGGGCGCGTTCTTTCAGCACCCTGGGATTGAGGATGGGAAGTAACGGGTCCAGCAGACGATCGGGCAGCAGGTCGCGAAGCTGGTGGATGCTGGTCTCGAGTTTCTGGAGTTTGGCGAGAGACGAGACGAGCTGCATTTCGGAATCGCGGAGCGCGGTCTCGCTTATTGGTGTATCGGCCGGGGCAGACATGTTTCCCGGTTGAGGTGCAACCTGCGGTGCTGAGATGGGAGTCGCCATGCCATTTGGAGGAGCGGTTGCGACGGCGGACGGGTGGTTGTGGGGCGGGATGGCTTGGGTTTGCGGAGGAGCGGCTGCCTTGGGGACAGTACCCTTAGGCTGAGACGGCGTAGGGGGCTGCTTCAGGGGCATCTCCATCTTGGGAACGACGACAGACACCGAGGGGAACCTGTTGGGCGACTTGGAGGGACCGGCCATGTCGCGACAAAAGAGACGAAACGGTCCCGGGAGAAGTGGGACGGGATTGTCCAATGAGCGTGCGATTTGCGAAGGGATGGCCCGGAGTAGGAATGGAGACCACGAGAAGGGATTAGTTTGGCTGGAATAGCGAGTCGATCGGGGCAGGATCGAGTCGATGGGAGGGAGGGATTATACGGAAGGGTTGGAATGTGGCTGTTGATGCGCAAGGGACGAAAGACGATCGTTGTGATCTCGAAGGCTGGACTTGTGACGGCATTCTGCCGGATGTTTCCGCCTGTCTGCCACGAATGGACTAGCGTCTGGTCGGTATAGCTTCATGGAAACAATTGGGAACTAGGTGGTTATCCTGCTTTTACGGCGTCGTTCTTGGGGTCAATTCTGGCTGACTACATGAGTGATACCACCAAATCGTGTCCTCTGCTAGTGCAGGACTGAAAGAACTGAAAGTGCTGCCTAGAGATATACAGCGAGCTAACACGAAGATCTAGATACGTCTCTAATCCTGAAATGTTGGAAACAAGTGTGTTTATACGATCTATTGATACAGTGAGAGTCTCATGGGAGTATTTAGATAGTAGTCATCATCATCAGTAAATACGGTATATAAATCATCAGCTCTCCTACGCACTCACCGCCTCACGCAAGCGGATCTGGACGCCCTTGTCGTGCGAGAGAGTCAGGTTGGACAGGATCGCGGGCTTCTCCAGCGTGGGATCGGCGTTCTCCAGCGCATCGAAGCGCTGCATCAGTCGGACGAGCGTGAAGCTCGCTTCCGTCAGGGCATATTGTTCTATAGCTTTACGTTAGCAGTGGAAAGTTTATACGAAGGTGTGTAGGGACATACGGCCAAGACAGATGCGCGGGCCACCGTTGAACGGGAGGTACTCCCAGCCGTGCCGACTGTTCTCCTCCCAGCGCTCGGGGCGGAAGACGTCGGCATCTGCGCCCCAGAGATCTTGGCGTCGGTGCATTGCGTAAACACTGTACATCGCCATGGTACCCTTGGAGACGAAGACGGGGGACTGTCCGTCGGGCCCACCGCCTACGGGAAGGGAGGTGTCCTTGTTGGCGACGCGGAAGTTCAGCGGGACGGGAGGCAGTAACCGGAGGGCTGGATGGCGAGATTAGTGGGCGATCTAGAAGTATTGGGGAATCTCCGGGGGGGGGCGCTGCTTACTCTCGTTCAGGACATAGCGCAAGTATGGGATATCCTTCAGCTTGGCATGGGTGATCTCTCCGCGAGGGTGATGGTAGTCGCCGAACTGTTCGATGAGCGTGCGGCGCAGGCGGTTCCAGACGTTGGGGTGGCGCGCCATGAAGAAGAAGGCCGAGCTGAGCAGACTGGCGGTGGTATCGCGACCGGCCAGGAGGATGTTGAGCATGCTGTCACGCAGTACCTTTGGATTATCGTTGCTGGCGGCCAGCGCTTCGGCGAAGATGTACCGGCCGGGCTCTCGCTTTTCGGGGTGGTTCTTGGAGTCGATGGCCAGGCGCACGTAGTGGTCGACGACCTCGTGGACGCGCTTGTTGGCCTCCTTGAATTCCTTGGGGTTGATCATCCAGTAGAAGTCGACGGCCCGGGATCGCGCCGCCACCCATTCCTGCGCCGTGTTGAACGCCTCGGCAAAGCCCTGGGCGTTCCCGACGGACGACTTGCCCAGGAGGCTGGCGTGCTCAGAAGAGCCCATGGAACCGACCGACTCCCCGAAGAGGAAATGAGTAGCCGAGTCGATGGTCAGAAGGAAGAAGAGATGTTGGATATCGAAACTCGACCCGTCCTTGGGGACCAGCTCGACCAGACGGGAGATGTGACTATCCATGAGGTCAAGATCGGCGACCTGGTCGCGGGTGAACTGCGGCCGGAGAAGGCCCCGCGCGTGCGACCAGCCGGCGCCATCCAGCGTGAAGATGCCGTCGCCCAGAAGGGGGTAGAATTCGCGATGACGGTTGCCCAGACTGAAGTCGTTGAACTGGGTGGCCAAGATGGCCTTGATGTTTTCCGGCTCGACGGTGGAGATCATCTCGCGGCCCAAGAAGTTATGGCGAAAGGTGGCACCGTAGCTTTTATACTGATCGGCGAGAAATTCAACCCAGCGGTGCTCGTCCGCGGCCTTTTTCAAGCGCAAAAAGGCCGGGATGCCCCAATATTCGGTGGACCCCGACGGTGGAGGCTGGCAGTTGAGGGATTTGGCCAGCCTCCGTCGGTTGTAGGCATTTTGGATGGACTGGATGATCAAAAAGGTGATGTAAAGCCCTCCGATGAGGAGGAGGATGGGAGCCAGCATGACGCCAGGGTTGACCAGTGGTACCGGGGGAGAAGAGTAGACCGGTGAACGGGCTAGATGAAAGCGAGGTGCCGGGTTGTATACTACTATTTATAATTGGCAAGACTCGCTTATGCGTTCACCTTGTCAGATCTTGTGGGGAAACAAAAAAGACGCCTGCCCTCGGTAGACACAAGCCACACATGTGAGGACTTTTGTGGGGTATACTACGTAGTAGTAGTAGAATCACGGTGTTCCTTCGAACATCATGGAAATCGATCCGAGATGATTGGAAGGGCAAAACAGAGAAGCCTTGGGGGACTTGCGGGGTTAGTTAATCATCGCAAGCATCTCTCGATATGGTTTAGTGCCTGACTGATCCAGTCCCAAAATGTTAGTGCTTGCGAGTTTGAAGGTCAAGATCCAGATTCTCCATGACTTGTCGTCGTCAATCTCTCTGTTTGGTTTCAATCTCTCCGGTTCCGAGATTCCAGCGCCCTTGCATTACGTGGATGTCTGGTGACTGAAATTTTTTGACAGGTCAAGATTGGGTCATAGCTGTTCTGCTCTCGGCTGACCGGGGCTCGGTGGAATAGAGATCGCCGACGGGGCTTTCAATCGACATCCGGGGGAGGCAACCCGATCTATCCCCGATCGCAGGTGTCCAATCGACCTTTTGATGGGACCAAACCCGATCAGCTGGTATCTAGACGATGAAGGCACGTTGACCACAGGGAAACTCGGAGATGCATGGTTCCTGACTAATCCCTGTCAGCTTAATCAATGCATTGCATTGCTGAGTGATCAACAGTGGGGCTAATCCGGATGTAGGGCGAACGATGGAATGTAAGATGGTTGTCAGTATAGGACGAAGTGATGGAGTTAGAAGATGAGAAGATGAGAAGTAGAGAAGTAGAAAGAAAGAGGAAGAGAAGATGAAGAGAAAAGGAAGAATAATGCAGGCACACGTGTCGAACATGACATAACTTATACCAGGCACAACTTCAATATTTCCACCAATCAACTGCTCCATCCGATCTATACTATCGAACCTCCTCAACTCTCCCACAACTTTTCTTCTAATATACGTAGGTAGGTTCATACAGGTATGTGCACTTGGTCATATGTACGCCGAAAGTCTGTCTCACGTCTCTGCCAGGTCTCGTCAGAACTCAAAAAATCCGCCTAACTGCTTTGAGGACGGATGATCCGCCAGATTGTTTCGGATATCAGGGGATAAAACACCGATTGCAGCGATTCCGCACGCTCTCCACTTGGGGCCGATCCCTGTTCAGAGACGTGTGAGGATTATGTTCCTGGGATTGGTGGAAAGTAGTTCTGTCTTGGGTTTGCGATACACACCGGGAACATGGAATGGAGATGTGGAGCCGATCCCCTGGTGAGAATAATACCGCGTGTCTAAGGGAGTATTTAACGACAGCATGCCGATGGATGACGACCCCAAGCTTCTGGCTGGACAATTACGGAATAATCAAAGATTGCCATGTGGTCAACTCTACTCCTCTCTTCTCTCCCCCTGTGGGTGCCGGGGGTGCAGGCAGCCTTTGAGATAATCACCACCGATAGCGCCTATACGATTGACGCGAATGCACCCAACCCGCTCCAATTTACCGTCGACCGGGCCAGCTGCGACGTCACTTCCATCAAATTCAACGGCGCGGAGCTGCAGTACGAGGGCAAAGGGAGCCACATCGGCTCCGGACTAGGCAGCGCGACGGTCTCGGCGACCAAAGACGGTGGGTTGGACAATTCCCCAGTGCATGTGCTGCTCTGACAGGAAACAGGCGACTATATCAAGGTGGTGTGCGATGCAGATACCCTCACGCAGTATTTCGTGGTCCACAATGGTGACCCTATTATCCATATGGCCACCCATATCACTGAAGGTTGGTCCTCATATGATCCTAAATAGCTATCTATTTACTGATATCGAGCAGAACCGTCCATTGGTGAGATGAGATACATTGCTCGTCTGAATGCCGAGCTGCTCCCCAACGAGGAACCCTTCGGGGAAGTCTCTACTACATCCAGTGGCACAGCCGTTGAGGGTTCCGATGTGGTAGGTAGTCTAGTATCTACCCTGCATGTCTTGTCTGGTACTAATGGCCTACAGTTCCTCGTAGGCGGACAAACGCGCAGCAAGTTTTACTCCAGTCAGCGATTTATCGACGACCAGATCCACTGTATGAACGAACCTGTAACTCATCCATCACAATCTAAGACGCTAACCCATCATAGGCGTCTCAGGAAGCGAGCACCGCGTCTGCATGATCCTAAACCAATACGAAAGCTCCTCCGGCGGCCCTTTCCACCGGTAAGCACGCACGTCTCACAATAAAGTAAAAGCCAGCAGATGCTAACCCTCGCAGGGATATCAACAGCAACAACGGAGGGGACTACACCACGCTCTACTGGTACATGGTACGTTACCAACCCCCCACAGCCCAGCATGTCAACCTATCCTAACAGTTCAGAACTCGGGCCACGTCCAAACGGAACCCTTCCGTATGGGTCTACACGGACCCTACTCAATGTACTTCAGCCGCAGCGGGACCCCAGAAACCGACATCGACACAAGCTTCTTCGCCAACCTCGACATCCAAGGATACGTCCCTGCAGCCGACAGGGGCAAAGTCAGCGGGACCGCATCAGGGGCTGACGCAGACTTCGACTGGGTGATTCACTGGTACCCTCCACCTACCTCCCCATAACTCACGTTGAGAAAGAAAATTAACCCAACAGGCACAACGACGACGCCCAATACTGGACCTACACCAGCAAAGACGGCAGCTTCTCCTCCCCGGCCATGAAACCCGGCACCTACGACATGGTCTACTACCAGGGCGAGTTCGCCGTGGAAACTACCTCAGTCGCAGTAACAGCCGGGTCCACCACAACGAAGGACATCGCCGGCTCCGTAAAAACCGGCACTACGATCTTCAAAATCGGAGACTGGAACGGACAGTACGCATTTCCCACATGCCCATCCATAGTTAACCACAACTACAAATCCAAACAGAAAATTCTAATAAAATAAACAGGCCAACCGGCTTCCTCAACGCAGACAACCAACTCCGCATGCACCCCTCCGACGAGCGCATGGCCGCCTGGGAAGCCCTAACCTACACAGTTGGCAATTCCGAGTTAACCGATTTTCCCATGGCCATCTTCAAGGGTGTCAATGACCCTGTGACGATCAGTTTCACAGCGACGTCGGATCAAACGGGTGCTGCTACTCTAAGGATTGGAACGACGCTTTCTTTTGCCGGTGGACGGCCACAGGCTACTGTATATCTCTTTTCTTCATTTTCCCTAATTTATCTTTATATATAGATATACATGAGATGGCTAATATAACAACCCAGATAAACAAATTCTCCGGCGAAACCCCGCCAGCGCCGACAAACCTCAACTCGCGGGGCGTCACGCGCGGCGCATACCGCGGCTTCGGCGAGGTGTACGATGTGGAAATCCCTGAGGGGACGATTGTGGAGGGGGACAACACGGTCACGATTAGTGTTGTGTCTGGGAACTCTGGCGAGGAGTTTTTGAGTCCGAATTTTGTGAGTACCTGCGTTGCTTTTACTTTGTGGGATGAGGCTGATTGTGTTCATAGGTTTTTGATTGTGTGGAGCTGTTTCAGTGAATTCTCTTTCACACATGTGTGTATGTATGAGATGGTGAGTTGAGGGTAGGTCTGGTGTGGGTGGATGGTGTAGATGGTAGTAGGTATTTGTATGCTTTATCTACAGACAGCTGTGTTGGATTTGATACTACATACTATCCTGGTTTCTGTAAAGCTATTGCTAGATGTCGTATAGATGCAATAACGGATGTAAACAATAGAGACTCGTAACAACATCAACCCACAGCCAGACATATACAGATAAATCTACCTATAAAGGGCAATAGATAGCCTAAACAACACAGCAACACAACACAACAAACCAAACACTACCAACAACAATAAATAGAGTAGAACAGACAAGCTCAACCCCTCCTGGCCCAAAAAACACCCACCACCCCCAAAACACCCAATCCCCCAAGCACCCACTCCGCCCATTTCCCACCCCTCCCATCCACCCTGCACACAGCACCCCTATCAG
The DNA here is from genome assembly GCF_002847045.1 of Aspergillus candidus. NCBI lineage: Eukaryota > Fungi > Ascomycota > Eurotiomycetes > Eurotiales > Aspergillaceae > Aspergillus > Aspergillus candidus. The sequence continues at coordinate 261,791 of NW_020194013.1, read as the reverse complement.
ACTCAGATTTAGACTCAAGAGAATGCACCAGCCGTCCTCTCACCCACACGCTCCTCACATTCCGGTCGTCGCCGTTCCACACCCACTTGTGGACGCGATCGACGGGGCCTTCCCAGCCGAAGATGTCGACCGGGCCTTTATCTTTGGATAAGGATAGACTGGTTGTCGTAGACTGACAGGAGGAGAATGATGATGATGATGATGATGATGATGATGATGATGATTCCACATCCCCACCCAGCCGCACAAGCTGCGCATCGAAGAACATCCCCTGATCGAACCCGCCTATCTCATCTGCCATATCCACGACAGCTGCGCCGCCGCGTGTACCAAGGTAGAGTGCGTCTTCGACTGTGAGGACGACGTTCTTGTCGCTCTCTGCCGAAGAAGTATGCGGCAACAACCGCGACACCAAACAAGCCGAGCGAACAGCCTCCAGCACAGACACACTATACCCACCACTAACATCCGTGCCCAATCCAACAGTGATTCCCCGATCGAGCAGGGTCCGCACAGGACAAATCCCCGACCCAAGGGCAGAGTTACTGGCAGGGCAGTGAGCGACTTTGGCGCCGCGGGTGCGCACGAGGGCCATTTCCGCGGGATTGAGGTGGACGGCGTGGGCGAGGATCGTGCGCGGGGTAAGGAGAGCGTGGGCGTCGTAGACGGAGGTGTAATTCTCGTAGGTGGGGAACACCTCGCGCACGAGGGCTACTTCGTTGGTGTTTTCGGAGATGTGCGTTTGGATGTGCAGTGGGGGCGTGTGCGACTGGGCGAGGTGGGCGAGGTCTGTCATGGATTGGGGCGTGCAGGTTGGGGCGAAGCGGGGGGTGATGATGGGCTGGATTAGGGGTGTAGACGTTGGTCGGTCGGGGTCTGGGAGGCTGTGGATGTGCGCGATGGTCGCTTTGGTGGCTGTGATGCCTGCGGCGGCGTTTTCGTCGTGGTAGTAGTCTGGGCAGAAGGCTGGGTTGTCCATGCAGACGCGGCCGACGAGGGCGCGCTGGCCGAGCTGGTGGCAGAGGGTCGCGAGGAGGTTCGTAGCGGGGACGTGGATGGTCGCGAAGTACGAGGCGCAGGTGGTGCCGTTCGCCAGTGTACGCTGGACGATCTGCTTGTAGGCTGCGTGGGCGCGCGGGGGTGCGACTTCGCTGCTGCTGCCGCCGAAGGAGGCCTCAAGGGGAAATGTATAGGTATTGAGCCAGTCAAGAAGAGTAGAAGACCCAAAGACACCAGAGTTGGGATACTGCGGCGCATGGATATGTGTATCGACAAACCCCGGGAAGAAGAACTCATTCTGGTCCTCTCGCGCTCTGACAAGAGTAACCTTTGTCCCGGAGCTACCATCCACGGACCAGCCGTGCTTGCGCATCAACGCGACGAGGTCGTCCTCGCTGGCAACGCTCCAATCGAACCCCTCGATGCGCCCATCCTGGACAGACACCCACAGCGCGCCGTGGTGGATGGACAGTTCATGCTTCGTCGTGGACGGCGTCGCCCGCGGGAGGTGCACAAAGGTGCCGTAGAAGACAGTGTATTCAGCCATGGTATCTCTATATACGGATATACACTCGAGTAGTGGAAGAGACGACGATGTGGCCTCGAAGGGATGGATGGGTTGCGACTCCACTAGCAGTAGCCACCTAGCTTGTTTAGCGGATCTCTCTTATCGGCCCACTAGATCCACTTACCGTTCTCTTCTCTATCAATAATGCACGTCCCGATATGGACTGTTCAACCGACCTGTCCTCCGGCTACAAATCAGTCACACAAGACACCCCTGAAGCTGGGAAGACGCCAGGATGGAGTTTATAACAGAGAGTAACCAGGGCGGACGACCAGAGAAACTCACCCGAGGCTCGGCTAGATCCGGCCACGCGATAAGCCCAACCGGGTTTAGCCGCGCACGTGGTGGTTTGTCACCTGATTTATACAGAGCATAGAACAGTGTACATAAGTTGATTAAGGAACTTTTGTATATCATTCATGATAGTATCATGTTTTAACAATAAAGTAAAGGAATCAAAACGCCCCCCAGTGTCTAATGACTAATGTTGAATCTGTCGTCCGGTCGTGACAATGCCCCCCAACCCCTAAACCATGAAAACCAAGAAAGAAAGAAAAAATGTTGAAGAGTATATAGTCGCTCTCGAGAACAAGGAAACAAGGGTATCATATCTAAACGGTATCCTCCACCGGGCCACACGTGCAGAAAAGGTTCTGGTCACCGAAGGCTGCATCATAGTTAGTAATGTTTCAACATCATTTTGTTTGAGAGGGGTGGAAAACACTCACCATCATCCACTCGGGTCACCGAGGGCCAGAACTTCTTCTCCACCAGGTACGGCAACGGATAGGCGGCCGCCTCGCGGGTGTAAGGACGGTTCCACTCGGTGGCCAGCAGGTCCCGCTGGGTGTGCGGGGCCAGCTTGAGCACGTTGCCCTCGCGGGGCTGCTGACCCTGCTCGACCTCGGCGATCTCGCCGCGAATGGCGATCAGCGCGTCGCAGAAGCGGTCCAGCTCGGCCTTGTTCTCGGACTCGGTGGGCTCGATCATCAGCGTGTTAGCTACGGGCCACGACATGGTGGGCGCGTGGAAGCCGTAGTCTTGCAGACGCTTGGCGATGTCGATGGCCTCGACGCCGCAGGCGTCCTTGAACTTGCGCACGTCGAGGATGAACTCGTGCGCGCAGCGGCCGTTCTCGTTCGTGTACAGGATCTCGTAGTGGTCCTGCAGACGCGACAGGATGTAGTTGGCGTTGAGCAGGGTGATCTTGGTCGCGTGCGTCAGGCCCCGCGCGCCCATCATGTTGATGTAGTTGAAGGTGATGGGCAGGATGCTGGCGCTGCCCCAGGGGGCGGCGCTGATCGGCGGGGACGCCTGGTCGGAGCGCTTGGCCTGGAGGGCCTCGCTGACCGGGTGCGACGGCAGGTAGGGGCGCAGGTGCTCGGCGACGCCGATGGGGCCGACGCCGGGGCCGCCGCCGCCGTGCGGGATGCAGAAGGTCTTGTGCAGGTTCAGGTGGCAGACGTCGGCGCCGATCTCGCCGGGCGAGCACAGGCCGATCTGGGCGTTCATGTTGGCGCCGTCCATGTAGACCTGGCCGCCGTGGCGGTGCACGATCTCGCACGCGGCCTTGATGCCGGGCTCGTACACGCCGAAGGTGCTGGGGTAGGTGATCATAACCGCGGCCAGCTCGTCCTGGTGCTTCTCGCACTTGGCCTCGAGGTCCGCCAGGTCCAGGTTGCCCGTCTTGGTGTCACACTTGATGGTGAGCACGCGCATGCCGGCCATGGCAGCGCTGGCCGGGTTGGTGCCGTGCGCCGACACGGGGATCAGGCAGATGTTGCGCTTGGCGGCGCCGGTGGCCTCCTGGAACTTCTTGATGACACGCAGGCCGGCGAACTCGCCCTGGGCGCCCGAGTTGGGCTGCACCGTCACCTCGGCCATGCCGGTGATGTCGGAGAGCTGCTGCTCCAGGTCGGCGATCATCTGGGTGTAGCCCTGGGCCACGTCGGCGGGCATGAAGGGGTGCATCTGGGAGAACTCGGGCCACGATATGGGGATCATCTCGGAGGTCGCGTTGAGCTTCATGGTGCAGGAGCCCAGCGGGATCATGGAGTGGGCCAGGGAGAGGTCCTTGGACTCGAGGTGGCGGATGTACCGCAGCATCTCGGTCTCCGAGTGGTGGGTGTTGAACACGGGGTGGGTGAGGAAGGACGACGTGCGCTCCAGGCTGGCGGGGACCGGGGCGAGGCCGATCTCCTCGTCGAGGGCGACGGGGCCGCGGGAGGCCTGCGCGGCAAAGACCTGCAGGACGGCCTGGACCTCCTCCCGGCCCGTCGTCTCGTCCAGGGAGATGCCCACCTTGGTGGGGTTCACGCGGCGGAGGAAGATGTGACGCTCACGGGCGGCGGCGATCAGAGCGTCGGCCTCTTGGCTGCTGGAGAGCTCGACGGCGAGCGTGTCGAAGACGGCGCCGCCGTCAGCGGAGTTGCCCTTGATGGGCACGTTGTAGCCCAAGGCGGCCAGCTTGGTCTGCAGCGTGAGGGTCATGGACATGATGCGCTGCGCGATGGCCTTGAGACCCTCGGGACCGTGGTAGACGGCGTACATGGCGCTCATGTTGGCGAGCAGGGCCTGCGCGGTACAGATGTTGCTGGTGGCCTTCTCGCGGCGAATGTGCTGCTCGCGGGTCTGCAGGGCCAACCGCAGGGCGCGGTTGCCCAGGCGGTCCTTGGACACACCGACGACGCGACCGGGCACCTTGCGCTTGTACTTGTCGGCGCACGCGAAGAAGGCGGCGTGGGGACCACCGTACCCCATGGGCACACCGAAGCGCTGGGCGCTACCGAAGGCGATATCGGCGCCGAACTCGCCGGGCGCCTTCAGGACGGTCAGAGCCAGGAGATCGGTGGCGACGCTGAAGGTGCCGCCCGCGGCGTGGGCGGCGTCGCCCAGCGCCTGGAAGTCGAAGATGCCGCCTTCCGTGTCGGGGTACTGGGCCAGGACACCGATCAGGTTGTCGCCCTGGTCCTTGACCAGCTGGAAGTCGTTGGCCAGGACATCTCCGATGACCAGGTTGATCCCGAAGCCCTCGGCACGCGAACGCATGACCGCCAGGGTCTGCGGGTGGCAGCGGTCGGACACGACGTACGCCTTGCCGGGCTTCTTCTGCTTGTTCATGGGCAGGATCGCCAGCGACATGGTCATGGCCTCCGCAGCAGCGGTGGCCTCATCCAGGACCGAGGCATTGGCGAACGGAAGACCGGTCAGGTCCGCCGTCAGAGTCTGGAAGTTCAGCAGGGACTCGAGACGGCCCTGGCTGATCTCGGGCTGGTAGGGGGTATAGCTGGTGTACCAGGCGGGGTTCTCCAGGATGTTGCGGAGGATGACGGGGGGGACAATGGTGGGGTAGTAGCCCGTGCCCAGGTACGCCTTGCCCTTGACGTCGATCTGCTCGCGGTAGGTCTCCAGCAGCTTCAGCATGTCCGTCTCGCCGAGGCCACCGTGCGCGCTATCCCGCGCCAGGTTCGCCCCCGCGTGCGGCGGCGTCACCGTCAAGTCCTTCTGGGACAGGATATCGGCCGGCAGCACCTGCTTGACGAACTCGTCCAGGGACGCCACCGGGGGGTTCAGGGTGGCCAGCATTTCCCGCGCGGCGTCCGGCGAGGGGCCAATGTGACGACGGGGGAAGGTATCGAGGGGCTGAAAGACATCGCGGGGATGCGAGACGCCGTGGTCCGCGACCGAGCTGGTGTATACCGGTCGACGCGCCGGCGACTGTGGAGCCGAGGTGTTCACCCCGCGGGAAGAAACAAGGGATGGCGAGAGAGGAGACGCTCTCCGCAGAGCGACGGGCGAGGGGGCTACGCGCACCCGCGTGCGCAGAGCCAGCTGTCGAGAACCCCGAAGGGCGCACCAAGACGCAGCCATGACTATGTGAGGCAATGGCCCGGTGTCTTCGGGGGAGGGGGAGAAGGTGGGGGAAGGGAGATGAGGAAAGATGAGGGTATAGACAATCCCAACAATGAAGAATCAACAACACATGGAAGACGTGTCAAAGTGAATAAGTGAAAGAAGATGAAGATGAAGAAGAAGAAGAAGAAAAAGAAGAGAAGAAAGAAAGATCAGAGAAAAGAAAAGAAAAGAACGAGTGGAGTGATTCGCACCGTGACGGCGACCAAAAAACATCGGGGAAGTCACGGGCGGGAAACCGGCCGATAAGACAGATTGGCCAATCAACATCCAGGGTTGGCTCTCTTCTCCACGCCCGATAAGCTTTCCCGCGGGAAATGCGCCGTCCTCGGAGGGATCGCGGGGCTTTTCTCCTTCTTTGCTGTTTCGTTTCCCCGTGTTTTCCATAGGGTCCGATGGCAGTAGATCTCATCAAATATAGTATATAGAGTCAAGAGAAATATAAGCTATTATGCACCTTCACATCCGATCCTTGTCCGATCAGTGCATTGTCAACAGACTGCCTGAGGACATCCATCATGACGTCATTGTAGAGCATCCCGACCATCCAATCACATGCCGATCCCTCCAGACTGGTCCGATTGTTGCCGAATCATCCAATATCAGTGGAACGGTGGATCATAACATCAGTCCAACATGAAGGACACAGCTCAGTAAACACAGCAGCCAGAAGGAATATACCCCAGCGACGGTAGGAGAAGGAAGCAAAACTACGAAGAAGGAACAAGACACCCCTCCAGAGGCAAGCTTTTCCAAGGCGTACTCCTCCAATCACCCCCCTCCGTCACAGGAGGCCACAGTTCATGGAAAACGCGGACCACAGAGTCCGGTACGGGAGGATCTAAAGGCAGGTGGCAAACAGCGCGGTGCGCTCTCCGCTGGAGCTCCATCTCGGCGGACCCCACGTCCACGACGAGGAGCGGCTCGCGCGGGTAACATGGAGGGCGCTTCACGAGCAGCGACGGCGACAGACGCTGCAGCACGAGGGACTCACCCGGGGCGAAGAACCTGGCGCCGAAGGGGACGACGCGCAGGGACCGCAGACGTCGCGAGGGCTGGTTCGCGGAGATGAGGTCCCAGATGGCGGTGGCGAGGGGGCCGTCGGTGGCGGCGTTGATGAGGGCCTCGCGGAGGTGGTGGTGGGCGCAGGGGTGGGAGGGTGATGGGTGGTCTCGGGGGTCGTAGTGGAGGTCGAGGATGACGGTGTGGAGGGATGGGAATTGCCCGATGGCTTGGTAGGCGAGGCATTCGCGCCAGCTGCCGCGGGAGCGGCGGAGCTGGATGCGCAGCTCCTGGAGGTGTGGGCAGCTGGGTGCGATGAGGCGGATCTCGCCGCCGTGGAGCTGGGGGTATTTGTAGCCGCCTGCGCGCGAGGAACGGTCTTCTTCGGTGGAGGCTTCCACCACGAGGGTCTGCAGGGTTGGTCCGTGACGCTTGACCACTCGGTGGACGGGGGAGGCGGTGCGTAGGGATCGCAGGCAGAGGGTTTTGAGCGGCTGTAGGGCGTTGATGGCGGCGACGATGCTGTCTTCAATGACGTCGTAGGATGGGGAGCCTGGGGTCTGGTGGACGTTGAGGAATAGCTTCTCCAGGTTCCGGGCGGCGAGGGCGGCAGCCGTGAATGCCGTAGGGTTCGTTCCGCTGTCCATTTCCAGGGCGCGGAGATTAGAGAGATTGACACACACGGCCAGCGTCAACAAGATGGCTGCGTGGTCGGCAGACCCCGTCAACGAAAGTGTCTCCACGGGGATGGCCGGGAGGCGCCGGGCACTTCTCAAACTTCCAAGCGGACGTCTGTTGCGATCGGCCATGTCTGATTGATCTTCTCCATCTAGCGAGGAATGTATGCGCAGGTGCTTGAGATTCGGGGCCATGGCGAGATAGTGCAGCAGTGCATGCGTGCATTCGTCGCCATAATCGAAGGAAGCGTTCAGCGTCAACGCGCGGACACACGGCGAGCGAAGAACCTCCACTTCAAATTGCTCCTCCTGCTTGGGACACTTCAGCTTCGGCAGCACCATCTCAGGGCTTTTTCCACTGAGATCCGGCTGCTGGCAGCTCCAGACATGGATCCGACACTGAGGATGCCGTTCCTGGATAGTCTGAAGCAAGCAGCTCGGAAACACGTTGGCGGCGACAAAGTGCAGCTCCGTCAGCCGTTCAAGTCGCGCGATCAACAAGACTAGTGGAAGCCAGTTTCCCTCGGCGTAAAGGCCCGGCTCCATCGTGACGTACTTCTCTCCAGGGGTCGCCCAGTCGGTCAGGGCCCGTTCCATGAACGGACCAACTGTGCTGGGACGGGCGTCCAACCAGCGGCTGAGAGGGACATCTGTATCCCAGAAGGGATCGAGAGGTCGCTCATTTTGCCCGGCCGTGTGGGCTGGTTTCTGAGGCAGTACTCTCACATCCAGTCGTCGGGCATACTTCAAATACTTGCCCCCAAACCCACTGCCCGCCTGGGACACGCTGCGCTGGAGGCTCGGATAATCGACAAACTCGACGCTCAGTCGGTCGTACACCACGGGGGCTACCGCATGGTAACAAGCACGGTTCACGAGGCGGAGCGACGAAAGGTCTTGGGATGACCAGTCTCGAACCTATAACTATCTGATCAGTGGGACGAATGAAAATTCGATGGGACAGACAACTACCAAGCTGGTCATGTGTTGTATAATCTCCAACGGCAGGGAACACATAGCGTAGGAGAGAAAAGAACCTTCGCGGGAAAAAGAAAGCTCAATGACTTGGTTCGCCGTGTACGAGGACAAAGGGATCCCTAGTCGGTTTTGAATGCGAGGGCCACTCTTAGGGTTGGCGAAGTGACGCATTTAGATTAGGATTAGAGTGGTGGCTGATGCACCTCGTACTTGCACAAACCAATCAACTCCATGAGCATCCTATAACGGCGTGTATTATTGACGGGACACATATTGTTGATCTGATATCCATCATTGTGGGTTGTTTCTGCCTTTCCTTCCCCACTTGTTGGTGTGTACGAGGGTAGAACAGTGATCAGGGGTACAGCTCGCTGGACAGGGATGCGGCATATTTGCTATATCGCTCGCCAATCACACTTGTTAGTACCTCATGCTCATGGTTGGAATCGGCCAGCCACTGGGGACCAAGTAAAATGCGAGATGTCGAAGCGAAAGACCAGGTAAAACCTCCAACCTCAAAGAAGATATCGTGCCCTAAGCCGATACAAACCAGACATCTTCCAAAGCCAACTCCGCCCTTTCACCTTCACAAAGGAAAATCGAGCTCCTCTAGCCAGAAATACCACCTCCCAACAGCATCCCTCCTTTCCTCCCACCCATCTCAAACCCCAAACCCAAGAGCGTAACAATCACAACACCCATCGGGATCCCTCCCATCCGAAGCGCCATAGCACAGAGCCACCAAAGGGCCTTAATCCAAACCGGGGAAGCCGCAATCGGATTAGGCTATCCAGTTTCTGGCACAACGCTACAGGCTTGCGTGTACCGGTGGCTCAAAGCTCGTCAACGGCTGACCTAGTTAGTTGGACTGGGGTATCCGATAGCGAGGAGGGTTCGTTTGGAACCTTACGTAGGCTCGTATTGGGTTTGTGACATCCCCGGTGGGAAGTTTATGCCGAGGTACTTTCCCTGATCATGGTTATGGCAGGGGGTTGGAGGCTGAGGGCTGTCCATGTTTGATATGGGGTATAGTCCAGTGTAGGTCCGTGTCACTTTCAACTAGTTGGTTAGTTGACTAGTTATCGGCTGGTGGCTTCGTAAGTTGGGTGACAGTTTGTACCAAGGGCCCACGACAGTCATTCGTCTAATCAGTACGGGAGGAAATGGTAGCAATAGTCCGTCTGTAGTATTGACTGCATCAGTATATAGCCGCAATACCTAAAACCAACACATGGTTTTCCAACACATGAAAACCATGTCGACAGACCCCCTAAATGCCAAATGACAAAGACTGAGAGAAAAAAAGGTCCTAAATCGTATATCGGAAGTCCTCAGACCCTTCGATCACGCGCTTCCCTTCATCCGCCTGCCTGTTGCAACGCCGGAACCACAGACTCTGCGCGGCCACGACGACCAGGATCAAAAGATTGCATCTGTCAGTAGTCAGCAAAAGCTCTCTCTAATTAGAAAAAAGAAACTTCTAGGAAGGACAGCGTACGCAATAGTTGTCCAGATACCCGGCCGGTATCCGGGCGCATCCTTCTCGCGAAACGCCACACTACTGATGATACCGCCGATACCACCGAATCCAACCAAGGTGGCGCTGGAAAACGCGCGAGTCCACTGGCCGCGGACGTTGTTGGCTTGGTAAGCCATGCAAGAGGGGATATTGGCATTGCACCCCGCGACAGCGAGGAAAGTGCCGAAGTACCGGGCGGGGTTGTTTTCGGCGAATCCCATGATCGCGAGGCCGATGATGCACAGCACGGAGTTGAAGATGATGATGAGGCCTCGCACGCGATACTTGTCCCCAACCCAGGCGGTCGAAAACATCACTATGCCTGCTAATCCGAAGGGGGGCGCGACGAGGCACTGAGATTGTCCGGCGTCGTATCCCATTCCGCCTAGAATGACGGGCAAGAAGTATGCGATGGCATAGGTGCCTGTTGTTGTGCACCTGTGGTTGGTTGGTGAAAGTTGTCTAGTATATCTCTTGCGGAATATGAACTTACAAGAATATCACCGCGAATCCCCAGATCTTCAAGTCAAGGGCAGGAAGTAGGAACTTCTTCAAGTTAAAGGGCTCGTTGTCACCGTCTGAACGGTCGCGATTGATGCGTCGCACGATAAATGCGCACTCCTTCTCGGAGAGGAATTTCCACGATTTATGTGCGCGGTCGGGGAAGTCAACCAGGAAGATGAGGGTGAGGATGCCTATCACGCCCGTGATCTCCACGCTATCAGCATATCTTGACGTTCTCTTTTTAAGGTCCGTATCCACATACCACGCCCTCAATGATGAAGATCCACCTCCAGCCTTGAATACCCTGAGTTCCATGCATTTGCGATAATCCGAAGGCCAAAATACCCGCGAGCGCAGACGCCACACAGCCTATAAGGTAGAATATGGAGAAGCGTTTTTGCACGTCATCTGTCACTATCAGCAGCGTTTCGCATTGTTGGGGCGCGGTCACGATTGGTCGAACTTACACCGGGAATACCAGCTCGAGAGCAGATAGACGCAACCGGGGAAGTATCCTGCCGAGATAACTCGTTAGTATGGCGTCTAGCTTTGACAAATTGCTAGTTCCCACCTGCTTCGAGCACGCCTAACAGCACACGACATCCCGTCATCGCTCCCCAATCCTTCGTGAATCCCATACCCTACCGATGGTGTTAGCTCCGAATTGACACCCGCAGTGAGATACATACAACGAGGATCGCACCCCACGAGATGACAATAGTTCCCAAGAAGATGGTAGGGCCGAGTTTCCGCGTGATGACCGTCATTGGCGGCTGGAAGATAACATAGGGAACGAAAAACATCAAGACGATGATAGACTATTCAGTCAGTCAGTCTCACGCGGAGCTGTGGTAGAATTCAGAGGCACCAACATAACGTGGGTCGACTTCAAGTTTCAAATCCTTCTTCATGCTGTCTCACGGCCACTCGTCAACAATGTATCGAGTGTGTTGGTAGAAAGAAGCTGGCTTACCCCGCGACTAGCGCCATACTCAGGTTTGTCCTGTCCATCAGCGACACGCAGTATGCTAGCCCCGTCATCGTGACCAGACGCCGGTCGACGCGATGAATGATCTTGCGCTGTTCCGCGGGGGTATATTCTTCGTCGTAGTTGACTTCATTCTGGGCACGTTGATTGAGATCTTCAATTTGATCAATGCTAGAGGCCTTCTTCTCGTCAATTGAGGTCCCCATCTTGAGCCGTCGGGGCTGGTCGCGCCAAAATTCAGGTAGAATGGGTGGGGGAAGGGAGAAGGGAACCGGATGAAGAGAAAAGAGAGGAGGGAAATCGACCAGAAATAAAATCGTCAACGCGCAATAACTTGCCCCGAGGACAACTATATATCCCTGCCGTTGGGTAAGCTGTCGCCAGCGTGTGACAAACAAGACATCGTCTTACAGGTGGAACAAACACCTAGCAACGTCCAGCTCTATCCACCCACTCCAAGGAAACCAACCCCCCTCACATATCGAGCCAAAGGAGCAATTGATCTGAACTACCGGTCAATCCCGTTGGTTGAGGGGGGCAAGAGGCGAGACTATGGTGAGAGAAAGCAAGACCAGCCCCACTGTTTCCCCGGCTTTTTCACGGCGGAGCGTAGAAAATGTGGGGAAGTAGAGATCCAAAGACAGGAAGCGTGCGGGGATAACACGCTAATTGACAGAACTGACATCAGGTCACCCCCTTGGCTACCTTGGCAAGTCCTCGCTTTGCCCTCTCCGCCTCCATTTATCGTGATTATGGTCGGAGTCGTCCGAAAGGAGCAAGACTGCCGTGGCCGCGGACTGGCCTAGATGGAACCACTAGAAGGTATGCGGGGGCGCTTGGCTTTGGTCTTGGGCCGCGTCAGATCAAAAGAACTGTACACTAACCCACCCCCCCTCGGTCGTTTCAAGCTAGATCCAACAGCAGGAATCATCGCAACCGCCCGACCGACCTGTCTGTATCTCCTACCACAGATCCTATTGACCCCAGCCTTGGGCCTAATCTGCAGTGCAACAGACGTCACTCCTCTCGAAGCAGAGTTGAAGCATGTACCCGTTCCTCGACGGGCCAGGCCGAAAGACTTTCCTCGAATGCGACGACACTTTCCGCAATCTCCCGCGTTGCATACGGGGTGGCTTTTCTGTGTTGTCTTATTTCCTTCCCCCCAAGGCAAGTATAGACGGTTGGAGACAGCGCGTTGCCAATTCTTTCCACACCCACCCTCGCCATTCGTCCAACCAGTCGGAGGAGACCGAGCAAAACAAAGGATCTCATATCCCTCGGGCTTGGAACTCCACTGCCGAAGTGATTATACTTTCTTCGGCATATCGTCCACCATCCTAAGCAGACAGTGCTCGGATGTCTCTTCCTAACCGTTGGACTCGAAAGGTGAACCTCTCATATTTTCCAATCTGAGATGCGATTGAATAAATAAACCGGCTGAGACAGCGATCTGTATTACCTCTCAGGCTGTATCACTGTAAGGTATCTAGATAGGGGTAAACAGAAAGCTTGCATGCCGTGTCACCAACGCAGACAAACCTGTCGTACACAACTTTCCCTTCTCTTCTAGAGCGAAAATCGAGCACAACAAACGTAACGGGACTAAATCCGCGCATCTCTGGGCAGCTCGATCCCGAGGTAACTCTAAGTTAAGGCGAAGCGATGTCTGTCCAGGGTAGAAAGTGCCCAGGCTGGATAAAGTTCGGTTGCAGGATTGAACTAAATCAAAAAGTTTGTCGGGGTAGTTAACCTTGTTGGGCTGGGCCCCGTGACTGTTTGACCTTTGCTTTTGTTGGTACGTCCTGTGTACATTCTATGTACTTATTTTCTAACTTCACTATAGATATGCGTCTTAGATTCCATTCCAAGCGACAGTGTCCAGAAATTCGTAAAAGATAGAGGACAACCGAGTCGGGTGAGACGGCTCGATGCCTGCACCAACCCAGTCTATCCTTGACAGCAGGGGAACGATACCATGGAAAAGATCCTAGCTGCCCACCCAAGGATTCGTAGACCAAGTACCATTATTGGCAGAGAGGAGAATTTAAGAATATTAGGTTGGAACCAATCAATCATCTAATATACAGCTATCCAGGCGCCTAGCAATATAATCTCTCCCCACCAATCCCAGCTTAGTCCTCGTATTCGTCCTCTTCCGGAATCAATCGCCTCCATTCTTCATTTTGAGCAAGGGCCAGCTCTTGCGCCTTCAGCTTGTGCCCGGCCACGGCTACGTACACCACGAGTGCCGTTCCGATGACAAACCCCGCGGTCGCAAAGAAGATGTTGATTGGCATCGGATTCCCCGCAAAGGGACCGTGCGTCAGGGAGTCCAGACCGTACTGGGAGAAGTTCACAAGCCCGGAGACGCAGATGATCGTCCCGTAGACGCGGCCAAAGGTGGCAAATCCAAATACTTTGGTCGCATAGTCTCTATACGAGAGTAAGTTGAGTGAGCTAGAGCAGAAGATGGGGTGAAGACCTACGACATGGCAGAGTAGTAGAGCGGTCGGACCAGCACAAACAGGACAACAGTCAAGTACCCCGTCCACATGGTGGGGACGGAGTTTAAAACGCCGATGGCCGTCGTCAGAACGACGATACATGCCAGAATCTCAGGGACGCTCAGGCGGTCCAGCAGAAGACCAATAAATGGCGTAGATAGTACGCCACCGGCCGGTAGAGCGACGTCGAAAAATCGGTTAATACGGTCCGCGAGGTGGACTGATCCCAGCATATACTCGTACTGCGTTCGGACCGTCGCAATGAAGTAATTCATTCGCAGCATCTGCAGCACCGTCAACAGCGTCATCAGAACAAACCACGGCGTTATCATCTGTTGTCGAGCCGAGAGACCGTGCAGAGCCCCCCAAACCCCACTGGCCATATGGCGCTCTTCTTCCTGTTGCTCGCGGTGTTGGCGTTCAGTCTCATCGCCTAGGACTTCGTCCAGCTTGCGCATCCGATCGCGTCGCCGCGATGCGCGTTCGTTGCGGACGCGCCGGCGCTCCGCCTCGGACTCGATTTCATCGTCGGAATCATGGACGTCCCGGGTTGGGTCTCCGGCTTTTTCGATCTTGATTTCGAGATGATATAGGTTTTGATAGTCCGCCGGCAGCATGATAGTAAGATGCGACACGAGAATGAACGCCGGGACCAACAGATAGATCAAGAAGAACTTGTGGAGAGAGAACGTCCGGTGGCTCCCTTCGTACAGGAGGCGGTAGAATAGATACACCGCAGCTGAGGCGTCGAAAGCGCCCGTAACGAGGGCCACGATGGTGCCCGCATATTTGGGGAAGGCGTTGGCGATCTGAAACGATGGGACAAAGACAAAAGTGCCTCCCAACGCAAGGAAGAAGTTGCCAATGATGTAGCCATCAAACTGGTCCACAGAGGAGGTGTACGCCATAAGCAAACAACCTGCCACTAGAGAGGCACAGCCGGCAAATCCGCAGACGCGAGAACCATACCGGTCAAGCATCGCCCCGACTGGGAGAGCGGAAATATTGGCTGTGATGGAACCAATGGTGAAGAACATATTCAGTCTGGTCGGGTTAGTCGATCCTGATATTGACGTCATCACGTAGACGATAAGAGCTGGAAGGAAACACCCACTTCAAGTCCTGCTCATGGCAAACCTCGACGCCATCTCGCAGTTCCTCTTCAGTACATAAACTGCGGTAGACGCCTTCTTCGATCAAGACCGGCTTGAGCGCCGCGAAGCCGAAGACGATTCCCGAGGCGAGCCAGCATGCAAGTATCGTAACGATAACCTGGGCTAGGGCACATTAGAAGAGAGCCAAGGTATGGAGCAATTTAACCTACCAATTCGTCTCGCAGCGGAGACTTTGTAAGGTGGAACGGCAGTTACATCCACCGGAGGCAACGGTGGTTGAGGGAGGGGATCGTAGCTGAGATTGCGACCGATGGGAACCATATGCTCCAGGGTGGAACCCTGCTCGGTGATCTCATCTTGGAGTTCGGGTTCCCGGTCGACCCCGTAGATTGAGGAGACATGCTGTACAAGAGACATGACCGCGTTTCATCGCAGCCGGTGAGGGTTCACTCAGCGAACATGGAGGAAGCAGCTGGGAAGTGGTTGGATCAAGGGTGACCGGGATATGAGGTTGAGGTCGAGGTCAGGGAGTACAGAACTTTGTAACAGGCGAAGCTTCTAAATCAGGTGGGCCTCGATGCAACCTCGTTTCCGATTGTCATCCTGGCCCTTGTCCATTGAACGAATCATCGATATTCAGCCTATTTTATTCCATTACATTTATCTGGTTCTATGTTGATCAAAAAGAAAAGGGAAAGAATAAGCCAAGAAGTAAAAATGTAAAAAAGAAATGTTGTGAGGTCCTGCCCGGAATTGAACCGGGGCTTACGGAATCAGAATCCGACGTCATAACCACTAGACCACAGGACCTTCAGTTGTGATATATGTTTTTCTTAGTAGATTGTTGTCCAACTTTTACAGAATGTTGTCCTTCTGCAATAAATCGGCTGTGTAGTTCTCGCCACGCAACGATTAGCAAGTATATCTCTTTTTAACTTGATTTGAACTTGTTGGGGATATTCTTCCATTGACTAACTTACTACTTATATCTCCATCTCTTTGTACTTTACTTTTGGCCTTTTTCCTGTTCTTCGACTTGGTAACGTTAGACCGACACTGATATATATAACTACCAAATTCAACACCATAGCAAACCAACTAGGTATATTCTCTAAATCTTCTACAGGATCTAACATACCAGTTCTATTCCTGGATCTTCATACAGATCGTAACCTTCTATAACTCCGAGAGCATTGTCAGAACCATCACCATCTCGACTGTTTCTATCGACACTCTCTACAGCTATATAACCCATGCGCCATGAAAACAGGGATACAAATTTCGCCGTAGTTTTTGCATGCAGCGCAGCAAATCTCACATCTATCGCACATCCCAGAGCCTCTACCAAATCACGCACAGCGCATAGCCGTCCTCTGATATATCCAATATCTTGAATACTACCGACTCGGGCCATATGCCACGATTATTTACCGTATCCTACCACTGCACAAACCATAACCAGACATAGGTCTAGACACAAATTCTGGTTTCCAATTACTTTCTGTGTGTTATCATGGTCAATGTGTATCCAACATACCGAAAAACGACTACAAAAAACCCAGAACCCACCAATACAACCCAAACTACTGGAAAGAATGCAAGGTGTGTGAACCGGAACAGAAGTTGTATTCAAAAGACAAACAAAAACAAAAGAAGGACAAAATTCAACTCTCGAGAGGAATGACCAAGACAAATCAAGAAGGTAAAAAGACACTCCCCCCATTCCACTTCTACCACTCTCCCTTCATCCCCATTCTAGTACCGTTTCCCCCATTCCAATAAGAGATCAGGCGCAGGCAATCGCCAGCTTAGTGAGTGCAGTGGCAGACGCTAAAACCAGCCATTAGTATGCTGTCGTCGAAGACATGGTGAAAGAGGGAAAGAAAAGGAAGTACTCACGCCTTCTTGGAGCAGTAGCCGCCGTGGAAGCCCTGGCCCTGGGCAATGCACTGCGTATATAGTTAGTTTGAATGCTCAGGGAGAAAAGCAAGAAGGATGTCTTTGTTGACACATACAGAAGCGCTGCAGGCGGCATCGCCAGCATCGAAGATGCTGCCGGCCTGGCACGATGAGCGGGCTAGGATGACGCCGGGCTCGGCCTCGGCCTCGGCCTCAGGGGCGGGAGCGGGAGCAGCCTCGGCGACCGGGGCGGGGGCAGCCAGGGAGATGGAGCCGAAGAGGGCGACGGCGGAGAGGAAGATGGTGGAGAACTGCATTTTGAAGGTTGATTGGTTTGGTTTAAGACGGAGGTCTTGAAAGTGAAGTGGATTGATTGGATTGGAGTTGGAAGTGGAAGTGAAGCTGTTGTTGTTGTTGATGATGAGAGAGAGGGAAGGGTGGATGGGAAGGGGGTATTTATATTCGAGGATCAAGGCATCTTGAGTCTATAGAAAGGACTATGTCAACGCTGTCTATCACCTTACTTGGTGTGCTTGTGAGGTTCAGCTCTATTCCCATCGAGTCCATCTCGTGTTCGTAGGTAGGTCTCTCCCTTGCTCTCCTGCACATATTCAGGTCCCGGGGCCGGAAAATAACCGATCGGCAAGAAGTCACTCAGTATACGAGGTCAATCGTTTCGTATCTCCGTCTACCATCTCGTGTCTAGTCTAGCATGGGAGAATTGACGTTGTGGAGAGCAAAGGCTGGCGAATGGCCCCCAAATCTCGACTCTAAAATAAGCAGCATCACGATAACCACGATCCTGCTGTACAGGAATCGTGAATTGCCACCAAAACGAGCAAATCTAAAACTGCCCCTAAAAATAGGTATCCACCCATGCATACGAGCCCAGAGTAGGCTTGATTGGACTGTGCGGACGGTGATCGTCGATGATCTGCGGTGGCCAGTACGAGCCTCAACAGAAATGCAGCCCCCGTGGCTGGTGTCCCTGCCAAGATGGAGGTTCTGGGGAGTATTGCAGGGGAGGTTGAACTGTATACAATGAGGGGATGGAGATTTACTGGGAAATAGAAAGCAGAGGGTGTGCAACAATTGCTGCACATGGTGCTGGTGCAGTGCATCGCGAGTTAGATCTGTTTGAAGTTGCCTTCAACTCGCATATTCACCAGTCAGATGCAATTCTGGGGTAAATACCACCTGCAGTCAGAATTCAATATCCTGCAACTCGAGTAATGCAAATCCCGGGCGAATCAAGGCCCCGAATCCACCTCGTGTCCTACAAACATCTCTCAGCTTCTCAGCTGGATATACCGATCGACGGTGAATGCCCCCACCATTCTCGGAAGGATGACGGTGGAACCACACCGGCTGTCGGAGATATAGCTCGGATATCGCATTGGCAAGATCATAGGTCGGGTGGTCCGAGTTCAGACATGGCTATCCGAGAAGTGGTGCGTTGTCGGTGTGGGGAGACGGTCGTATTTTGAGAGAGATCGGCATTTCTCGTGAAGATGGATCTCTCCTTGAGCACGAGAGTTATTGGGCTATTGTTGGGGATGGAGGCGTGGCTGTGGATGAGGAATGCTGCCATGTTAGCCCCTTAATATCTTCCCCTGCTTCATTATGCGAGATCTACCCTTGCTTTCAGCATGCAAGGGCCGAGCGGTGACTCCGTAGAGAGAGGGTGAGGGGCATGCTGGGCCTCGTATAGCATACTGCAACGGGTCAACGAACGAAAAGGGCACAGATGTAAGGGTTCTATTCTTGGTGCAGAAATGAAATCTATTACGAGAAGTAATGGTGGATTTTGAGGAGACAGCGGTCAGATGGACACCACGTGAGAAAAGGGTGGAATCTATCTCTATGGAATGTGCTATGAAGGGTGGAATGACTGGAAGGGTAGGATTCTTGATGTTGTCAGAAAATCGTGACAAGAGGATCGGAGACGATGGAGAATGTTCATGTGGTGATATGTCAAGAAAGGATTCAAGCTGCGAATACCTTGAAACATATTGGAACATAGAATTAACCAGACTGCTATTCTATCATAAGATACAGTTGACTGATCAGATATAGACATCTAGCTTGTGATCAGATATTCTGTGGGGAACGCCATCCCCGTGCAGTATACAAGTATACCACTATCAGCTTCACATTCAACACCAAGACACACCAACCCCCCGTCCATCCGCAGACAGAAGCCACTATTGATCCAAAACCAACCCGAAAGCCAACCGCACTCACAGAACCCCATCTACCCCATACAAGACCAGTCCAAAACCAAGCCAGACAGACCCATCCTAAAAAAAGCCCATCACACCCCCCACTGCCCCAACAATGGAGGACGATCAGGGAATCGAATACCTGACGCGGGGAACTAAGTGTGGGGCTAAATCCCACTCTGCTATCACGTCCAATTGTTGTCAGGGTATTCTTACCTTAATATATATATCATGTGTTGTAAAGATGGTCACTGGCAGGATGGCTTCCGAATCAGGAAGGTGAATGTATGCCGCCGGCTGGCTAGACCGGGTCACGGGGTTGGATGACTGTCACTTGGAGAAAAGTGTAAAGAGAGTGTGTCTGAGGCTTACGGACATAGTGCGGACTTATGACCATGGGTGGTTTGCAAAGCATGTCCTGTTGAGGGAGGGTGGTAGTGCTGTTGCTCCTGCTTGAATATCTACCGAGGATGAATCTTGTATTGATAGCCCGATATTGGGACTGGGTAGTCTGAGTGTATCGTGATTGCTTGACATTTGTATATACAAAGATACTGAAGGTCATAGAATAATGATTGAAATGTCTATTTACATGAAGAAGAGGTGCGCCTGGCCCGCCTGCACCAATAGCCTATACAGTCTCGATATATCGCTTGAACTCCCTGCATGAATTGTTAGCGACCTCGTCTATCGAATTTCAGATTGCAAACTTACCAGTCGGTGACTGCCTCGCGCCACACGCGCAACTCGTGCTCTCGCGTGGCAGTAAAGAAGTCCACGAACTCATCATCCAGAATCTCCCGCGCGACGCTGCCCGGCGCGCTGAACCGGCGGATGGCCTCGTCTAGCGTGTTGGGCAGCATAGTCGGCCGCGGGTCCTCGGGCTTGATGGCCGACATGGGCGGCACGGAGATCTCGAGCTTCTTCTCGACGCCGCGCCATCCCGCAGCGAGGATCACGGCCAGCGCGTAGTGCGGGTGCAGGTCGGCGCCGGGGATGCGCACCTCGAACCGCGTGGCGCCCGGCTTGCACACGGGCGGCGTGATGAGGCGG
This sequence comes from Aspergillus candidus, assembly GCF_002847045.1. Taxonomy (NCBI): domain Eukaryota; kingdom Fungi; phylum Ascomycota; class Eurotiomycetes; order Eurotiales; family Aspergillaceae; genus Aspergillus; species Aspergillus candidus. The sequence goes on along the minus strand of NW_020194013.1, from coordinate 241,851 downwards.
ATGGAGGCGATGCGGTCCTCCAGGCCCCAGCTGATGTTGACGGGGGCCCAGAAGTTCTCGACGAGACGCTTGTAGGAGTTGATTGTGGGCGCAAATAGCGGCATGATGTCCGGGAGGGCTTCCAGCACCCCCGCCAGAAAATGGCGGCCGAGATCGGAGAGGCCTGCGGAGTCGGGCCACTGGGCGTTGGGGTCGGGGGTGTCCCGGGCGAACAGGTTGCGGCCTTCGAGATCGCAGAGCGACACGTGAATGTGGCCGGAGCTGCCTGGTTGGCCTTGGATCGGCTTGGCCATGAAGCAGGGGGTGATGTTGTGTTCGATTCCGATGGATTTAGCGAGAAGCCTACTGGGGTTAGATGATGGAGGAGCGCGAGGGGGAGGGGATTGGAGGCATACTTGAATAGAGCCACTTTGTCGGCCATGTCGTTTACATGGCAGACTTTGAGAGCCTGTTCTGAATTAGCCTGGTACTTTGTCTCCGATGTGCTGGATACCCACCGCTTCGTACACCCCGGGCCCGCCCTCAGTATGCCAGCCCTCAATCCCGCAGTTGAACTCGGCACTGGTGTTGAAAATATCGTAGAAAAACTTCTTGAACGCGACCGGTCGCGTGGCGCTGTAGGAAAAGCTACCCCCGGTGATGGGCCGCAGGGCGCGGGGTTCATTCTTCTCGAGGAAGGCGGCCAGATCGCGGGTCTGGGAGGCATTGGCGCCGTAGCCATCTTCGGAGGGAGTTTGGAAGTTCATAAATTCGAGCTCGACTGTGCTGATCAGCACCCATTCAATCCCAATGGATAGTGCGGATCTTACCTCCAGCCATCGCCTGACAACCCGACCCGGCCAGCTTTTCGGAAAGGCCCTTCAGCATGCTCCGCCCGTCCGCGCAGACAGGCTTGTCGTTCTGCACAAAGCGCACCAAGAAGAACGGAATATTATCCTCCCAGGGAATGCGCCGGAAGGATTCCAGATCAGGGACCGCGATAAAATCCACATACCCCGACTCCGGGGGCGCAATGCGCGCATCGGTCGTGTAGAGCACATCTTGCATATCCCAGCCAAACACGGCGGAGCTCATCCCGAAGCCCTTCTGCGCGATGCCCAGGAACTTCTCCTTGGACATGACCTTGCCGCGGAGGATTCCATCGCAGTCAACGCCGGCGACCTTGACTTTGATGTCATCGGCGAGGATATCGGGGAGGGTTTCAACTGTGACTTGCGACATTGTGAGGGTGGGTGTATACTGGAACGCGAGGGAGTTGGAGGTAGCGACGGTCGCGGCGGTGGTTTTAAAGGGACCAGCGGGGGAGTGGACTACGGGGTACGTCAAAAATAGAAAGGGTGGACATCTTGTGGCGGCGGTTAGTTTCTGGCCATGACGAAGTTGTCCGAATGACGCGACAGGAAACGGGCGGGGAGAATGACGGAGAGCGCGGTGGGGACGAGAAGACCGCGCTTATCTTATCGGTCTGGGTTCCCCTCATCCACTGGATCGATGGATGTCTCCAGAATGTGGTTGAGTAAGAGGGACCAACGGATTACTCAATTGAATCGAATGAATTATTTCGAGACGAGGTGTCAGAAAAGCGATTAACCTCGGGTCAGGTCGGTGGTTGTGCCATCCACATGAATCCAACCACGAGTCTTCTCATACTTGATGCTCTAAACCAGTGCTAATCGCCATTTCTAATTCTGACAGTATACAAGAGTCACCATGTCCCTTCGCATCGCCGTCCTCGAGTGCGACACTCCTATCGACCCCCTCCGAGAGCGCTATGGCACCTACGGGGATTTCTTCGAGCGCCTCCTCCGCACATCCCTACAAGAACTTGGAAAAAGCGAGACGGAGCTACAAATCAGCAAATGGGATGTGGTGAACAACACAAATTATCCCGACCCCAAGCAGTTCGATGCGTTACTCTTGAGTGGCAGCAGTACGTCGTCTGACCCGAGAAGCATGCACCTGGACTGACGACCATAGAATATGACGCATGGTCGGACGAGCCCTGGATCCTCAGTCTGACCGACTACGTGAAGCGCATCCACGCGCAACAAGACACACCGATCATTGGAATCTGTTTCGGGCACCAGATCGTTGCACGCGCGCTGGGGATGCGGGTCGGCCGCAGCGACGCAGGTTGGGAGATCGCCGTCCTTCCCATCTCGCTGGGCGAGGCTGGATGGAAGTTATTCCAGAGGGATACCTTGGTAGGTGGATGAGAATTGAAGTCAATGTCTGGGGCTAATGGAGTGCGCAGTCTCTACATCAGATGCACCGCGATATCGTAATCGAAGTCCCCAAGGAATGCGTCAACTTAGGGTCGAGTGTGCTCTGCGAAGTTCAAGGACTGTACCAACCGCAACGTCTCCTCACCGTGCAGGGACACCCGGAATACGACGAGTTCGTCGAGACCAAGTTGATTGAGATGCGAACGGCGGCGGGGGTATTCGACCCGGAGCTGTCGCGAGACGGTCTGGCGCGGGTGGGCAAGGCCCACGACGGCGTGGTGGTCGGAAAGGCCATTTGTCAGTTGATTCTGCAGGAGCTATGAAAGCATTAGCAATGGAATTTAGACACTGGTAGAATAGATAGACAGGAACAGGAAGAGGGAACAGCTGTGTCATCGAACCCACCAGAGCTCCACCCGATGCGCGCTCTTTTCCCCACTTCAGACCGCGCCACATTGGACTGTCTTATCGGCCTTATCCATCCATCCCACTTGAATTTATAACTCTCTTCCCCGCCAACTCTCCCACCACCATTTTACTGATCTATACTGGTATTCTGTTTTAAAATATATCCAAAATGTCTAACCGGATCGTAACCCTCTCGCCATCCACCAACAAGTCCGTGTTCGAGCACCCCGGACACAGCGTTGAAGATGCGCGCAAGATCGCCGTCGACTCGCTCAAGGCCTTCCAATCGTTCAAGAAGAGCTCTCTAGACGAGCGAAAGGCCCTTGCCACCAAGGCGCTGGGAATCGTCGATGCCAACAAAGAGACGCTGGCGCAGGAGCTGAGCGCCCAGATGGGTCGGCCCATCGCGTTTGCCATCAAAGAGGTCGAGACCATGCTCAAGCGGGCGGAGTACTTGATCGGCAAGGCCGACGAGAGCCTCAAGAACTACCAGGGCGAGCCTGAGAGCGGGTTTCGACGGTTCCTGAAGAAGAAGCCCTTGGGAGTGACACTCCTGGTCACCCCTTGGAACGTGAGCATTGCCTGTCTATCCCGCCGTCAAAGCCATGGTTAACACCAACAGTACCCCTACCTCGTAACAATCAACACCCTCCTCCCCTCCCTTCTAGCCGGCAACACCGTCATCCTGCGCCCATCCCCGCAGACCCCGCTGGTCGGCGAGCGCCTGCACACATACTTCACGCAGGCGGGGTTCCCGCCCAACGTCTTGCAGCTCCTCCACGTGGGGTCCCCGGACGTCCTCGACGCGGTGGTCCAGATCCCCGAGATCAGTTTCGTTTCGTTCACGGGCTCGACCGCTGGCGGTGTGCGCCTCCGCGAAGCGACCTCCAAGCGCATCATCCCTGTAAACCTGGAACTGGGAGGCAACGACCCGGCGTACGTGCGGCCGGACGCAGACCTGAAATACGTCGCGGAGCAGCTGGTCGACGGGGCCGTATTTAACCAGGGACAGAGTTGTTGTGCGATCGAGCGTGTGTATGTGCATGCGGATGTGCATGATGCGTTTGTGGTGGAGGTGCAGAAGGAGTTGGGATCGTACGTGACCCATCTGATGGATTGTGTGTATTTGTAGATGCTGACGGGTGGACAGGTACAAACTGGGCGACCCGGCCGCGACCAGCACCACGGTCGGCCCGGTGATTTCGCAGGCCGCCCTGAAAAACATCAAGGCACATGTGGCGGACGCCCTGGCCAAGGGAGCCCAGGACGTGACTCCCGCGAACGAGACCTTTGCGAACCCCCCCGCGCAGGGCAACTACCTGGCGCCGGTGGTGCTGACGGGGGCGAACCACAATATGGAAGTGATGAAGGAGGAGACCTTCGGGCCGGTGATGCCGATCATGAAGGTATCTTCGGACGAAGAGGCCGTGCGACTGATGAACGACAGCGACTACGGCCTGACGGCGAGCGTGTGGACGAAGGACATCGCGCGGGGAGAGGAGCTGATCGAGGAGATCGAGGCCGGCACGGTGTATATCAACCGGGCGGATTACCCGAGTCCGGTACGTTTCTCTTCTTCTACGATAAAATATTTCTTGCTAACGAGGGTAACTAGGATCTGGCATGGATTGGATGGAAGAATTCGGGGCTGGGATGCACGCTGGGACCGCATGCGTTTGAGGCGTTTTACAAACTGAAGAGCTTCCACATTCGTGAGAAGCAGGGTTGATCCAATCAGATATGAAGTTACGTTGGGTAGTCATCTAGATAATAGGCCAATACGAGATGCAGGATTCCAGCCTTGCACAATCCTTGTCGACTCCGCGCGTTAGTTTCCAACGGCCAGTCTTCTCTGCTAAACACGACTTCTTCACAACACCAGAGTCATCAGCTCCCGGAAAACCAGTATCAGAATCAGAATCAGAAGAAATCAGAATCATAATCAAAACAACAATAAGGTTAAGAAAAAGAAAAAAGAAAGAAAATGCCCACATTCTACCCCTCCCTCACCCCGAGCCTCACAACATGGGCCACCCAGCAGCCCGTCTTCTTCGTCTGCAGCGCGCCCCTCCGCGGAAAGCACATCAACATGTCCCCCAAGGGCATGGCCGACACCTCGCTAGCGATCATGGGCCCCAACGAAGCGGCCTACATCGACATGACGGGGTCCGGCAACGAGACGATCGCGCACGTGCGCGAGAACGGCCGGTTGACGGTCATGTTCTGCTCGTTTGAGACGACGCCCCGTATCCTGCGACTGTTTTGCACGGGGAGGGTGGTTGAGGCTGGGGATGAGGGGGCGTTTGGAAGGGCTGTGGAGAGGATGGGGTTGAGCGGGAAGGTGTTGGTTGGGGCGAGGGCGGTGATTGTCTTGGATATTTTCAAGGTTCGTCTTTTTATTTCCCCTCTGTTCTCTTCTTACGTTGAAGTTCCACTTATGTTATGGCTCCTGCTGTATGAGTTGGGCATTGGCTGATATTGACAGGTCCAAACGTCCTGCGGCTTTGGCGTCCCCCGCCTGGCGCTGACCGTCGACCCCGACACGGACAAGCCCACCCCCACGCTGGCAACGCGCGACACCTGGCTCAAGGAAGCGGAGAGACTGAACCGCGTGGGCAAGCTGGAGGGATACCGAGCGGAGTGGAACACGCAGAGCTTGGATGGACTGCCGGGACTGGAGTCGGCGAGGAAGGAGAGCGGGGGATTGCGGTCTGTGTGGTGGGGGCGGGTGGGCAATTGGTCGCGCTGGTATCGCACGCACATCGAGTGGGTGGTGGTTGTGGCCATGGTGGCCTTTCATTTCTATGCGTATGATGTTTACCCCGTCATTCTGGCTCTTTCTTTCCCTCTCTTGCTCAGTTGAGTGGTGGGTAGTGGTGGTGGGGAAGTGAGGAAAGATGCGCGCTCCGAGACCGCGGCGTTATCGCTATCGGGGAGCTGTTATCGTCCGGCTCCCCACTTTGGTTCCTTTATAAGATTCTCTTTCTTCAATTCCAACACTCTTCATTTCTTCTCTCTACACTCTACTATCTACCTACACACGTACACCCTCAGTACTTCTATATCATATCAATACAGCAACATGCCAGGCAGACTCGCCGGAAAGAACGCCATCGTCACCGGCGCCGCCGGGTACCTCCTCCCCCACCCCTCCCTCCCCCGCCAATCCACATAACTAACAGTCCAACAGAGGCATCGGCCTTGAAACCACCATCCTGATGCTCCGCGAAGGCGCCTCCGTCCTCATGACAGACATCAGCGCCCCGGCGCTCTCCCGCGCGATCACCAAAGCGCAAGAAGCCGCCCCCAACCACGCCGGCCGCGTCGAGACCCGCACCGTCGACGTCAGCAACGAAGACCAAGTCGCCGAGGCCGTGACGGCCCTCGACAGCTGGGGTGGGCTGGACATCATGTTCAACAACGCGGGCATCATGCACGCGGACGACGGCGACGCCAGCAGCACCCCCGAGCGCATCTGGGACATGACCATGAACATCAACGTCAAGGGCGTCTGGTTCGGCTGCAAGCATGCGGTGCTGGCTTTCCGGAGGAACAAGAAGGCTCGTGCTAGCGTTATCAACACTGCGAGCATGGTCGCGCTTGTTGGCGCTGCGACGCCTCAGTTGGCGTATACGGCTAGTAAGGGTGCTGTGTTGGCGCTGACTCGCGAGTTGGCGATTGTGCATGCCCGTGAGGGATTCCGCTTTAATTCGCTGTGTCCCGCGCCGCTGAAGTATGTCCCCTTCTTTCTCTACCTCCTCTTCTTCACCTCCAGGTTGTACTGACCAACCTAGCACCCCCCTCCTCCAGGACTGGCTCGGCGACGACAAGGAGAAGCGCTTCCGCCGCGAGGTGCACTTCCCGACAGGACGGTTCGGCGAGGCCATCGAGCAGGCTCACGCGGTCGTCTTCCTCGCCAGCGACGAGAGCAGCTTCGTCAACGCGACCGACTTTGTCGTCGACGGCGGCCTGACCAAGGCCTACGTGACGCCCGAGGGGCCCGCCGCCGAAGCGCCCAAGAACCTCGGCAGCTAGACACCCATCACATGATAGTAATAATAACAATAACGAACCTGTATATAGACCCAAATGCAATGAAATGACTCAAGCAAAAGAGATCCAGATCTGCGTTCGTTCCATAGCCCGGCAGATATTCCACGGCCCGGCCTGATCAGGCGGCACCCGCCACATATGCTCAAGGAGAAGCAGCGTCCGCTGCATATTACCGAGCCCGAACCGCTCAACCATAGCGACTAGTCTCCGACGCAGCGAGTCCTGGTGCGCGGTGTCAGCGAGACAAGACCCCACGACGACGATCGGCCAGCAGAGACCGGAGTTGATGCGCGCGGTGGCGTCCAGCTGCGCAAGGTAGGCCAGTGCGTCCAACACGGCGGCGTCTATCTGCGCGCGGTGCATGCCGACCAGTCCGGTTGATGTGGGGCTGCTGTCATCGCGCCGCGAGAATGGCGTTAGTGCTGTGTAGAGGTAGAGGAGCATTGCTTGTTGGAAGATGCGGCCTGCGAGCATCACTTCGTGGCTGACGGAGGGGTAGGGTGTCCAGCGGGTGAGTTGGGCTTGGAGGGAGCCGTACATGGCGATGTCGTCGGCGGAGGGGGGGCGGTTGTTGTTGTTACTATTGGTGTTGTTGTTATTGCTTTCGGCATCGTTGCGCATCCACTGCCGGCCGAGGTCGAAGATGCAGGGGATGAGGAGGAGCAGCTCCATCCAGCAGCCGCAGAGGTTCCCGACGTACTGCCTGTCAGAGAGTTGGCGGGCGCGTTGTTCGAGGTCGAAGTCGAGGAGGAGCTGTGCGCTGAGCCGGGCATCGATGGAGATCATGCTGGTCGCAGCAGTATAAGTGTAATATTCAATCACAAAAGCCTTCAGCTCAGCAGGAACAGCAGCATCACTGAGCGACAACAACCGACTCAGCAGCGAGTTAGCCGCGGACAAGTGGTCAAATATAGTCCCCGTGATATCGCCCTTAGCCGTCTCAGTGAAACACATAACAAGCGCACCGACAGTTAGCATGAGCGGGTTCGTCTCCTTCCCGTCGAGGAAGTCCGTGACGCCGCGGCGGAAAAGACGCAGCGCGCGCGTGTAGTGTCCTTGCGCGACGGCATCGTCAGGCTGGTGTTGCTGGTGGTGGTCGCGCTGGCGCCGGAAGGCCCGGTGGGCGGCGCTCTGCGTCAGGACTAGCTGCAGGAGTAGGTCGCTGGTGAAGGCTAGCGGGACGATCTGCACTAGGAAGGGGTTGACGGGCGTGGAGCCGTTCGCCATGCAGTCGGCCGTCGTGGCTAGGTAGTGGCTGAGGAGCTCGAAGCTGTCTGGGCTGTAGCCGGGGAGCATGGATAGGCTGCGGGGGAGGATGGTGCTGACGGATGTGGGCCAGCATGAGCCTGTTGGCTCCATACTGTCGGATGATGGTGATGGATGGGTACATCCAACAGGCACCAGGGGAGCCAGGATCTCCTCCTCGACGACAGCATCGCCAGGACTGGTCGTCAATCCCGCGGAGGAAGAATCGGGGGGAGAAGACGACACCGACGCGTCCCGGTTCGCCGACGGAGATAGATGCGGGAGGAGATCCTCTCCAGCATCATCCTCATCCGGGTTCTCCCTCCTCGGCGACGGCCAGTTGCAGATCAACTTATTACGCACACATCCCCCGCACGCGGGGCGGGACTCGTCGCATTTCTTCTTGCGGCGACGGCAGGTAAAACAGCCTGTTCGCACGCGCACGATCGGTTCAGTCCGAAGCTTCTTCTTCGGGGGCATGATATTGGAGTTGTAGGAACCGCCATACGGTGTCGAGGTTGGTCAGTTGTCGGTGGAAGGATGGAGGCAGGAATGCGCGGGGGAGACTCGGTTGGTGAAGGGATTGGGAATCCGGATTGGTGGAGAGAGTGGAGCCTGGTCCTGGCAGAGTGGAGCCAACCGTGCATTTGCAGTACTAGATGGTGAGCAGGGATACATAGTTGCTATCTCTTCCTTGTCTCTTTACTTTTCTATACATCTGGCTTTTCTGGTCGTTGTTAAGAAGGTCGCGAGGTCACGAGTTAGGGCTATGTGGATTAGTCATTTAGATATATAAATATAAATTGTATATCATCGGCAGTCAACACCGGTCGCATTTATACCTGCAGACACATCCCAAATGCTACTCGACTAGGATAAACATGTATGATTCACCTTCGGTCAATCAAAGCACTTTCACACGAACTCCCTGGGTTCCCGGCTTCGGCTGCGGTAAGAACATCTCCCTCGCACAATCAACCGCCTCCCGCCCCGTCTCATACAACTCGAACTCAAACGAGCGATAGACGTTCGCCATCGCGATGTACAGCTCCGCCTGAGCAAGGTTGATGCCCAGGCACGAGCGTGTACCGCGCCCAAACGATACCAGATACCGGGAAAGTCTCTTGCCGTCTGGCGCGAGCGGGTCGCCGAGCCAGCGTTCAGGCTTGAAGGTGCAGCTGTCGGGGAAGATGGCCTCGTCGTGCGCGACGGCGTAGTTGTCCATGCTGATCAGAGTGCCCGGGGGGATGACCCAGGATTTGTAGGTGAGGGGGAAGGTCTGGGAGATGCGGCCGTTGCGACCGGGGATTCCGTAGGAGAGTCGGATGCCTTTGCGTTATTAGTTTTTTCTTCTCTTTTCATCTAATTATTATGCAGGTGTTGAGAAGACGTACTCTCTTGGATGCAGGCGGTAAGATAGGGCAGCTTTTCTAGGTCTGTGAGAGACGGCGGGTTTGCCGGATCGGGAATGGCGGTCTCTAGTTCCTGGCGCAGGGTCTTCCAAATGTGCGGGTGGCTGAAGATGTGGAAGCTGGAGAGGGTGAGGGTGTACTTGGTTGTCTCGAAACCGGCACCCACGACGAGTGTGGCTTCGTGGTGCAGACGTTGTCGAGACACCTCCTCCGGCGGCAGGTCGGACTGAAGCAGAGCCTCGAAGACATTGCGCTGATCGGATTTCTTGACCACGGAGTCTTTGTTGCGCAATATCTCGTCGATCTGAAGTTGGAGTTGCTGAAAAATGTGGGTGTCAGTATTTCCCTTGTGTGGCTCAGGCACACAGGACCACAAAGCATGGAAGGATTCAACGGACATTGAAGAAATTGATCACGGATTTCATCCGCGGCTGCAGCATGATGACGAGCCAGTCGGGCAAGATGTTCATAAGCTCTGTGACGATCGGGAACTGCGTGACGACGTGCACCCCGTCCAGCAGATCGACCAGCGCATGGATGAACGGCGACCGGAACTCGGGCGCCTCGAGGAACCCATACCCTTCGCCGAAGCAGTACTGCACGATGATATCCGACGCGATGCACCCCCACACCCAGTCCATCTGCAAGACCTTCCCTGTCCCGGCATACTCCCGGCGCAGTCGGTCACAGAGCTTGTCCACCTGGGTTTGCATCATGGGCGCCGCCTGCGCGATGGATCGTTTGGAGAAGAAAGGGTTCAGCGCGGCGCGACGAAGACGATGGACGTCATGCTTGGGGGTTCCAAAGGTGGCGGTGGGGTTGTTGAAGCGGTGTGCGAGGTGCTGTCCCTTGTCCCAGGGGAGGGATTGCGAGAACAGGTCTTCGTAGAAAAAGGAATCTTGGATGTGGATTTCGAACGGACTGATACGGATGATGGGGCCTTGTTCTTATTAGCCTTTTCTTCCTTCCTGGGTTCACTGTAGTGAGACTGTATCTTGCACTCCGGAAAGGGTGAATTACCATATTGCTCATGCAGCTTGCGATAGTGAAACATGAACTGCCCCCCCGGCGCCTTGAGATCATAATACGCTTCGTACCACCGTGTCGCAGCGGCCAACTTCGGACCCGGAAACCGCGCCAGTGGGTGAAAATACAGTCGGTAAATCACCAACCCGACCATATACGAGAGTAGACCTGCTGCGATAGAGATCGCCAGCCGGAGAGGCGACTGAACCGCTAGCTGGAGCAGCTCGACCAAGCCTTGAACCAGACCCATGGTAGCGATCCGGTGCAATGCGAATCAATTGGGGATTATAGGAGGAAAGCTGACTGGGCTCCACCCCGTTTTGTATAATATGATTGCGGGGAGACTATGGCTATTAGATGGTATTTTTATGCTCGAGCCGTCGGGGTTTGGAAGGCCCGTAGACGTGAGTGGGCTGTTATGAACCCGAAAAAGTTAAGATCCCTGAAACCCTTATCAATTAGGACTTCGGGACTGGGTATTGTGGACGCCCCGCTGAAGATAAAACGATGCCACTGGCTAGACAGGGTGGAGCGTTCATGGGGGAGGTTTGGCAGGAGAATTAGGGTGGAATAGCGGTGGAGGATGAGACCACGCCCCGTCTAACACTGGAAATGGGAAGAAATCATTGGTGTGAAAGGTCTTGAATGGTCCTCTTGGGATTTGAAAGGTTTCCACTGCAGGGATCTTTTGGGACCTGTCGTATTTCGAGTGTCCGGACTTTCGAACCCCGAAGGAATCGAGGTGGAGATCTTGACCAAGCTAAGCTAGGGGCCATTGTTGGTAATGCCAGATCGGCATTAGTTAGTGATTGATCACGTAAATCTGCTGTATGATGCTTCATATTGGCGATGGTTTCAAGTTCAGGTATTTAAACACTCCGAGTAACTAACGTGGCCGATGACGAGGTATGTTGACCATTTGAGGTGATGTTTGGCGTCCACTGGGTCTTGCTATTTGTATAGCTAGGCGTTGAGCTTCAAATTCAAGTAGCCAGGCAAGAGCCTCATGGTGAGCTGCACGAGCCTGGTGCATCTCATCCTCAGCCGGGAACTGTCTGCTGCTATCCTTAGTGAACGTCAGAGATCAAAGAATCAATCTAAGGGTGTCCGAAAGACGACCGTTACCATGGTCTTATGGAGATTACTGCGCAGCGCGCTTACTGGCGCGGTCCACTCATTCATGTAATTAGTGCTTATTTGACAGGTGGGAGTGGCTAAGCGACATGATCCATCATTCAGATGGAAACATCGTGCTCGAGAGGTTGATGGTCTCATATGACACGTCCTTCATTTATTCGGCGTTGTTTCGAAGTGATTCACTATATCATTTACAACTCTCATGACTCATAACCCGACTGATCACTACTTGGTGATTCCGCTCTCTTGCGTTCCCTTCTATCGAGACGGTTAGTGGACCAAGCACTGGATCTGTCATGACAGGAGCACACTTACCAGAGTTCGGCTATACGATACACCGATGTTGATGTCGTTCTTGGAGTCATGCGGCACGGGGCTGAGGTAGTTGAACGTCGGCTTGTGTCCAGACCAGGTCTTCTGAACCACCGGCAAGATGCCGTGTCCAGCAGAGCACTGAGCCTCCGTCAAGGGAGCCGGCCACTCGCCCGAAAAATGGCCTCCATCCTCTCTCGAGAGCGGACCCTCGTTCGTTTCGCTGAGCATCAGCTTCTTGGTATTCTCGACCTTCCAGTTGACGTAGCCGGTCTTCTGGGCCACCAAGCCTAACAGGTTCGCGCCGCAGTCCCAGCGGCCCAGGGACGGGAGGCCCCAGTTGGCCGCCAGGGACGCGATGGTGGAGTAGTGCGTGTAGAAGGTGTCGTCCGTCTGGCCGCGCATTTCCTGGGGGACGGCGCCGCCCAACAGAAGGGTGTAAACCTGGTTGCCGATGTCCGTGTTGTCGTTCTCGTCGAAGGTGAGCATGACCAGCGTATCGGTGCTGAAATACTCGTTCTGCAGCAGGTTCTTCAGGAAGCCGGTGACCCAGCCAGCGGCTTCCTCGAGCTCGGTGTCGTGCGCGTCGTTGGTCATGTTGGGCGTGATGAAGCTGAACTGTGGCAAGCGCTTCTGCTGCAAGTCGTCGTCGAGGTGCTTGAAGTTCTTGATCTGGCGGAGGCGCGTCGCGTCCTTGGTCACCGACTCATACATGATCAGGGGGTTGTGCTTGCGCACGTAGTCGTCCTCGCCGTCGTTCTGGTAATCTTCGTCCTGGAACCCCACGTGGGGCATGTCTTCCTGGTACTCGCCCCAGGAGATCTGCTTGGTGTCGAACATGTCCGCGATGGTGGAGATGTTGGCGGGGACACTCAGATTTTCGTCATTGTCCAGACCGAAGGTGTCGCCACCGGCAGCGCCCATGTAATTCGGCATGGAGGGATGGGTCAGGGCATAGAAGTTGGTCAACAGCAAGCCTTCTTTCGCGAGTTCGGCGAAGTCTTTATTCTTGACGGCGTCCTCATAGTCCTGCATGATGCGGGCTGTTATTATGGCCTCCATCCCCCTCTCGTCCGATAGAAGATGCATCTGAACATACCTTATTCTCCATCCAGACCTGGACAAATCGATTAAAAGCCAACCCCTTCACGTTAGACACCGGCGAGAAGGGGTCATCCTTGCCTCCACCATCGCCGCCATTGCCACCATTGCCGCCATTGTCGCCATTGGAAATGCGCTTCTTGCACGTGGGGGCGGCCAGTGCTAGCGATAGGCCTCCAACGAGGGCCAGGAGAGATTGAGGCAACATGTTGGCTTAGGAATCGACAAGTACAGTACCGATACTAAACACCTTGAGCTGGGGAGTTCAGACGCACGAACGAGGAAACGGGAGGGAGGCCGTCTAAATACCCGGTCGGTGGCCTTGACCGGCCGATCCGCGCCCTGACTAGGGTTGCATTGCTTGAAGTCCCCCATGGAGTGGAGAAGGAGGGAGCATCATGGTCCAAGGGTAGGTAAGAGGATTGAAGGACGAAGGATGTGTGGGCGGAACTATAACCAAGGCACCGAATTGCCTAAACGGGACCCGCATAAATTAGTGGAGACGCGCTGACTGAGCTGATTGGTTATGCAGAGGGTGGCCCCAAGGGTGCCTGACACGTGCGGGGGAGATTCTCCCTCATTAGACCTTCGACCTGGCCGATCCTGGTGCTGGATTCTTCATCCTGAAGGACCAGAGAGGATCAGAGATGATCCCAGAGGATCATCCAAGGTGCGCCCTAGGGCACTTCCAAGTTTCCACACATCCTCCAGCCAGTATTTTGGCTGGCATTGGTCAGTCACGTGGGGCTATATCGGCCAGGCACCATGAAGGTCTTCCACGCGCACCCCAGGCTTTTCAGTGCCAATACCAACGTTTGAAAAGAATAATATGACGGCGAGAATTGGATCGCTATTATAGATAGTCTGCAAACGGTACAATGATGTAGCCATTGCGCTGAGAAAACGACCCTATCTATGGCCGGCGCACCCTTTCCCGGTCAACCCTGGGCGTCACCGGCACGCGATCCGGTGTTCTCTTGGGGGCCACAAGCTGTAAGCTTCAGTCCTCGACCCCTGAAGCTCCTTGTGGTTGTGACCAATCTCCTTGAGGCGTCGAGTTAGCGCGACTTCATGCAAGTGCGATTGTCCTACTGCGTTACGACATCGCAAAACAAGACGCATGGGTTATATGGCCCATGGAGAATTTCTCCCAGGTTGTGAACTATTTTCAGACGTTGCAGAGAACCATGGTATGCGCTTCGTGATTGGAAAGCTCCCTAGGCATGCTGTTCCCGTACCAAACCACACGCTAGACGGCGCACCCGCACCATTCCTGCGCAGTGAAGCGCCGCCGGACAATCGGGCACAATCTAGCACCGACGGTCTGTTGGAAGAAAAGGCACATTGGACTGCGCCCCGAGATCCGTGTTATTCCACCACAGAACCGCTCGTTACTCTCCTCCGAGGGAGTACTCATCCACGCCCCCGGACCCACTCCTTGGCAGTCACAGTTAGCCGTCACAGTTGCAGCCTGGCGATAGTCAGTGGACAGCAGACCTCCGTCGTCTAGCATGGGAATGCTCAACGAGAAGCGCGTCGTGTTCAACTCCCATCGTCTCACAGAACACGACGTCCTGTCGCATTCGAGAAGCCACCGCTACCGAATTAGAATTCACACCGTCGGTGCTCGTTCCCATCCTTATGCCCTCCCATCATCCAAGCTTAACACCGCAAACCTATTCGAAAACGTCACCGCACTGTTTTTCTGAACTCCCATCCCCATCCCATTTCCATCCTCTCCACCTCCCACCTCTCCCCACCCAACGCCCTTAAAGCCTCCACCAAACCCTCAATCCACACCCCATGCGAGCGAATACTCCCCACAAGGCTAGAATCCGAGCTCCTGTCTGCGACCCGCTCAAAATACGCATGCATCGCGGACCTCGCGGCGATGATCGACCGGAAGAGGCGGAACACGCGGGACGGGATCCGCCGGACGTGCTGTGCTATTAGTCGAGACAGGGAGACGAGCCCGGATAGGGTGATCCTGCCTGTGCTTGTTGCTGCTGTCTCGGGATGGTATGCTATGACTCTGCTGGAGGTGTGGATTATCCAGTTTATGGGGTGGCGTTCGTTGGATTTGTAGGGTGAGTTTGTCATGGTTGTTAGTTAGGATGGCTTTGTAGGGTTATCTTGGTTGGTGTAGTCTATAATAGATGAATAGTAGATAGGTAGGGAAGTATGTATGTTGAAATGTAGATATATACCAATGACGACATCCATCCATCTATATCCACCGCCACATAGACATCATAATCTCAACAAAACCGTCTTCCTCCATCAGTCCTATCAGACCACGGGTTAGGCCATTCACAAACCACAGACCCAAGCAGATGAATGGATACCCAGCTCGACATCATAGCCGCAAATAACGACGTATGTACACCCTGTCTGACCTGACCCGAGCAAGCATGCGGTCATTTCCCGTGGGGAACTAAGTACCGTTAATTCCACAACTCAGGTAGCTAGGTAGATGACCGCACTGCACTGTATCTCTATCGAATCATATCCCTCTCTCTCTGAGAGAAGAATGGTAGATATCATGTAATGGGTAGGGTGTTTAATGGGGTACTTACAAGGCGTGAAGCTATCACCGATTTTAATCAAGCTGCTGACGGAAGTCACTCACTCAAGCAACTGCTTCTGTTGATAATCTATTGGACTGGTGTTACGTCATTCATGAGTGAGGTAATGGGGTGTGGTGCGCTCTTTATGGATTGCTGTTGAGTATGTGGTTTGGTTGTTTACTTGGTTTGCTGCATGGGGTCGATCTAGTCTTTGGAATGGCAGGCGGTGATTTCTTGGGTTGTTGGGTATGATGATCTAGGATTGGTAATCTAGGTGGTGACATGACTGGCATACGTTCCTAGTGTATGGGGTTTAAAAAGGTACATAGATAACAATAAGTCGTTGGCTCCATTATGTAGCAAGAAATCTATCGATCTAGGCTGCAGATATACGTCATGTTTTAACCATCAAGCTTTTCAGTCCATGACAAGCATGGCTCATCGAACCGTCAAAACAGAAAGAAAAGACTTAAAAAGTCTTGGTCTCGCCCTCCTTGAGCTTGCCAGCACCAACCAGGCGCTTGGACTCCTCGGCGTAGACGTTCTTGACGGCAGCGACATCCTTGCCCGCGGCAGTCAGACGCTCGGCCAGACCAGCCAGCTCCTCAGCGTCGATTTTGCTGATGATGAGATCGACGTCGGTGAGCACGGAATCGACCTCAGCGGCGGAGGGGGCGCCGGACTCGGCGAAGTAGTTGGTATCCTTGACGGAGGCCTTGAGCACACGCTTGTTCTTCTTGGACGCGTTCTTAGCGGCCTCCTTGGCCTTCTTGTTCTTCTCGCGGTCGGCCTTGGCGGCCTCCTCGGCGGCCTTCTTGCGCTCCTCCTCCTCGACGCGGGCGCGCTCCTTCTCCTCGGCCAGACGCTTGGCCTCGGCCTCCTTCTCGAGACGCTTCTTGTCCTTGCCAGCGCGGGCGGCCTTGCGGAAGTTCTTGATGCGCTCGTCCATGCCGGCCAGGTCGTCGACCATGTGGCGCAGACGGGTGATGTCCTCGGTCTTTCTCTTGCGGCGGGCGTTGGCGTTCTTCTTCTCGACGTGGCGCTTCTGGTCGCGGTTCTCGTTGTCATCGGGGACATCCTCGTCCAGGTACTCGAACGTCCGCCAGCTGTCGAAGTTGTACCAGAAGTTGTAGAAGTTCTCGACGTGCTCCTGGGTGGAGTTCTCGTCGCCCAGCTCGGGCACGGGCTGCACGCGGGAGAAGCGGCTCTCGGCCTGGAGCACGGGACGCCACAGCTTGAAGAAGTTGCCCTTCTGCACCTCCTTCTTGCTGGGCGGGTCCACCTCGCAGGCCTCGTCCACGGAGTCGAACTGGCGGCGGCGCACGGGGTCCTGCAGCAGCTCGGCGGCGATCTGGATGCACTTGAAGAAGCTGTCGTTCTCGTCACGGTCGCCCATGGCGGCCTTCTTGTCGGGATGGTGACGCAGGACCTTCTTGCGGTGGGCCCGCTTGATCTGATCGGGGGTGGCGCGCCAGCGGTGCTTGCTCAGACCGAGCACGGCATAGTGGTCTTGGCTCTAGAAGTGGGTGAGTAAATTGCTTTGATGGGATGGTAGCCAGATTGACAAACCTTCCAGTCCTTAGCGTCCCGGGACAGCATCATGGGGTCTTCATTTTCAGAGATGTCGTCGTCCTCCTCCTGCTCCGTCTTCTTGACGGTGTGCTGGGCCTGGATGCGCTCATCCTCGGAGAAAGTGCGGTGATGACGCTTCTATGCGGTTGTCAGTATCTTCCCGAAATCTAATGCCTTATTTTGTAATGTAAGATAGACATACTCTGCGGGCATGGGCCAGGAAGTGAGGCCCAACGGGCTCTACGGTCCGCTGGGTGCCGGCGGACAGAGTGCCAACGGCCTTGAAGTCCTTATCGGCACTCCATCCCTGAGGCAGGGCGGGCAAGGTCACATTCACGACCTGGGGGGTAGACATGGTGGTGGTGTCGAAGCCAAAGGACAGAGGTGTGCTTCGAGATGAGGTGGGGGGATGAAGAAGTCGGAAGTAAAAAAGTAAGAAAAAAAAGCGTGAAAAGTTGAAAAAGTCATTTTCGGGCGGTGTTTTCTGCCCCGGGCTGCCGCCCTCACGAGGACCAATGGGAGACGGGAGGTCTCGGAGGTCATCAAGTGGCGCTGGAAACCAAATATTTCGCCCATCGTTCGATTGGATTCCTCTCCATAATTGACGATTATCCTTGACGTTTGATCCATTTCTTCTCTTAATCCCCTCGACTACTCTCACCCTATCAAGACATGGCTTCTGCTGTTCCTTCCGCGCGGAGTGCCTATCGCCAGCTCCTTCGCAGCACCCGCGTTGCTTTCCGCGGTTTGTACTCCGACCATGGTCTTTCGGATGACAGGAAGGTACTAATACAGTCTCGCTGCAGAGGATGTCCGTGTGATGATCGGCGCTCGTAAAGAGGCCCGTCAGCAGTTTGACAGTCATCCGCGGGTAGGCATCGACACGCCTATGCAGATCAACCATGCCCTGGAAGTGGCGGACATCTTGAAACACAACCTCGTCCAGGGGGTGAGGGAAGACGGCAATGAAGACGCCAAATGGCGTAAGTGGTGTCTTTCTGATGAGTTGCAGACTACGCAATGATGCTAATGGTGGCGGGGAATGGCTAGAACTTCGCATCCACGAGGATATCGAGCGCGGCGATAACGACTCGATCAAGATCGGGGGAAAGAGCGTCAAGGTTGACAAGGCGTGCTCGTCATAATACGAAACTTGCTTACGCTGTGAAAGTCATGCTTTGTGCGCATTGTATTATACTAGTTATACCCAACGTTTTTGGTCTCTCTCCTTTGGCGTCATCGTGGGGGGTATTTTTTGGATGTGATGGAAAAAGAAAAGGAAAGAAAAGAGGGAAAAATAAAACATATGTGAACATATTATAAACAGACAACGCCCGCTTCGAACATACACCTGGACCCTCCCAATTTCCGATTGATCCCTGTAGCAACCGATAAATGTACTCTCTAGTCCCCATACATGCTGGAATAGGTGACCTGTCCGCTCCCCGGGGGCGGTGCCACGACGGCAGCACGCGGCTTCTCCTGCTTGTTGGCGTCCTCGCCTGCGGCCGTGATCGATTTATTCGCAGCATGCCCCCCTCCCCGGGCGTTGGGCACCGCGGTTCGACCCTCGCGGGCATTCTTGATCCGCTCTTCCCGATCGAGGTTGTCCAAAGGCTTGGGCTTGCCCCAACGGATGCGTAGCGGACAGCCGTGGATGACGGCCTTGCCCTGGCACTGGCGGGCAGCCGCCTCGGCTCCCTCCCGCGTGGCATAGTTGACGAACGCCGAGTGGGCGCGATGCGAACAGACCAGCGAGCGGAGCTGGCCGAACTGCGTGAAGAACTCCCGTAGGGCATATTCGGGCAAGTCGTCCTCCACGCCCGTGACGAAAAGCGTGATAATATTCTGGTCCGCGGGGGGTTGGATATCCTCGGCCGACGGAGGCAGCTGCGCCGTGCCGGGGAAGGGCCGGCCACCACGGCCGCCGCCGCGTGCGTTGCCTCGTCCGCGCCCAGGCAACGCGGTTCCCCGTCGGCTGTCGCTCGTCCGGATGGGGCCCGGTCCGTTGCCGTACCGACTGTGCACGACGGGCGCGTCGCCCGCCGGCTCCTCGGTCTCCTCCTCCGTCGGCTTGTGTTCCAACTGGCGCGGTTTCCGGTAGTAAGGTTGGCTGTTGGCGAGTCTCCGGAGCAGATCGCGCGCTTTCTCGTCCGTCTTCTCGTATTCTTCGAGGGCACCGCGTCCTTCCTCGATCTCTTTCTCGTGGCCTTGGGCATAGTACTCGCGGTTGATGGTGCTCTCGGGGCCCGGGGCCACCATCTTGAGGGCGGCATCACGGACGACAATGGGCAGACCGAAGGACAGATCGAGCATGCAGCACTGGCAGCAGTTCTTCAAGCGGGCGCAAGTCAGGCAGATGCCGGTTCGCTTGGTGCGGGCGGTGCGGTCGGCTTTCCAGCGGAAGACGGTGAACGGACGGGTGCACTGAGTCAATTAGTATGTGAAGCCAAGTGTCGGAGTCTAGAATGCATTTGAAAAAAGAAAGAGTGGGCCACGTACGATCTTGCATTCTTCGCCGTAGTCCTCCTTGAGCATCTGCACGTAAGGATTATCGGGGAGACAGCTTTCGCAGACGGAGGGAAAGTCGGTGGTTTCCCAGCCGGACCGATTAAGGTCTTGCTTAATCTGAGGGGGAGGCATGGTAGCGGGCGGGACAGAAAATAGATCCAAACCCAGCCAAAGATCCGGTGGAGGTGGCAGTGATGCTGGAAATGATGCTGGGATTGACGGAGATTGATGATTATCGATAATGCTCGAGCCAACGGTGGCGTGTGTGGCGCGTGTGTGGCTGGGGTTGACTCAACTCTCACGTGACTATTGCGTTTTATCGATAAGAGTCTTAAATTTATTTTTATTTCTATCCTTATCTTATCGTTGTTGGATTGGATATGTTGGCCTCGTGGCCTTGTTGGCCTGGCTGACGCCAACGTCCATCGGTCCCTCTCTTCATATCGTATTGACCGTATTAACCCATCAGCCACCACCCTCTCCACCCACTGGAGCGAATTCGAGCCACCCCGGATGAGAGATTACCGGTGCAAGGAGGTGGTGATTCCACTGCATTGCAATCTCGAACCAGTGGTACTTGCAGACACAGCCCGCCGAGTCCGTGGACCCCTCCGGCATCTCGATGCGTCGCATTGAATCCAATCCCGTCCTTGTAATCAGCCCGAGACCAGTCGGATGGCCATCTCACTCGAGACCTCCTTTGTCGACCAGATCCAGGGCCACAGACAGAAATGCCCGCAACAAATAACAACGTGCCCAGCCGGGAGAAGTGGATCCCTAGCAAAGACCCGGGCTCGACACTATCTATGGTGTCTGTCACATGCCAGCCACCTCCAGAGATTTTCTCTTGCTCAGTTTCTCTATTCTATGTGTGCAGCGTACACTACTCCATATCCTCAGATTAATTACAATCGTCCGTCCGATATCTCTGATCGTCTAGAACCCCCGGGTGGAAAATGAACGGTTCAGGCACCCAGGCTACCCCGGACTGTTTGGGTCTAGCCCCGGACCGAATGGGGTTAGCGGGCCCATTCCTGGGGTGGTGATTGGCTGCGGGGCGGGAGTCGCAAGCCTGCCCACTCAGGCACTTTTTTTTCCCTTCCGCCTCCTTTTGTCGTATTCCCGTCGTATTTGCCTCCCCCATTCTTTTTCTCCCCTGCCCCAAAGTCTCTCTCCCTGTTTCCCCCATCTTCACCTCGCTCCTCCCTTTACCCTTTAAACTCAATTCCCTTCTTTAGGTTGTGTTATAAATTCTCCTTCTTTCTCCCGGCGAGATCCCAATTGCTCCTCTCTCAATTTCTTTTACATCGGAAACTTACTTTGTTTTTTCCTCCTCACTGATACCCCCTTTTTCCTCACCGCTACCCCATCTTTCTATCTTCACATCATGGCTCCCGCGGCTCTCGAACAGGAGAACCACTCGCGCGATGCGGACTTCAACCGTGCCATGCACGGAAAGTCCTTCCAATCCGAGGGTGGGTTGGCTGCCCTGCGCGGCAAGGATACCGCGGCGCAGGAGGCTGCTGTCGATGAGTATTTCAAGCACTGGGATAACAAGGACGCTGCGGAGGAGACCGAGGAGACTCGCGCCGTAAGTACTGGGCAATCTGTCGCTCAACCTCACCGCAGGATGGTACTGACTGATCGCTATCTTAGGCCCGTCGCGCCGAATATGCCACCCTGACCAGACAGTATGTCGCAACACACTCCGTCCCTCGTTAACAAAAAATCCATTCCAATACTAATGTGCGCGCCGCAGTTACTACAACCTTGCGACTGATTTCTACGAGTACGGCTGGGGCTCCTCGTTCCATTTCTGCCGCTTCGCCAAGGGCGAGCCCTTCCTCCAGGCCATTGCCCGCCATGAGCACTACCTCGCCCATCAGATCAACATCAAGCCCGGCATGCGGGTGCTGGATGTCGGCTGCGGTGTCGGTGGCCCCGCGCGCGAGATCGTCAAGTTCACCGACGCCAACGTCGTCGGTTTGAACAACAATGACTACCAGATCCAGCGCGCCACCCGGTACGCCGAGCGCGAGGGCCTGAGCGACAAGCTGAGCTTCGTCAAGGGTGATTTCATGCAGATGAGCTTCCCCGACAACAGCTTCGATGCCGTCTACGCCATCGAGGCCACCTGCCACGCCCCCGAGCTCGAGGGCGTGTACAAGGAGATCCAGCGCGTGCTGAAGCCCGGCGGCGTCTTCGGCGTCTACGAGTGGTTGATGACCGACGAGTACAACAACGACAACGCCGAGCACCGCAAGATCCGTCTCGGTATCGAGCAGGGTGACGGTATCTCCAACATGGTCCGCGTCTCCGAGGGTCTGGACGCCATCCGCAACGCCGGCTTCGAGCTCAAGCACCACGAGGATCTGGCCGACCGACCCGACGAGATCCCCTGGTACTTCCCCCTCGCGGGCTCCTTCAGGCACATGTCGTCCCCCTGGGACTTCCTGACCATCGCCCGGATGACCTGGTGGGGCCGCGGCATCGCTCACCGCTTCGTCGGCGCCTTTGAATCCATCGGTCTCTTCCCGCGGGGTTCGCAGAAGACGGCCGACAGTCTGGCCCTGGCCGGTGACTGCCTGGTCGCTGGCGGTGAGAAGAAGCTCTTCACCCCCATGTACCTGATGGTGGGCCGCAAGCCGGAGTAAACCCGTCAGCTTCCTTGACGGGATTCTGATTCTTACGCGAAACGCTATACAAAAAGAAACCAAAAAACAAAGAGACAAGACACGTGGTTCTGTTTGCATCCTTGTCGAAGGCGGTCTAACTATTTAATCCTGATGATTCTCCGAGCCTTTCTTATTCCCTTTATTCCACTTTTACCCTTTCTCGCTTTCTTCTATTGCTTTTCTTTATTTTCTTGTGTCTAATGTATCTTTCTATTTTTCTATTTGTTTTATATCTTTGGTCTCCTTCTCTTCTGTTATTATAATTGCGTACCGCTGAGATGCACGGGGCCCATGTCCGCTTCGGACTGTACGATGACCAAGAATGCGTCGATGGAGTTATGTCTAGCTTAATAGAATAAAAAGCGACCTGTCTAAGCTTTCATGAGTTCTTGTATATTTTATAGCCACATTTCCCCTGACTCTAACTAACAATTAAAACACATTGCCCAATTGCTGATTATATGCCCCTACCGCCCATCGAAAGAATCAATGTTGAAAAAGGTAGGTAATTACTTGATTTAATATTAAGATTATAGAACAACAAATTCCTTTCATACTAATAACCACAGCCAATCCTCCAATACCAACCACTCCACCTTACACATACATATACATATAGCACTCTAGGTACTAACATGACCCTCAACGACCCAAATCCACAGCTCACCCTCCCTCCCCCGCACTAACGTAAAGATCCAAAAACCTACTGGGCCGTCCGATCAGTTCCCGCGGGACACCGTTCTCGACGATCCGCCCGCTCTCCATGACTAGCACGCGGTCGAAGTCAAGGACGGTCGAGGGACGGTGCGTCACTGCCAGAATGGTGTGGTTTTGAAAGTGGGATTGCATCACCAGCTTCATTTGTGCTTCGGTTTTGGTGTCGATGCTGGTGTTTGAAAGGGTTGTTAGATGGGTTTTGATGGGTGGGCTTATATAGCATTGAAAAAAAAAAAAAAGAAAAGAAAAACAAGCATTGGGCCTAGGGGACAATCACTCTCACCTGCTCATAGCCTCATCCAAAACAAGCACATTGCCAAGCCTCACCATCGCGCGCGCCAAACAAGCCAGCTGTCTCTGGCCGTGCGAAAAGGTACTCTCCCTCACAATAGTGTCAAGCCCGTTCAAGTCATTCTCGACCACTCTCCACAAGTCCACAGCTTTCAAAGCCTCGACGATCGCCTGGTCCGAGCTAGTCGCGAACATGTCAATGTTTTCATGGAGCGTCCAGCCGTGGAGCAGGAATGAGTCTTGGGGAAGGCCGTTCAATGACTCTCGCAGTCTCTGTCTGGGGATGGTTGCTATGTTGACCCCGTCGACTAGGATTTGACCGTTAAATGGGTTGATCATGTGGAATAGGGCGGCTATTAAGGTGCTTTTCCCGCTATTCGGGGGTTAGTCGTCGCTTGTGCATTAGATTTTTTGGTGGACTCTCGGAAAATTTACCTGCCTGTTCGACCACATATGGCGACCTTTTCGCCTGGGCGCGCCGTGAATGAGACGTCCTTTAGGGCCGGGTTAGAGTGACCTCTTGAGTGCATGATACAAGTCAGCTAGATGCTTCATGACCGGGGAGCACTCCCCATTTCCTTAGTTTGGGGACTTACTCATAGGAGGCAGTCACCCCTTTGAACTGGATACAGCCTTGCGTTGGCCAACCTACCGGCACAATGCCGCTCTCGCCGGATAGATCTTCCCCAGCTAGGCCTTGTTCAAAGTCCTTGACCCGGGTGACAGCCCCCAGCGACGTCTCAAGGTTCATCCAGAACCTAACCAAGGTTTTCACATAGATACCAATGGTAATGGTGCTAGTCAAAGCGAGACCCATATCCCCGGCAGGGAGGTCGCCAAGAGTACCGACGCCAATACCCATAAGTAGCACAATAAAACCAGTCAAGACAAAATCCAGTGCCAGACCAAGCCACACCTGGACACACAGCAGCAGGTAAAACGGTTTCTGCGACGCTGTGAGGTGGGCGTTCAAGGCACACCTGTACTGTTTCTGCCAGCCAAATGCGCGCACTGTTGCGAGTCCGTTGAGCGTTTCGATGAAGTGTTTGAGTACCGGGGCTTTTGCTTCCAGGTCGAGGATTCGGAGTTGGCGTGAGGTCCGGAGATATACGGTTTGGATGGCCCAGATTATGATCGCCGCTAGGGGGATAATTGCGGCCATGTAGTGAACGTTGACAATGATTACTATTATTCCTGCGATGCAATGGAGCACGGCTTTTGGAGTACCCGGGGCTATTAGCCGATGGAATGTACAAATTTGGGAAGTTGATGTAGTTAGTTACCTACCGGCACTTGCGACGAACACGGCGAGGGGCAGCTCGAAGTCGATTAGCTCTAGGTCTTGTTTGAAGCTATTGGCACTCGTGAGTAGTGAGCGACTGGAGAGTACGAACGCACACCACGGGATCACGAACCGGTTAATTGTAGTTCCCGAATCGGTGGCTGTGAAGAACGACATCGGTGCCCTATACAAGCTGTCAACAACGGTACTTTATCCAGTGAGGCGGTTCCTGTCTTACTTGACCACCGCGGCGAGCAATCTCTGATGCATGGATATCATCGTCTTTGACATGACGAGGTGAACCATGGCCCTATATGTCTCCGTGAGCACCACCGTACCCGTACTGTCCAACGCGGAAGTTCCTACCACTGGGTGAGACAGAACATTCCAGCGTATAATCCACAGAGAGCGCAGTCGACCGCAACTCGCATCTTCAAGTTGCGATTGGGCTCCATGTCATTGTCATGTGCCCACCACTTTATCCATGTGGCTGATATGTTGAGGAAATTCCCAGTGAGCAGTGGGCCATGGGTGTTGGAGGGCATCGCTTACACATGAAGGTCTTGGTAGCTATGGCAGCCGCCAGCGTAGTGAGAAACATGGACCATCTCTGCCAGGAAGCTGTTGACAGATAATATCTGTAAGTCGCAAAGTCGCTCGCTTGCGGTCCATCCCCGCCTGGACTCTCGACTTTGCGATTCAGGCTGACCTCGTCATCGTCGTCGCTTGACGTGATGCTCTTACATTGGACTGCCATGGTGGGGGTCTTTTTCTCATCTGTACTCTCAAGGTGGGTATTACACTCATTGCACTCTGGAGTGTCAGTACAGGCGGATCTCTGAGAATATTGAGTTGAGATCGATCCATATCCATCTAGGACGATGACTTGATCCGCGTGAGGCAGTTGATGCTCTGGCAAACCGTTAGCAAAGACGCATCTGCATATACATATATTGCATCCATGCGTGCCTTACCCAGGCTTGTCGTCATGATCACAGTCGTTCCGAGCCTCCTAAATAAGCCCCAAGGACCTAGTAACTCGTCGAAAACATGCTCTTTTGTCACTGGGTCAAGACTAGCTAAGACATCATCAAGGATAACTAGGTCTGTCCTGGCGTAGACTGCACGCGCTAACGCCTTATTCATATTAGTATAATGATATATCAAGTAGGACGTAGATTAATCTCACTAAACGCTGCTTTTGTCCCCCACTGAGAGACACGCCCTGTGTCCCAACGAATGTCTCATCGCCATCAGGAAAGAGTTCGATATCTTTTTCAAGGCCGCAGGCCCTGATGGTCTGTTTATATCTGTCTGCACAGAATGTGCTAGCCCCCAGAACGTTTTGCCTAATCGTGTCGTTGACGAGCCACGGTGTCTGGCTACAGTAGGCAATCTGAGAGGCATTTACAAGTATCGTGCCCGTGGTGTATGTCGTCTCTCCAAGAATAGCCTGGAGCAACGTGGACTTCCCACAACCTACGGGTCCAATGAGCATTGTCAGTGACGAGGGATATATCCTAAATGATAAGTTGTGTAGGATGGGGCCATGCCACCCCGTGGACACATCCTCAGCCACTACGCAGGGAGGTGGACTGTTTTCGGATTCCACTGGGAAGGAGAGCTGCTGGCGATTTTGGCTGGCTTCATGTTCGCTTGCACACAGAAGCTCTTGGATGTGACCAATACAGCCGGCAGCCGAAGCCACATTGGCGATGTTCTGCAGCAAGGCCAAGAGCGATTCGCCACAGAGCTCAAGCAAAGCTAGGCAGGTAAAGGCACGTGGGCTATCGAGGGTCCCAATCTCTCCATTTTCAGAGCGCGACACAAACATGTAAATTGCAAATGACACAGTCGGTGTCAGAATGGAATGCATGCTTCCTGGTTGAGCGTGTGAGCATTGCTTTCCAAGGTCATAGTCTTGGAAATCTCTTACCAAGTGTAAATATAGTCATTGAAAATGAACGAGAATCTTTTGATGCCGAGATCTCGTCCAGACGCAGGGCAGTCAGAATTGTGTGAAGCCGGTCGACGAGCCCTGACATCTTGACCCCCTTGGCTCCGTTGATGAGCTCTACTGTTATAGATACCCGTCTTTGAATTGCGTCGACCCATGCAGCCTGCTTCTGGATAGCATAGGGTGCCAGTAGGGCCACCCCAACGACAGCCACTGATGTTGTGTCAATATCCAATCACTAACCTCGTCGGGTGGAGAACTGACCCAAAGAGAGAAGCATGGCTGCTATGCTGGTCTCATAGAGCTCTCTATAAATGAACCAAAAAAAAAGCCCCAGTTCAATTGGCGCTGCCCAGCATTCGTAATATGCCTGGAGACCAAGACAAATCCGTTCGATGTCTGTACTGATGGCAGTGATTACGCGGTCTTGGTCTTGCGATGCCGGTAGGCGCAATGATTGATCGTATATCATTGTTATCAAAGCACTTCGCATCATTGCGATGAGCCGGACGGCTTTGTGCTTTGATAGAGCCAGTGTTATCTATTGTATCAAAATACCAACTGTTAGTGACCACCTCGTTCATTATCTGCAAGAACATACCTACCCCCATGCCACCATACACCAGAGCAAACGCTGCAATAAGAAGGATTCCACGACCGCGCGCATTGTCGCTATGAGGGAGGGCGAATAACTTGACTGCTCTGCGAATAAGGTACGGCTGTGAAATTACAAGTCCAACGTATGATAGTCGAGGGATGACACAGGCTAGTATCTCCCAATAGAAAGCCCGAATAGCCAGATAGAGCAATGTGTGGGGCTTGGTCTTTTCTTTGGCTATATCAATCCATTTACGGTTAGTGTTCCAGTCAGACCTGAAGCTCTTTGAATAGTGACATACTTTGCTCCCATAGCACTGCAAGATGGTGCTTTTTGGTGGTAGGAATCATCGTAGGTTCCAACGAAAACAGGTCATGAAGCGTAAGCCTTTTTCCCATCCCTAGAACAAAGAGGGGATTGAGCCACCAGAGAAGGCCTCTGCCTACTGGACCTCCTACCTCTTCGGGGCTACGAATACTGGATTCTGGATGCATGAAGCGCGTCTTAGGAAACGATTCAAATACCAGAAGGACAGACTTGATCCCCAACCCCGTAAGACAGACATTTGCGACGCGATTTAGTCCATCAACAGACCACAGCGTCCGTATGTGCACAACATCGAAGAGGATCATGATGAGAGGGTACAGCACGAGCACTGTTGAGGGGCGCAAAGAGCGCCGGTGCTCTATATGCGACCCAATGGCGAGGGCGATGGTGGCTATGGTCGATAGAATGGCGGCCGCAGAAGACAAGTATGTCTGCGGGCTGGAGGCGTATAGCACCAACTGGACGATTAGGGCTATTATTTGTGCTGAATATGCTGTCTAGACATTGTCATAAGCTTTTACACATATGAGTTTGTTACTAACATCGTAACCTACCATCTTGCACCAGTATAGCCACCGCCGCGTCACCATGATCTTTTCGTGTCGTAGCTGGGACATTCGCACCACTACCCAAACGATACTGATGGTAGAGGGTACGATGGAGTAAAAGACCTCTTCGAACAAGAGAGTGAAATCAAGGCCATTGTAACAATCTTGATTCACGATCGGCCCAAATTGGTTATGGTCTTTTATCGAGCACGTTGACGATGTAGCCCTGAGGGCCATTGGTTGAGTCATGGTTCCCTTTCATATGAACGATTTCTCAATTAGTAACGGTTGAAAGGGTATATCAGTAGCAACTGGGATCGTTTATTGTCCAGGCTATTCTCAGCTTTGCGGGTTAATTCTGTTCCATCTTCCTCGGATCTGAGTATTCTCTGAATGTGCCACAGGGAGCCCAAGTGTTACGCGTTATCGTCCAAACTGCCCCCCTTAAAATCCAGGATAAAATCATACAGAATGAGAGCATCAAGCACATGAAAGAATTGCCAAAAAGAGAATTACAATAACTGGTAGGTTTCGGTTCCTCGAATTATCTGGTTGGCAAGTAGATATGTCACAAAGGCGTGCATGTCGCAGGATCAGCTGTGTAGGCTCTAAAGACCCCTTGCGTGAGCTGTAGGAATATAGTGACCTCCATAATTCAATATATACGAGTGAAAGCTGTCACAAATCCGGAAAGTCCTGGCGTGAAATAAGGACGGGTCGTGCATTGCATGGCTCGACTCTGATGTCTGGCAGCTGTCATCGCAAGTGCCTGTCGTTGAGCCGATCAAAAAACCAGGGTTTTCCTAGTGGACGCTGTCCTATAAGTGTATCTCAAATGTAGAAAAGAGAGTTGGATAGATAAAGAGTTGCTTAATTCTATGACGGGTTGATAGAAGAGAAGATGATGGAAGATGTTGACAATATGGTGGAAGTTGAAGACGTTGATCAAGTGATTGACGTAGGTGATAGGCTCACCTGACCGACCGGTTTCTCACTTCTGGCCGTGTCTAAAATGTGTTTTCCAGGTTGGATATGATGGTAATATCTAATTCATAGTATTACACCGAAAACAAAAGAACCAGCCTTCGTCTAGAGTCCCTCTGTATATCATTCGGCCTCCATGACACCCCCAATTCCGGCAAAAAAGATAGCTATGTGGTAGACCACTGACGAGCCCAGCTCAAAGCAAGACAGAGAATGCTGATTGCTAGAGAAGAAACGGGAACCGTGATGAGAGCAGATGCAAAACGTGGTGCAGCCATAGACCAAAGCAAAGCCGGATTTCCAACCATTAGCATTGACAAGCAATGCGCCATTAACGCACACAGTCCAAAACCCATAAACAGTGACTGTGTTGCATATATCAAAGCTCCTGGAATCCATTTTAAAAACTCTTTGGATGATCCTGCCCTGGGATTGCCTTGCAGCAATCGCCTGGCGTTCCAGGCCCACCATAGAGGCCCGCTCAGGTTGCTCACCAGGGTCTGTATCGGAACAATAATGGCTGAGTAACGATGCAGTCCATGGAAGGCATTGCTGATGTCTAGAGATTCGATGTTGCGACGACGTCCCGTGGCGTATAGAGAGCATTCACCCAGGATTATGGCGGTTGCGCCGGTTTCAAATGGGGTCAATTGAAGGGAAGATACTGTGACTCGGTTAGCCTGGGCAAGACCTTCCCGAGTGTGATATAGTCTCTTACCCAACAGGCTCAATTGAAAACGGTAAACAAGGAAAAGCGGAATATCTGACACTCTCGACATGCTGATTAAAAAGAGGTTGAGGATTTCCAGCACCACGGACGTTATGTCTGTACGTTTGTTAATCAACAGCTCGTTATATAGACGAGGAGCGTTCATCATACCGGCGCTGGACTGATGCTTCTCTTCAAACCGAGAAGAAAAACATAGCAAGGCAAATGCGGCTACCAGTCCTAGGAAGAACGTTTGCGCTAGAAGGACCTGATCTATTTGCTGCAGTGCCGAGATGGTTCTTTCCGAGACGAACGGTACCTGCCCTGGCATGTAATGGGCGGTAGATACCACTTTCAGAACGAAAGAAACCAGCGATAGACTCAATGCTCCTACCCCAGCAGCCAGAATATAGAAGGGACTATGGTGCATAAGTCGCGCAAGGGTTTTGACCGACTGGGCACTCGTCGTAACATAAGTGGTTGAACAGAGGGCCCATATGACAAAGGTTTTATCTATCGAATTGAATGTATGGTCCGTTGTAATATATTCCCTCCACAGATAGGTTATAATTTGGAGCGCCAGGGCCTGTAAGACATGGGTTGTTAATCCATTTGCCGTGAGACGGGTTCTGGTGAGAAGAAGGTATGCTAGCCAAACGAACGCCGTCAGTGCCCAAAACTCAGGCTCCCTCGCAGCGCCCCAGGGGAAGATCATGGTGAAGATATATGACATGTTAATTGCAACGATAACCCTTACACAACCTTTATCAAATTGTGTGTATCTATGGCAGGCCCATAGGGCGACCAGAGTTGTTGCGACTGCGCCTGCGACACCTAGATAGAGAAGGACTCTGCTGCGACTGTTAAGCGCAGCGTTATTCACAAGTTCCTGAGCAGTTTTGGAAGCCTGGAAATATATTATCAATCTATGCATTGGGCTCTATATGGCATTACCAGAGGAAAGTTACCGTTGAAAGGAGCGATAAAGAATCAGTCAGATTAGATGCGTCAATCGACATACCAAGCTGAGCCCCATTCTGCCAGAGCAACCATAATTGCTTTTCTGTCGTCTCCCAGAGAGGAAGAAAGTCGGGTATAAAAGCTCCAAGATTGTCGCGCGGCATTGGAAGACCGAGAAGGCCCGATATAGTAGGAACAATGTCCAACTGGGAAACAGAGTTGTAATATTGAAAACGGCCTTCGCCGCGATTGGGAGGGATATATGCATGGGGACCTCTCAAAAGGCCTTGCAGTCTGGGCGACAAAAACAACAAGGCTGCAGATGTCTCGCCGGCAGAGTTTCCTCCATGCTCTCCTTGGTCATTCATTCCATGGTCACCAAGAAGGACAAACAGCGTCGAACTCAAGTGTGGGCTCGTTGTCATTGAATTGTAAATATTTTTAACCACTTCATCCATCTCACCTTGTTTTTGGTGCATATGTGGACTATCGGCCCCGTCCATATGACCGACATGGTCAATTCCTGGGAAGTGGACCACCATTGTACTCCAGTCATCGTTCGGTAATTCTTCATCGATATAAGCACCCACAGCACGATCGATGAACGTGAAGTCCTGAAAAAAAAAAAAAGAAAAAGGTCAGCCCTGGCGGCAATACTGTAGATCAAGCGTTCGTCATACCGGGGCAAAATTCACATTGTAGCCCTGACTTCGATCAAAGGTCTCGGGAAAGAGATCCAACCAAGTGTTATCGCCGGCAAAGGTCAAGTTTCCCCGGAGTTCAGCCTTGAGGTGATCCAGCCACGCTTGCCCTCGAGGAATGGCAGCACCGCCTGACGAGTCTTGGAAATTGAGAAAGACCTCTGCGTACGACGGGCTAGCGCCCACAGTCATGGACTGGATGCAAGACCTTGTGAGCGTGGGAACTGTCGCCTGAATCGTATAAGGAAATGCTGCACCGGATTGTATCAGACTTGGTCTGTATCAGCTACTCGTGTCAGTTTATATTGGCATGGCTGAGTGTCTACCTCCGTGTGAAATTGAACCCAGATCTTTCCGAGTATACGAAATCACTGCCCTTTTCTGTCAGTTGGGGCATAAGGATAGCACCGGGAGAGATGTACTACTTACCTTCGAAGAGCATCCACCACCATGAAAACAATCTTGTCAAATGGAGCAGTTCCGGAGAGATTGCGGTAATCAACATGTGGAGGCTCATTTTCTAGAAGCTCGGAGAGAAGTGGTTTTGGCTGAAAGAAGCCTGAAGCAAAGAGAAACAGTGAGAGTAGGCCCAGTCCATGGCACAGAACCAGCAACGCGGCTCTACCAATAGAAGACATAGTCTATTTGGGCATGTCAATAAGAAAAATAGGTAAAAAAAAGAAATGGTCAAAAGGGAACTGGCCGTTAGAATCTCTATAGAAGTTTTGTTTCCACGGTAGCAACAAACAATAAACAATCCAGTGGAAGAAGCATAACAGTGACCCCAATGTGACCAAAATGCCCGCAAAGATGATAGAGACCTAGATTAGACTCAATGAAACCAGTGTAGTACCGGGCTGTCATTGTTAGATCAACTATTGATCTATGCAACTGATACATACAAGAAAATACTTTTATTGAAAGTAGTATCTTCCGGGATAATATGACCTCTTCCTGTGATACATCCTGGTGATTCTCCTGACAACATGTCAGATATGCTGAGCTCACATTTATCATATGAATGCCCAAATATGACCTGACTAATACTCCACCGTGGGTGATTAATTTGAACTCTCTAGTGTATACGAGAAAAAGATGACATGGCTGAAACGCCTGATGTAAACGGGATAATCATCTAGAAACGCGTTGAGAGGAAGGTTGGAATCTTCAGAGAAACCATTCCAGCATTACCTGAGCTTGCTTTGCAATTACAGAAAGGAAAATGGTCCGCAGCCAGTCTCCCTCGGTAGCCATCTATTGTTGATTAACCTTGGCCTTCTTCTCAGCCTCTCTATACGCGTCTTCTTCCGTATCGCTACGCACATCTTCACTATATCCTTTCCTTACAGCTCGCATAGTGACTTGAACAATCTCGACAGACCAAGCCACGCACATAAGCTCTAGCAGCAGAAGGAAGACGACGATAATGGACTTGAACACCGGCGTCATGCAGACTGGGGCCTGTGCGTCCCAAAATGGGCCGGCTAGACGACCCCAAGAGTGGCAATCATTGCCAGTCTCGTTTAGCTGGCGTATCACCCCCGAGTAACAGCCGTAGGGCATTTCTGCTGGTATTCCCCGAATGAAAATCCAGCAAAATCGCACGAAAATAACATGGCGAGACACAATCCAAACGACAACAAAAGTGGCAAAGGAAACGTTTCCACTAGTCTTCCAATTAAGGTACTGGAGGATCTTCGTAGACTAGATACGCGGTTAGACCGATGATGCGCTACACAGTTGGGAGATACTTGTGGATAGACATACGCATAGAAAAACGTCGGCAGCTTCCATCAGATTCGAGACCACAAGGATCGCGTCATGCATGCCGTACACGTAGTTAATCCAAAATAAAACGACGGTAAGAACGTGGTGCGCCATGTACAGGGCGTAATCGCTTCGCTTTTTCTCCACGTTGACCACAATAATCTGGCTCAGCCAAAATGCCAGGCTGGTAAGGATGTAGAATTTTAGTTTCCCGTCGAGCTGCTTGGACATGAATGTGGCAAAAAAGGCCCATCCATCCATCCAATGCTCGGATTGTGTCCAGATGTACTGTGCAAAAAAGTATTAGATGACGGTGTCTTCTGGCCTCAATAGGTAATTAACTAACCATTCCCAGCGTCCACATAGAGAGACAGTACATGCCTAACCATGTTTGCTCTCCAAAGCGCTTGGCCTTGTGCTTTCCTAATCCCATGCGCCTGCCTATGGGCTCAAAGACGTATTTCACCGAGACACTCCACATTGTGGTTAGGAGGATGGTCGTAGCAGTTATAAAGTATATGTCTTTCCATCCTCGTCCATAGTTGCCTGTATTTGAATCATAGTACGGTAGATCGAAACTCGTGACTCCAGTTTGTTTTGCCCAAGACAGGGGTCCTTTTGACACATACTGGACGCCGACGAGGGACAAGAGTATCCCAGCAAAATGCCCTTCATTTTGACACTCATTTAGCTTTGACCCTGACAAGCTGGGAATATAAAAACCATGTAGCCTATGAAGAGGTCGGGAGAATATGAAGAGAGAAAGAACATACAGTTTGTATTCTTCGTTATCCCGCTCAAGGGACGAGACGACATACTTGACTTTGGATAGACGGCTTTTTTGAATGTTCAATGTGAAGTTTGCTCATGCCAGTGGGATAACAATGATATAATCCTCTAAGCCCAGATAGGTCATAATTTGGAATTTGTAAGATAGACAGATTTCTGACATCTGATATGTGAAATACCGTGATGTGATATCTCATGCACGAAGCTACCTGAACCTACATAATATAAGACCATAACGATTGAGTTAGTACTGATGATCTTTGCTTCGCTGGAGCATTAATGATAGACGTTTGAAGTTTTGACAGAAGAACTATGTCTCAACTCTCCGTTTATTGTGGCGATCGACAATACCTGCTAACCCTAAGCCCTCCTTTTGAAAAAGTCAAAGATGAGAAAGAAAAGATTCCGGTACGGAAATTTTGCAGTGCCTATACAAGGAAATTCGCTATGTCTGACACAGTCTCAGTTGCAGAATCCCGCCAAGCTCTGCACACGCCGATAGAACATAGTCCAAATCCTCCTGGGTATGAGTGGCCGACACGCAGAAGCGAATCCGCGAAAGAAGCAGTGGAGTACCCGGGAAGCCAACGACAACCACTGAGATCTTGCGCCGGAGCATCTCCCGGGAAAAAGCTGGCATCTTGGCTGGGTTCAAGAGCAGAGCGGGGACGACCGGCGAATCGTCGTCACCGAAGACTATATAGCCAAGGCGTTTTAGCCCCCGACGAAGATACCTAGAGTTCGAGAGTAACTGCTTCAACCGTCTGTCACCTTGACCACTACTGACGATGCGGATAGATGCAAGAATTTGGGCGAGAATGGCGGGGGCAGGAGCTTCGCTGTATATTGAACCCGGGTTTGTGGCGCGCAGCTTTTGGATCACGGCCCGGTTCGCTGCGATGTAGCCACCCACGGCCCCGAACGACTTGGTGAAGGTTCCCATCAGAATATCGACGTCCGCAGGGTCTACGTTATAATGGTCGCAGATTCCTCTGCCGCTCGGTCCAATCGCACCTATCGAGTGTGCTTCGTCGATGAAGAGGTAAAACTTGTAGCGCCTTTTCAAGGCGATCAGGTCTGGCAGATGGCACAGTGTTCCTTCCATAGAGTAGAGCCCTTCGACAACGACCAGAACCTTCTTCCACGGGACATGCGAGCATGCCGCTTCCCGGAGCTTCGTCTCCAAGTCTCTCAAATCGTTGTGTTGGAATGTGGCAAGCGTCGCTCCCGACAGACGGGTGCCAAACCGAATAGAAGCGTGGTTTAGCTCGTCTGAAATAACCAGACATCGAGCATCTACCAGCACAGGGAATATATCTGCATTTGTTGCAAAACCCATCGAAGACACCATGCAGTCTTCCTTGCCCACGTACGACGCGACCAAGGCCTCGACCTCCACATGGAGATTGTGCGTGCCCACCTCTGCACGGCTGCTGGCTGAGGCGATACCACATGTTTGGATTGAGGCTGCCACCAGGGACGCACAAGGACCCTCAGATTCTGCGAATCCCAAATAATTGTAGGAACTCAGATTCAGCGTTGTAGTTGGGAGTCCATTGGCGCCGTCAACAAGCGTGATATGTCGTCCGGGTACCCCGGAGGTCACACGCTCAAAGCAGTCTTCCATCCGCGCATGGAGACGACGGAGGTAGAAGTTATCAAATCCAGGACTGAGCGGCGCATATCCATTGTGAGTCGTCAGCGTCTGGTAGTGTGCTGGATAGAGCCATTTTCCAAAGAGATCTCGAAGCAGACCTGTGATGATAAGGATGCCAAAACTGATGAGCGTCGTGATGCGATTGTACAATGGGATCTGGTTCGAGTCCGACTTCTGGTGCTCCAGGGGTGAGTGTAAGACGCGTGAGTGGGCCTCAATCTTTGTGTCTGGCTTTCGCTTGCTTCGGAACAAAAGCGATGAGCTTCGCAGAACCGGTGGTGATTTAGACATGCGATGGCACGCAATGATTGCTAATAAGAGGATATAAATCGGTAGAGCCATGCTTCCCGTGGTCGGTTTCAAAAAGATTCCTGTCTGGCCTTAACAACTCTGGATCTGAGAGAACCACTTTTATTCGCACTGCGCTCGATCAAGTGACAAGGCACCCGACCAAGCTCATTCGTATAATGTGACTTATCCCCCTGAGGGAGACAGCGCCAACTATAGGTGTAGTATCTGCCATCCCTAGAATTAGGGCTTTGCGAAAGTCCTGTATAGCGGATTAGATCTCAAGATACGGTAGGCTGGCCACCAGTTGTATTGGAATCTTCTTTCCCCACGGAAAATGCCAAAGTACTTTCACATACGGAACACTGAAAAGCCGAGAATATTGTTATCCTGAGTTTCTTATGCAACCTGTGATCTAGTAGATAATACCATACCTGTAAAGTGGATCCAAACCACGAAGAGAGATGATCTATCATTACCTGACAGAAGCCAGAGCTTATTATGTTCTCCCAGTCGACATGGCCTTCTGTAACTAAGTGACGTGTAAACAGGCTAAAGTTTGCGCTGCAACACATTATCGAACTGCACATATCCATTCCAAATGCCCGACTTTCCGGGAGAAAGCACCCCATTGGGATCCAGCACATCCTTCAAGCGTCTAGTAAACTTATTGATCGCAAAGTCGTTGAAGTTAAGCTTGGCCGCAATCTGGTCCATGTAGCGCACATGTGTGCGGTACTCCATATATCCCTGCTCCGCACCATCATGCAACAAATTCCTGCACAACCCGAGGACGCGTGCCTCCTCTCTGAGCGTGTAGATGACCAGCTCGATTCCGACCACGTAGCGCGGGTAGACATGGAAGTCGGCAAAGAAGTCGAATTTTGCGTCAATGGTGCGTTGCTTTGCAGTCAGGTACCACTCGTACAACTCACGTCCGGATGGAGGGATGATGGGCGAGAAGTCGACGTGTGCCCCGCCCTTCTCAGATCGGCTGTCGACGATGCCCAGGGGCCCAAGCGTCGGGATACCACTGTGCGGAATCTGTTCTTCTTTGATCTCTGCTGTGGTGATGGCGCGGCCTGGGGATCCGGGAAACTCGCGCCATTCGATCTTCACGCCTGGGATTGTGGAGAACGCGCGTTGTACGGTTTGGATCAATGCTGGGAGCATTTCGACTGAGCTGTATAGCGAGAAGTAGGCTTTCCAGAATCCCCAGTTATGTTCCGCTCGGATCCTCTCGAGTACGTCATAAGGTACGTATGAGTTGGGCTTCATGTACTGGGCCAGTTTGGCGTGAACCTCGGGGACATTGGATGTAAGCGCGATGCGGAAGATGTTGGCGATGGAGGGTGAGTTGAGGATGATGGAGCGGCGCATCAGGTCTGACAGAGTCCCGGTTAGAGGGATAAGATCTGCTTCCTCGGGAACGCTGACTTCGAGGGTAGCGTACGCCTCGGGGGCGGGAGTGATATGCATGCCAATCTTGGTGACTACACCTGTTTCTTGTTAGTGATTGAGTTGTTGAGATGGGAGTGATAACGTTAACGCTTACCGAGGTTGGATTGGTAGAACAGACCGTCAAGGGTTGGACCGAATCCTCTTGTTGAATGGTCAGTCAATATATCACTGGTTTGCATAGGGCAGCCAGTGAAATGTGAACATACCCCTTGTATAGCGCAAACGTTTTATTATAATTCATCGCTCCCATACCCGTCCGAAGCAATTCACCATTTGGCAGCACCACTTCCATGCCGCACTGCGATTGCGAATGCTCTCCATTGGGCGTATATCCAAAGCCTCGGTCCATGGTGTTTCCCAAAACAGAACCCCATGCAATAGCCGGCACCGATGGCCAGAGACTCAGGCCCCGTCGTTGAATTTCCTCGTAAAGGTCGAAGAAGGATACACCCGGCTCGACTATCGTGTACCCGTACTCTTCGCTCACTTCGATGATCTTGTTCATTCGGTGCAGATCTAAAACAACGCATCCTTTGACGACAGAACTGGATCCACCATATCTATGACTGTTAGTAATATGCAGATGGCATAGGGGCTAGAGATATCATGGTATTACCCCAGATTCTTTCCCCGTGACACTGTCCACAAACACACTTTGTGTTTATTTGCAAGCTTCACGACCTCCTGGACCTCTTCCACAGTACTGGGTCGAACGGCACCGCTTGGTGCGTGGATCTCTGAGGTTGAGAATGGATCGCCGTAAGATTTCCGGCCTTGAGTACCCTCGAGTGCACCATGACTGGGCGTGCGGGAAATGTTGGCTTCTCCGAGCACACGCGCGACGTCGTCAAAGAAGTTGCCCAATGCTTGGGGGTTGACGGTTGGAGAACTATTGGGTGCCATTATGTCGCTGTTGCTAGTTGAGGATTGCGACATCTCTACAGAGAGCTATGGATATACTTATTATATGCAAATTCCCTTTTTTCTAGGTCTTGAACTCATGATCAACAACAGCTCCTACTCTTTGCGGGGATAGTTGCCAACAGCCGGGTATACCGGGGGAAGCTCACACGCGGTCAGTCCCCCAACAATTCGGCCTGTGGTATGGACCCACCTCGCTCGCTCCAATGAAATTTGGGATCAGCGCTGACTTTGGGGATACCGGGGGAGGAATGAGTGACCGGGGAATACACATAATCATAACTTAGACCGAGATAATGCTAGCTAGACTCAATATCTAAACTTTGATCGCCCCTCTTTCGGATGTTTAACACGGTTAATACAATTCGATCAATCATTAGGGAATATTCCTGGTCCTCTGGCGAATTTTGCAGTTTCAAGCCATTTATACTAGCTATACATATTGTGTACCTACGTGATTTTTATAGACCTCTTGGGGCTAAAAGTGGCTAGAAATGATATCTTACGGAATTGAGTAGAAGTATATATGTATTATCAGTTGAATTTCAAAGCAAATAATCAACAAACAGTGTTCAGTCTATGATGATGTTCTATGCCAAATCATGTACACCATAAATCACGTTCCTCGCCAGTCCCATCTGCCCTAATCTCTGAGAATGCCCCAAGCCCAGCCTACAATTCATCGCCCTCAACCCAATTGCCATGCAGTCCCTGCCTCAACCGAAGCGGCAGCAGGATGACAGCCTTTGTCTTGGTGAACTCTCTGGTATCCAACAGGTGCAACTCGCTGCACATGGAAATATAGTTATTCACCAGAGCCATAACATACCCATCGCCCTCAGCTGTAGAGCCGCGTCGCCGAATGAAAATTGGTTCTTGCACCATATGTGTCTTTCCCGGGCAGTAGATCTCTGTCACTCCAGTTTCAATATTCAAGTGCGCAAGAGCGTTATACAGCGGGTATCCACCACCTAGTTGAGGCATGATAGTCGGAAAATCAGTTCCGAGGGCAGGGTTCATTAGGTCGAAGAAGCAGTGCTTGTACGATTGGGTGGCGAAGCGGTCGTCAATGCGGTAGAACTCCGAATTGTCGCTTTGGAGAACCGTTGGGCTCACCAAGTTGAGATCCTCGGATTTGGGGTCGATGGTGAACCGGGTTAGCTGGGAGTGGATGGAGCTCGGCTCAGGAGAGTTTCCTTGC
Source organism: Aspergillus candidus (assembly GCF_002847045.1). Taxonomy (NCBI): domain Eukaryota; kingdom Fungi; phylum Ascomycota; class Eurotiomycetes; order Eurotiales; family Aspergillaceae; genus Aspergillus; species Aspergillus candidus. The sequence goes on along the minus strand of NW_020194013.1, from coordinate 202,449 downwards.
GCATCCGGCCACCAGAAGAAGACGTTTTTCTCGCTCAGTCCGAGGTCGAGTACGACGTTACCGGATTCGTCTTCGTAGGCGTTCGCTACATGGCCCGGGAATGAGTTTTGGTAGCGGAACCACTGAGAAGGTGTGTGACAAATGATTAGATGATTGGGATATTAGAGATAGGGTGTGGGGAACATACCTTGAGATTGGATGGCTTTGCTCCCCGTCGTGGGAGGACTCCAATGAAGAATGGAGTTTCGGGGCTCCACTGCCAGTGCTCGCCGCCCTGCTTCATTCTCTCAATATCGCAGACCTGAGGGATGATGGGGAAAAGGACCTAAGATAACAAGAGGAACAATGTCAGAAGAGGGTTTGCTAAAAATACAAGAATCATTACACCACTCACCCAGTTTTCCGTGACAGCAAAATCGTGAATCATAGCCACAACAGGCGCAGTCAACCACACGGTTTCCAAGAAATTGCCGTCGGATCCAATGCGGTAATAACATATATCAGGCGTTCCATCGCCCTTGGCTTCGTATCCGAAGCAGAGCATCTCCCCCGTGCGCGGGTCGAATTTCGGGTGTGCGGTGAATGTCAAACTGGGCAACTGTCCATCGAAGTCATATAGGCCGCTTGTCTCGAGGGTGTGAGGATCCAACACATATGGTGGAGAGTCTTCCTTCAGAGCCAATAATTTGCCATTGAAGTGAACGATATTTGTGTTGGCAGTGGTGCGGCTCACGAATTCCACGGCATCGGTGAACTTGTTGCGGTATTTGCCTACAAAAAGAAATGAGTCAGTCCAATCTATGTGGGCTTGCGAACGGCGAGGGTTGATACCAAGCAATGCTCTTTGAGCCTTTCGTTCCCGGACGAATTTCTCTGTTCGGACATAACGCTGCTTGAAGGAGACGACTCCGTCTTTGATTTTGAAGGCGCTGATACTGCCGTCGCCGTTAAACCACTGTTGTCACGTCAGCTGTTCTGCTATCTTGGGATTGAAGATTCGCATAAATTCGCTTACTGGATCATTCTCGATGAAGGGCGAGAACTGGGGATCGGGCATAACCCGATAGAATGTCCCATCGATGTCTTCCGGGATCTCGCCATGGACTTCCAGATTGAGGACTTCTCCTTCCATTCGACATGGCTTCATGAACCCGGAAAATTGCGGGCGATTTGGAAAATCTTTCTGGGGCTTTTGCGAAAGAACGGACATTTTGATTGTTATCTCAAAGGCAACAGGGAGAGAAGATCGTGTGTAGCAAAAAGGATAATCAAGTTTGATCCTGTAGATACATCCAAACAATAACTTTTTATTTAATCATCACAGGACTTGAATATGATGAAGGGGGTACAACCTCGCGTGATCTACACTTCTGTTCCCCCCCCCGACGGAATAACGGTGAGGCGGCTTATATACCCCCGGTATCCCCGGAGAGGCTTTTGGGCGGCTTCGTCTATTCGGAGCATCCACTGGGCCATTTCCCGCTTACACGTCATGCAGTGGAGCCTTCGAAACAACTCAAGGTTGGATATATAGGTGATCATTTCAATAATGTATAGCTCATTTCGATCGTGCTGGGTGGGTAGCTTAACCCCGGCGTTCCGAGGTCTTAGGGATAGTGTATGTTGGGAGAATACTCAGGGTTATTTATAAGAGGAGCCACCTGCCAATGTCTGGGCAGTAAAATACAAAGTTAACAATCATTTTCATGAGACAATCAACATGATCTATCTTACCTATGGGACCATTGTGGTGGTTTCATGGTTTGTTGGAACTTGTGTGTATAATGTATTCTTCCATGCTCTCAAGACCATCCCAGGCCCTTTTATGGCTAAAATATCTCGATGGTGGATTTTTAAGCTTGAAAGGAGAGGAAATACTCACGTGGAGATACTTGAATTGCACCGGAAATATGGTATGTTACCACCACTGAGTAGGCAGTAAACTACTACTATCAAGTATTCATCGACACACAACAGGACCGATGTTGAGGATCTCACCCAACGAGATCTCAATAAACGACCCAGAAGCCTCTAGCATCGTTTACGGACAAACATCGAAGTTCGAAAAGTCCAAGTACTTCTATCGTGCTTTTGAAGACCAGGCTCCCAATCTCTTTACAATCCGGGACCATCAGCAACACGCCAAAGATAAGAGTCTCATCTCCCATGCGTTCTCCAGGGCAAATATTATTCAACACGAGGGATCCATATATGGCAAAGGCCATTATCTGATGAATCGTTTTACCCAAAGCGCAAAGGATGGACAGATCATCCCACTCTTCCCGGCATTCCGTTGCATGACGCTTGATACCATCTCCGAGTTCGCTTTCGGAAAGTCTGCCGGCGCGCTACAACTGGAAGATTACAAGTCTCATATTTTTGAAGCCATTGACAAGGCGACTCACTCGGTACCGTTTGTAGGTGTCGTCTCCTGTCAAGCAAGCGAAATAAGATGTTAAAAATTCCAGTTTCAACAATTCCCTATCCTGCGAGAATGTATTCGGTGGGCGAGTTACTACAATCTGAGTGCCGTTCCAAACGGATTTTTGGAACTGGCGCAGATATCCGATTCAGGGTTTCAACAGATGCATACAACTGAGACTTGGACCATGTTCAAGAACATGATGTCAGCCGCGGAGAAAAAGTCCCGGAAGCTGACCAAAGAGCACTTGATCTCTGAAGCCATTGTAATGTTCGTTGCCGGAACGGACACAACCGCAGCTGCGCTGGCAGTTACTCTTCATCATCTTCTCCAACAACCGGATATCTATCGGAGACTCCAAGACGAAGTGCGGACAGTCATGCCCACACCGGACTCTCGACCGACCGTCCCCGAACTGGAGGCCTTGCCATTTCTCAATGCATGTGCCAAAGAGGGCCTCCGGATCTCTTGTCCTAGTCGAACGCGACTCCCCCGGACCGTCCCTGCTAGTGGATGGAGCTTTGGAGGACATTACCTACCCGCTGGAGCAAGTTTCATCTTCCCATTTCCCATTCCCTTTCCTCAGACTGACCCCTTGCAGACAGAAGTGAGTGCCTCACCTTTATATGCCCTCCATGATGGGGTCATGTTCCCTGCTCCCACCACCTACAACCCAACGCGATGGCTAGTCGACGAGGATCTCAAGCGAGAGATGTCGGCTTACTTCCATCCTTTCTCGCGGGGAACGCGACAATGTGTTGGACAAACGTAAGACCTACTACTGTCTGATGAGATACTGGTGCTGATAATGTATAGCCTATCACTCATCGAGCAGAAGATTGTGCTATCACTGTTTGTTCGCCGGTTCAACCCCCAAGAAGTTATGAGGAAGAATCTCAACATACAGGAGGCGATTACTATAGTACTGGATGATGAGGTTGATGTGCGACTTAGCTTGGCGACAGATTAAGTGTGAGATGGGTGGACATAATATGAAATACATTCAAATGTATATAAAACCTGAGATAAACTGGTATAGAAAACCTAGGGATCGATTCTCGCTTGTCATAGATTCGTTCCTACTCACTGAAGAAAATCCTGGAAGCTACCCATAATAAGGCAGGATACAAGACTCGTGCTAATTATAGCATGCAGAAACAGGCTGATTATCATTTTTGAATCCTCCTTCTGTATATCGAGGAACTCTGTCAATGCCAACGCTCCTAATCTGCACACACTAGTAATTTAATGTTTTCTTTTATTTTTATATACAACGAAGTATATGGATTAACTTGTTAATAGGACTTAAGAATGCTCATATTTGGCCTGTGAGGTTAAAAAGAGTTGTGAGAGATTCATACCCAACACATATACAACGCTTTTTCTTGAGCAAACCTCAAAAACCATATTGAACTGTACTCCGTACACTATCTAAGTTTCCACTGTAACTGTATTACAGTGCGTAATTTAAAATGATCTCAGGCTTGGCAGGACCCAGGGGCAGATCCAGTTGACCAATATTTGTGAAGGCAAATGGGTGTTTATAAGATAGGCAGTACTCAGGACTACCCCCGCAGCATGCTATAACACACACGCATCAAGGTCATCTGTAGGCGCGCACTGTGAAGCCTCAACAAGCAACAGGAGCAAGGAAAAAGGGACACTTCCCCCGCTTCCACCTTGGGATTCGGGATTCCCTAGTTTTTGCAACCAAACGGCTCACCCAGTGATTAATCGGCGAGAAGTGACCCCGGGTCTTTCACTAGTGCAACTCCCGAGCGTCGCCCGCATATTATTCCCAGGTTTCCTTCGGACGAGAGTTCTTCTCACAATTATTCCATGGCAGACCAGCGTCCTCAGTCTTCGACCCCGTCAGTGGGTGATCCCGGTCATATCCGGTTGACGAAAACACAGAATCGGAAACGTCAGAGAGTATCGGTGGCATGTCGCTCCTGTCGGGTCCGCAAGTCTCGGGTATGTTATACGATCGCCGTTCATATATTCTAGCGTCGACGGCTCATTCTTCAATATCACAGTGTGATGGCGCACGGCCGTGTTCAACATGTGAAGATATGGACACGGAGTGCCGATATGAGCAGCCGCACAGCCAGCCTGTAGCGATAACTAACCCCGGCAGCAGTGAACGGTGAGTCAATATATTCAGGATGTCTACACGATCTAAACTCATTCGCATAGGCAAGAGGATGATCTGCTCGAGCAGCGACTACAGGCAATAGAAAAAAGATTGCGGCTATCTGGGCCAGACAAGCAGTTGGATAGCTCTGAAATGAATGCAACCACCTCCTCAACAGTTCAGGAGAACCATGAACCCCGACGTAGTCCAGGAATGAAAGGGCCGTTGGATCAAGACGATGAAGTGGATGGCATGGGTGCCGTGGCACTCAAAGATGGGGCTGACGAAGAAGAATATTTTGGTATAGTTGAATCCATCACTGCAAATCATTTCGTGGGACCCCGTCTAACTATTCGGAAAGGTGCTTCATCTAATGTGGCATTTTTGCGTTTCATTCATGCCGTTGGCGATCCGGTCAACTCGGTCGATAATTTACCTCTTTCAAGCATAGATGTTTCCACCGAAGTTGGCCAATCAAACGATGACCGCTTCGATGCATTCCTGAGAAGACCATCAGGTGTCAGCAGTCTAACCGAGTCCCAGGGAAGAGTTCGCGTGGATCCCTTCGCGCTTGCCCCTCAAACGGAAGCAGACGCCTTGTTACATTTGTTTTTCACCACCGTCAACCTGATGATTCCGTGCATCTATGAAGCCTCATTCCGAGACACGTACAGGAAGCTGCAGATCGACGGGGCTCTGTGTGTGCGGAGATCCTGGCTGGCGACTCTGAATGTCGTGTTCGCTCTCGCGACAAATGTCATGACGGCGACCTCACCGAACATTGAAAGGGCCGCGAGGGCCAGTATGTATTTTGAGCGGGCGATGGAATTGGTGAAATCAGATATCTTAGGGCGTCTTTCATTGGAAATGGGTATGTCCTACCCATATAACATCTTGCGTTCAACCCACACTGACGTGCTTAGTGCAATTATTCCTTTTGATGGAGGCGTATCTTGAAGGAACTACATCTTCATCGCTTGCTTGGACTTTACATGGCCTGGCTGTGAAAGGGGCGTACCAACTTGGTCTTCATGTCATGGACTCAAAGAGCCTATCGCAAACCGATCGGGAAGTGCGCAGGAGATCATGGTATTGGTGTGTTATGAATGATCGGTTAGTGTCTGTAATTCCGTATATGACGAAGTATACTCATGATGATCAGGTTTCTGAGCGTGACTTACGGTCGCCCCCCTTTAATTCCTTTGTCCCATGTGAGATTCGAGGCCAGCGCCTATTTACCATTCAGCAATGTGTCCAGTGCCGTTACCGTATCCAGCCTGGCTTATTTCGATGCTATGATGTAACCAAATTGTCCTCGACGATTTCTGCAGTTTTAACTAATCTTTGATAGATCTATTACTCACATCATGGGCGAAGCCCTGGAACGTCTCTATGACTCAAACCTCGGACTTCGCACCCGTCTCCCCATGGGTGAAAGCCTGCACCAGATCTCCAAACTGCGCTGGAATCTAGCCCAGTGGCAGGATAATCTCCCATCCTGTTTACAAATAACAACCTCCCAAGATACGCTGGATGATGTTCCCTTGACGGTCGGAACCACGAGACTCCGCGTCCTACTTTCTCTCCGCTTCCTTGGTGCTAGAATACTTATTCTACGCCCAGTCCTCAGTCAATTCCTCGATTTGCCGGGCATGACAGCCTCGAGCGAACACCAGTCGGAATGGCTGCGGGACTCAGGTGCTATTTTGCTGGTGGATCTGGTCCGCACGTGCGGCGATCTCCTACAAACCAGTAAGAATATCTTGGCTGGTTCCAGGAATGATCAGAATCTGCTGGGGGCTTGGTGGTTTTCTTGTTATTATAGTATGCGTACCTCTATTCTCATGATGTGTTTGATTAGTACTAACCCCACGCAGCTTTCAACTCCTCCCTTGCGGTCTTGGGAGTCCTTTTGATCAAAAGGATCCCCTCATACTCCGAAAAATTATCTACCATTTCCGTATCTGAATTGCGAGGTCTGCTCGAGACAGCCATGGAAGTCCTACGTGGGTTGAACAAAGGCAGTGAGACCGTCATGCGTTGTCGAGATACGTTGACAAGGCTCATCACCGCATTTGATTTTGATGGTAACAATGCTCATCCATTTATTGACCACCACACTCATGGGACTGACAAACCAATGTGCAGCAAATGTACCCGGATTCGCACCGGCATCATTCTCACTATCTCCATCCAGCGCGTGGGCGTGGCAATTTGTTAATCCGGGCTTGTTCAGCTCGGAGGCATCGTTAAGTCTTGCTCCAGGGACGGCGGATGTTGTGTCTGGCTCTCAATTGCCAACATCGTCGAATCTTGGAGTGCCCCTAGAGCATGACGTCTTTCATTTCCCTAGATGATTTGTCGTGACTCACACGGTATCCACCTTCAGTCTAGGAATGACTGGTAAAATCGGTTCATGTCGTGGATTAGAGGGCATGGAGGTATCGAATGGCGGAACCGGCCAATGTTACGGCTTAGACGGCACGAAGTTTTCCATCAACCGCCCCAAATAACATGGTTTACATGAGATCAGACTTCAGAACTACGTGGCAGCAGGTATGACAGGGCTTTTTCGCGCAGTCGAAGTCCTAAGGGGGGTCTACCGCTGAAGTCGGACCTCGTAATGACTTTCGCGGTCGCGGTAAGGCCCATTGCGAAAAACCAGTATCGCCAAAGTTAGATATTTTTCCCGCCGCCATACAGTATTTGCCGATGATATTTACAGACGAGATCAAATCACTTCCGAATGACCTCAGGCTCCTCGCAGGCTGCCCGTTGGTACTCCTACCCTCGTGAAAAGCGACATTGAAGAATAAGAATGCCGTTTCACCAAGTTTCCACCCCAGTTTATCCCCACCGTCTTCGGCGGGTCGTCACCGCGCTCCCCGGAGCAATAAATCGGCGATTTCTGGTGCGAATTCGGACCGGGGTACTGATCTGCGAAGGTCAAGGTCGGGGATCCAATTAACAAGCGACTCCTCTTTGGTTTTGATGAGCTTGTCATGGTTTTTGATGCCTTAAATTTGCGCGAGATAGGGTGCTATTGATACACATGCAGGAAGTTGTAGCTGTGCTAAGCCCACCAACCCACTAGCAATTTTATACTTTCACCAGCTCTATGTATTGACATACACACTGTCTAATAATACGGCGACTCTCGAAACAGAAAAGATATATTTTCAGCTTGCCGAGTCATTAATCCAGCTTTATGGGACGCTGCTTCTAAATCCCTTACGATTTGCTTTTACAATTCAGCATCCAGCGCCTTAGTATACCGCGCTGCTTATCGAAGCGCTGTCTTCGAATCCTTTCGCTTTTTTTTCAGGACCCTCTGCTTCGCATTAGCTGGCGAGAGTGTTAGCAGACCTGCTTCAAGAATAGCTTGTTTGATTTTCGGAGCATCTGCAACAGCTTTATGAAACTGAGCGTTCTTTGAACCCGCTTCACAAAACACTAGGCGCTGAGAGAAAAGCGTATTTGCATTCGTACTACGTTGAATTCACCCTTGTAATTGCTGAGAGAGGTCTTCCTGTTGCTGTATAAGATAATCAACAAATTTAGAATTAAGCCCTTTAAGTGCTTGATTGTATTTGATGGTGAATTCTTCATCAAATCAAGGCTGTTTTGAGTGTGAGAATTTTCTCAGGATCCATTAAATATATCCCAGAGAAAGGAAATGACAATCGAATTATGCGCTGCGTAAATGCTTGTCGCCTAGCGTATCACTATAACAGACCCGACCCAACCCGACAGAACCTATCCCAATCTCTTAACGCAACACAGCGCGGCGAACAAAGAAAAACAAGTGAAGTGGGGACCCAGCGCCACCTCACACCGGCATCAAGACAGCAGAGCTCGCAGGTAGCTAGCTGATGGGGCTTGGGGGACTCCAGGTCCCGGATTCCCCGGTGGGTCCAGGACCCGCATTGCTAGGGCTACTCCGGCTATGCAAGGCGAGCAACATGTGGAGATATCCGCATTGTATATTTATGGTTAAGCGCGCTTTGCGCGAGGCTCTAAATCACCCATGTCCCTCACTCCATCCCTGGTTATGACTGGCGCGAGCCCCACCATCATGGGGCGGGGGAGGGGTGCGACAGAGTTTGGTTTGTCTATATATCGCACAGTAGTCTCAGTGAAGTGGTCCCAATGGCGGGCAATTCATTTATAAAAGATGGTCGGTTGGGTTACTAGTATGTTCACTAAGGGGTTGGTTGCTATGGATCTGCGAGACGCAAAACAAGGCGGACCGATGAAAGTTGTCCTTTTTGATTTTTCATAGGTGGCTACTGCGTCCGATATCTCCCGTCTAGTCTGGTCCCCGTCAGGTCAGGTCTGCATCCTCCCAATCTGTCCAGTCCCAGCTGCGGTGGATCTGACTGTCGTGTCTGGTCCAGGTCCACTGGACGATAGTCTGGTAGGTTTGTAGGATCGGGTCTGCGATAGTGTCGTCTAGTCGGGTGAAGTGTTGGTTGATCTCGTTGCGATGTGGGCTGTGCACGCTGGCCACGCCGTGGAGAAAGAGGGGGACGACGAGGAGGGAGGCTGCGTCGGGGGAGGAACAGTCGAGATTGGCGATGCGTCCTAGTCCGTCGGCTAGCATGTCTTGGACTTTTTGGTTGGCAAGGTTGTCGGGATGGGTGATGCAGTGGAGCCAGATGAAGAGAGCGGATACGTGCAGCTGGTGGAGGGTCTGGTATTCGGGTGATGGCAGGTTCTCGTCGGACAGGGTCAACCCGTCTAGCTGTGACCAGAGCTCTACGGCTTCACAGATCGTTGAGGAGGATATGGTCGGTTCCTGTCTGGAATGGAAGTGCAGCGCCGTTACGCGGTGCATCAGCGGGAAGAGGTCTGTGTTGAAGGAAGACGGAATGTCGGGTGAAGACCGCGGCGAGAGGTCCAGGGGCGATGGGGTTCGGGACCGATCTCGACCATGGATTGCATGATGGGTGAAATACTCGATAATAGGGTGATCCATCGTTTGTTGTGCAGAAATGGTGGGTAGAAGAGTTCACGTCGGTCCTTCAAGTGAAAGATGTATAGTCTGTTATATACTTACTGTCTCCAACGACGAAAATCTCTAGCCACTTTGTTGAACCCGAGAACGGCGAGCATCCTTGCGCATGGACCGTCTAGAACCGCGGAAATTAGGGCCCGGGTCTAGCCCTGGCTTGAAAGGTGGATTTTGCGGGGACAGAGGCTGCCCGTTCAATTGTCTCTTTGTTCGAAATCGAGCAGAGGTCCCTTACTTCATTCGGTGTAGAACTGAGCGAAGTTCGTGTATGATTACCAAATGATCCACATATCTGCCGTGCGCGATGTAGGCTGAAGATCGTGGAGTGTGCTGTGGTTTCCCGGCTACAAGATTCAGGGTTCAGATAGGCGACAATTCGAATGGAGGTAGTACTTACATGAACCTACGCCGGCCAGATGCGCTCATTGACACGAGGGAGTAGTGATCAGTGACGTCAAGTCATTTCTTGTCGCGTGCTACGTACATCGCAAGTCCGAGAGGGTATGCCCGCCAATACCTTGAAAAGTACGATGGAGCCCAACTCACGTCAACCCACAATTGAGAAGGAATTACTGGTCAACTTCCATCAGAGTAGCCACCGGATTTATCGCTAGCCACGCTCTCTTCTCCTCTCCAGCGACCTCAGGTCCCGGGTGAGCCGACACATACGCGTAGAAATCCGGCCACTCGGGCGCGCTTAGGGCTACATGGAGTCCCGTGATACGATCTCTCGAGAGAACCGATAGAATCTGAGCGACCAGCCCATGCGCCGAACAGACCAGCTCACTGACCCGCGACAGGTCATCCCGAGGGACGTGGACCTCGTTCCAGGGCGGACCCGTGTGCCAGCTACCGTCATACTTCCAGGTATTCCAGGGTCACAATGCGGTCGCGGCACCAGACGTCGTTGCGGACAAAACATCACGAGTACACGGGCTTCATGCGGATGTTCATTCCGAGCACGACCTCCACAATGGGTCTGTCCCCGATCGTCCCCTCCTCCGTTGTTTCCTCGACGGTCTTGGTGTTCAGCGCGGCCTCCACCTCGCCTTCGATCTTAATACTAGCGTCAACCTTTCATGTTCGCGTAACTGGCGCTCGCCGACGCTGACATAACAGCGGAGATCTTGCCGCACAGCCGCTCGCTCCGGAACCTGGTCGTCGTGCGCTTGAAGGGCGACTTCAGCTCGCTCTTCGGAATCGCATTAATCAGGTGCACGGTGGGCACCCACTCTACCGGCTCGTAGACCGTGTATCCGCCGTTGAGGTAGTGCCACGCGCGGTACAAATCCCACTCGGCGTTCTCGGTGTGCAGCGGCCCCTCCCGTGTGTCGTTAAAGATCATGTACTTGGGCAACTTGGGCATATTCTTGGTCACGCCCCACCATTCGTCAATTTTCTCGCGCTTCAGGCGGTAGGTGCCTTCGGATTCCAAGGCTAAGGGGATTTCCACCTGGGGAAACTTGGTCTCGTCGTAGTAGTACGAGCCATCTGAGCGGCGAAGGATTCCTTCAAAGGAGTAACCCATTGCATTGACTGGAGTGTGGAAATTAAAGAATAGTTCAGGGGAAGAAGGGGGGATGGAGCGGGAATTGCAATACAAGGGCGAAACGAGAGGTTTCTTTTACACTTACATAGGCTGAGCACTGGTATGCATGTGAACAGGTTGATAGTCGATGTCGGTGACTTTTGCTGAGTCCTATATCCCACTCTGTGTACATGGCTAAATGTCTGTCGGGGTCCATTGATCGAACCACGGTAGAAAACAACCAGAGATCTGCAGTGATACTCGGACTTTGACTTTGCCCATCAAGTTGTGAGCCTTCTCCACATTGACGGGAATGGGAGGACCACAGCCATGGTGATCTCTCCTAGTTCATCCCTTTCTTTCTTGACTGAATACCTTGGTGACTCATTCTGTTATATCTCTCCCGGGATTTATTGCATAGGTGACTTGTACAGTAATGTAATGATGACCTGATAGCGAATAAGAATTATTCGAGGATCAGTATTTGATCGAAGAGGTCATTTCGACGATATCAGAGGAAAGAATCCCACACTGTTACCACCAATATATGGTACCACTGTTCAGCGCTGTGAATTTAGAAGTCGAGCCATAGTTCGTGTCGCCTTGTCATCTACCTCAATGGCTGAGTTTAGTGTTCCCAAATAGCCTGGATTCGGTTGTCGATATCGAGGGAATCAGCTTTGACCACTCGACCCAGCTGGATGACATGATGGTCAATTTCAACCGGACCGAGCTGAGCCCCTTACTAGTGGCCAGTTCTGGCGCTTCTAGTCGTGCAAATGGCCCAAGGTATTTCAGTGGAGAGATATAGAACTTTTTGCGCAAACTAGCAAAATCTTCATTTCACTTCAACCAGCCAAACAGATGTGGCGCAGTGGATTGCGTTGTGATTTCAAAGTGATGGATGTGATTGAGTAATTGATTGGGCTCAAGAACATGGTCATTATTGGCATACTTGGTCAATATATGATTCTCGGGGGCTTGACTTTTTCCATCCGTTTGATGACGACTGGTGGCCATATTGTGGAGCAATTATAATCATTAGTCCATGTTAGATCTATCACTTTTCGCCATATACTAACCAGTAGGGTGCCACTTTTGGATACGTATACTGACAATGTACTAAGTCAATTAGTAGAGATGTAGACGATTAAGCTATCAAACGAAACACAGATCCCCCTGCCTATCACATATCCCCAAGCTGCTCCCAGTGGGGTTACTGCAGGACCCACGGTCAGCTCATTTGCACAGTGCAAATCAGACCCTGAAGACTTCATGTCCAGATTGTCTTATCCACATACGTCAGCGACGTTCCGCTGTGTGGTCGTAGCAATGCCCAGTCTCTCAAACATACTTGATGACGTGTGTCACTCTTTTAGTTGGATATTTCGATTGTTCCGACCCATAAAGACAGCCCATGTGCGCATGAGTTGTTGGGTGGGTAATTTTCGATGATCTTTCAACTTTGATAGTCTTACAATACATCTGCGTGATTTATACGTTGCTAGTCGACATGGTGGCGGCACAGAGGGCCATAGTGAACTAGGAGATTTTCGCCATGGTGCCAGTGTCATCTCAAACTAAGCCCTAGTACATCTTGCGATCGATTATCCAATCAGTCAATTCATTAGGGTTGTCCTGGTCAGTTGTTCGGAACGACATACGGCCAGCGATGGTGCACAACATGATGGTGCGATCTGCTGTTCCAGTGAAAATGATCGAACAGGTCTTACACATGCAATGGAAGCTTGGCAGAGACTGATTAGGACTACAAGGAACGTAGCCCCTGAGCGCTGGTGGTTAAAAATCCGACTGGGCTATGCGCATCTGTTGGTTTAGATGGGGGTTGACAGAGGTTTAAAGCAGAATTGAAAGACTTAGGAGAGGGAACCTATTGTACGGATGGAGACGGGAATACACTATAGGGCTGATGGGGGAGAATGGACAAACTGCTGGCCTTGTGCTAACCTGGATAGCTTCGGGTTAGGGCAGCTAGTCAGTTTCTGATTAACTGCGCTGGTCGCTCCCTGGCCACTTGCGTTATTATTATAATTTCATGGCCATCACTCAACGTGTGACACGACAGTCTGACTCGTATGATGGCTCTTTTTCCCATTGGTGATATTGAGTCATGCTGGCTATAATTATCCATATTTATTCATCCTCCGCAAATGACCGTATCCCAAGTGAGACAAGGGCCCGAATTGGAGGCTGAGATTGGCTCCGTCGCGCTGCGGCCCCATCCTGTTTCAGACAAGGACTGAAAAATAAAAGAACAAGGCTACATTCAATGCAAGGCTGGCTTTGGGCTTATCTTGGGTTCCTTCGCTCTTTTCAAGCTCTCCTTTCTTTCTTTGTCTTTGTTTTTCTCCATCTTCTTTCCTCTCTCTTCTCCTCAACCCTTACATATCTCTCTTCCACCAAATTCGACTCCGATCAACGCCTCCACTCTTCCACATACCACCAAACGAACTATCACAATGAGCTCCACTTCCACCGCCCCGGCTTCCGTCTCCACCTGCACCGGCAGCACTCGCTGGGACATCCCCATCAAAGATGCCGCCTGCGCCGTCCCCAACACCGGAAACTACACCGACATCATGGACAAATGCTGCGGCCCAGCCAAGGTCACCAAGTACGACAAGGACTGCGGCATCTACTGCCTCGCACAGGAGCAGTCCCTTGGCGACCTGACCGACTGCTTCCGCGACAACGGCGCCAAAGACGGCGAGTTCTTCTGCAACAAAGAGAAGATGAACGCCACAGCCACAGCTGCCGTGCCCTCCGCATCCAAGACCGACAGCGCCGCCAAGGAGTCCGGCAGCGAGGGCGCCGCGGTCCACGTCATGCAGCCCGTGTCCAAGGGTGGACTGGGTGTGTTTGCCATGCTGTGCGTGTCGGTCGTGCTGGGCGCTTTCGCGTGATGATTGTGGAGAAATTGCACGGGACGGACTACTTAATATGGCTTATGGGCCGGGATTAATGGACTTGTATTATACTGGGCAATGAAATGGTGTTTCTAACGGCCGATCTCTCTGAACGACCCCCGTGGCAAATTGTAGCTGAGGTGTGGATGCTGTCATCATGATGGGAGGCATGTCGGGCATCGCGATTGCCCCGTAGGGATTGACCGCCCTGGATGTGAACCGTCTGCTCAAGAATGCTTGGATCTGTCGAGAGCCAGTAACAACATCATATCTCGGGATGTATCCACCCCCTTGAGCCAACCCCCCTGCGCAACCCCTCGCATCAGGTCTCTGACGATTCCCCGTGACGGTGACACCAGAACATGTCGTACTACGAAGAGTCGCCTGATCACAAAAGGCTTGTTTGCCCTGTGGTTGCTGACCACTACAAGAAGCACGATACATACGACAATGGGAAACAAACCTCAAACAGCGGGGTAGCGCCATGGTTGAGAAGTTGCCCGCCGCAGAGGCCCAAGCAATCAGCGAGACCTCCCTGGACGACGCCATTCTCCAAGCGCAAGGTCACCGTCGCGAGTTGGACCGATCATTCTCATGGACGGGTGCCTTGGGGCTTGCCTACAGGTATTGATGTCTGTCTTGATAATAGGCCCCGGGAGGCACTGATGGCAATAGCATCACCAATTCATGGCTGGGCTGCGGCGCCACACTGGGTACTCTCCTCGCCTTCGGAGGCGCCCAAGTGGCAGTCGGCGCTGTTATCATATCCGCCGTAATGCAGTGGATTGTGCAGCTGGGATTGGCGGAACTGTGTTCTGCGATGCCTTCGTCGGGGGTAATTATCTCTCCTTATCTACCTATCTGCCTATCTCTCTATCACTAGGTTCACGACCGTCCGGTCTCATTCTAACAAGCGCAGGGCCAGTACCACTTCACGTATCTCCTCGCACCGCCCTCCCTTCGCAGTTTCTCTGCCTACACGGTGGGGATCACCACGATCGTCGGATGGTGGGCGGGCACCTCGTCGGGACTGCTATACACGGCGGTCTCGGCGTTTGGGATCGTAAAGTTCTGGCACCCTGATTTTCACCACGAGGCGTGGCACGTGTATTTGTGCTTTCTTGTCGTTATTGGGCTGTCCTGTAAGTGTCCACTGCAGGCTCGACAAAGACTCTCCGGTTTTCCACTGACCGATATATAATGCAGTGCTCCCCATCTTCACAATCCCCCAGCGCCGCGTCGACTACCTTACCAAAACAACGGGCATCATGTCCCTCCTTGGTATAATTATTATCGTAATCCTCGTCCCCGTCATGGCTCGCAACAAGCTCCATCCCCAGACGATCACCCAATACCGGGGTATCAGCGGGTGGGCACCCGCCCCAGCATGGCTGATGGGCATCACCACCGGCGAATATATCTACGCAGCCGTGGGCGCAGTGACGCATATCTCAGAGGAGATCCCTCAGCCGGGTCGGATGATGCCTCTTATTCTGTACGCACTCTGCTCCGCTCATATCAGAACAAGTAGGGTCCTCGGATTTCTCCGCTGCTAACAGAACTAGTAACTCCGCCATGGTGCTGGGTGTGGCTACCGCCGCCCCGTGGATGGTTGTCATGATGAGCAGTGTGCAGGACATGGATGCTGTACAGAGGGCTTTTGTCCCGTCGTTGGAGATCTACTACCAGGCGACGGGGAGTAAGGCTGTGGCAACTTTTCTGCAGGCGTACATGACCGTTCTTTACTACAGTATGTCTTCGCTTCCACAACAAACAAACAACTGAGAAACGAGAAATAAAGATCGATCGACTAACAAAACCAGCCTGCATCCCCGGCTCATGGATAACATGTAGTCGCATAACCTGGGCCTTCGCCCGCGACGTGCGCATCCCCCAGCCCTACTCATCCACCAACCCTATGCTAAGCAAAGCCACTATACAGAACGGCCTCCCCTTCTCAACCTACTTCTCCCGCATCCACCCACACTACAACATTCCTATGCGCACTACCATCCTTTCCGCCAGCTTCTGCGCCGTCTACGGCCTCGTCTACATAGCAAGCACCACGGCCTGGGACTCCATCGTCAACACCGCCGTCCTCCTCCTCAACATCACCTACACCGTCCCGCAGTGCATCCTCGCCGTCGGTCGTCGATCCAGCCTTCCTAATCGGCAGTTCTCGCTGGGCTGGTGGGGCGGCTACGCTGTCAATTGGTTCTCGTTGGTGTGGTTGGTCGTGAGTGGAGTGTTGATGCTATTTCCGACGAGGTGGCCGCCAACGAAGGGGAATATGAACTAGTTTGTTCTCTCTTTTTACAAATTTATGGTATGTCTGCTGATTTGAATAGTGGCTCTGTTGTTATAGCGGGCATATTCGTGGTGATTATTCTGCTGTGGGTGGTTGATCGGAGGAAGAAATTTGCAGGGCCCAAGATTGACTGGGAGGCGCTGAATGCGAAGAACGCAATACGGTAGATTTAGCTTTAGCCTATATGGGTAATAAAGTGGTGTATTGCTCGCAAAAGAAAAGACATTTCCCGCGTTCAGGAAAGTTTGGGTTTGACGCCTGTTTCAAAGTAGTAATTGGGGTTGAGACATCCAAGGCCTTGCATGGTAGTCGAGCTTGTAAAGATAGACTGCAAGGACACGGCGTTGTATCTGTAAGGTGCACGTGCTTTAGTTTGATATCTGCTATGTGTGGTTATGGTAAAAATCACACAATCAGATTAGAATTTAAGAAGGTCTGAGGATCTTGTTATTTCACAGTCAGGTTAAGCCCTATACCAAACGTTGATCAGCGTTTTGGCGTACCTGTTATGATATACTCCGGTGCTTTTTTATACCTTACTAAGTTATCAGATAATACTATCCATAGTAATACGTACATTTTGTTTCTTTCTAAAGCAGAGCTAGAAATTAGCAGTGTCTTGAAAAGCAAAGATACTTTCTATGATGTTCGTTAATGAGATACATTCATACTTTGATCAAGTCAAAAAGGTCATATAGAATCAATCGAGTGGCTAGATCTATCGACACTATCAGCTAGTGCAATCTCCTTACCTGACTAGTTGGCTTCTAGGTAGCCTACAGTGGATTCTAACATCTGAGAGGTAGGGATATTATATTTCCATATTTCTAGAATTATAGAACCGTCCCTCGTCACCACATCCGGCCTTGATCCAAGACCTCCTAGACGCTCGTCCCCAATCATTGGTCGTATGTGCATGTGAAAATATGCACGTAGGAGGATATGGCGCTTTCAGTATGCTCACGTGGCGCCTTTTTGTGCGACTCGTCATATTATCGGGATTTGATGCTGACCGATGGGCTTAAGTAGATGACCGGACTCCCCTCCTTTTCTACTCGACTTTGATATCATCCAGACATCGTCTTTGAGAAGACAGACCCCACGAAAACCATGGCGAATTTGGAAAACCCCGCTTATATCCTTCCTTGCGACGCAACAGAGGCGGAAAGGCAAGATTGTTCTTCATGCCAGTCATGGCATATAAGCGAGTATGACGAGCCATGTGAAAAAAACGCACACTGATCCTACCATTAGGCTAAACCAGCAACATAATCTATTGTTCCGGGTTCTCGGACAAAGGCTCCTCCCATCATCGATACCGCTGGAGAAAGTCCACAGTGTGGCCGATGTGGGGACAGGAACAGGGTATGTTCTCACCCAATTTTGCAGGATGCTCAGCTTCCTGGTCTTACTGGAAGGTAGTATCTGGCTACAAAGCTTAGCATCACAGGCGCCTCAGTTGTCACCGAATTATGACCAGCGGTATTATCACGGTTTCGATATCGGCGATGCGCAGTTTCCGTCCGACTCTCGCTCCGAGGACCTTGAGTTAAAGTTCACCACACAAGACGTGCTAAAACCATTCCCGCGAGTGTTTCGATCGCGATTCGACTTGGTGCATGTACGGCTTTTCTCATTCGCACTCCAAGAAGTGAATTTGAAGATAGCGATGGAAAACCTGTTGCGGATCTTAAGTCAGTACAGCAAGGCCAGTCTAGCTCACCGAACTAATATTTCTTCGCAGAGCCTGGCGGTTATCTGTACTGGGAAGATACCAACTGGACGTCAGTCAAGGAAACGTCCGGCCTTGCCGAAGGTTCGGCTATCAAAGAAGCTATATTCCGCAATATGCGATCCAGAGGCCTTAGTTCCCAGTATGTTAGGTTGTCTAGTTCCCCATCAGAAGCATAAAGATAGGGCTGACTCGGCCAGCATCATTGACATCGTTCACAGGCTGGGTCTTGAAAACGGCTTACGGTGTCTTTCGAAGGCCGACTACCACTCCGATGATTATCCTGACGTGAATGTGCTTGGTGCATTAGCCTCTCCTGCAATTGAAGCATTCTTGAGAAAGCTTTCGTTAAACGAACGGTTAACCAACAATTCGGAGGAACCCGGTGAGTTGGAGACCCTTTTCAAACTCCACCAAGAACTGAATGCGAAGGGCCTGCTGCGTTGGAAAGAAACCTTCACAACAGTCGTTTACCAAACTCCCTTTTAGCGATTGAGAAGTTCAGCTACATATATGCCTGTAACTGGAATACTGGCTTGGTATACGCAACTGGTCAAAATCCAAAAGGAAGAATGGAAATGACGAGAGCTTGTTATGTTTCGAGGTCCCTGGAGATGGGCAAAGGGATTATAGAAAAGCTATATTAATTTATTCCTGGATACGCATATCTTTTCTTCGATTATTCGGTACATACGGCCTCTTCGTGTAGTTTCATGGGTCGTTTGTCTACATCACCTGCCTCGGCTAGCCCTAAGTGAAGTGCAAGTACATATGGAATGCATAACTATTTGCTCCGTCACTAGGTTGACAGGCTGTTGATCTATGATTTATGCTTTTAGTACCTGCATCGCCTGGACTACCTGGGCTTTGATATCTCAAATATACCAGCCATGGCCGATCGTTCGTCGGTCCTACCAATCGAGAAACAATATCGCATGGATTACCCCTCAAGTGTAATGTTCAGGAAAATTCTTGCATTGTGCGTGTGGAATCACATCATATGTCCATAGTAGTGATGAATAAGAAGGGAAAATACATTCACTTGAAACACTAATATCAACTAGAGCAATGGATGGTGTTTTTCTTTCCTGTTTATCCTTCAATGTAGGGTGGCACATTGTGACTACTCAGATGACCTAATCTAGATCCAAAATTTACAGTTATTGGCACCTTTTGAAACAATTTATTTACACATGACTCGTAACTAATTAAATCAAGGCTATGACTCACCTCGGCGTCAAAGACCTTTATGTAGACCTTCCAGCTAGCAATCACATATAGATTCTCTAGTGAGAGGAGAGTGAGGACGATTTTCAAGTAATTTTGGGCGGGACAGGCTTGTTCCATGGAATTTATGGCAGTAAGAATCATATAGTAATTAAGTACTGCTAGTATTGGGCTGGAGGAAAGTATTCCCTACACGAGAAAGTTAGTCATGCTTGTAAATAAAAGAAAGGAAGCAGGGAACATACGGAAAATACCGTTCATAAGTACGCGTGATATTCGCATTCACATCACAGAACACGATATCCAGCAGAAACCCGTTGTCATCGGCCATCCCGTCTAAGAAGCGTCTCACTTCCGCAAGGGCGATCGTCGCAGAGTCGTCATGGCTGATACGATAGATGCCGGTTCCGAGAGCCGGGATGGCAATACTGTGCATATTGTTGTCGACCGCCAGCTGCAGAGCATTCCAGTAGCAGCTGGCCAGTTTTGCGCGATACGTGGGGACCTCGCTAGCATTGCGTAGATCAGGGGCGACGGTGTGAATCACCTTTTTGCAGGGGAGCTTGTAGGCACCGGTAATGCGGGCTTCGCCGGTGGGACAGCGTGGGTTCCCCGGCAATTTCCGGCATTCGTTCACCAGGCCATCCCCTGCGGCGCGGTGGATGGCCCCGTCGACACCACCGCCACCGAGGAGGCTCGAGTTGGCGGCATTGACGATGCAGTCTGCGCGGAGCTTGGTGATGTCGCTGGTGGAGTAGTGGATCATGTCATTGAGACGACGAGACGGGGGGAAGTGAGTGGTTTGGGCGGGTTTCAGCGTTTGGTTTCGGTAGGCGGTTGTGAGGCTTGGGAGCACTGGAATTTGGTCAATTAGTTTTCTCTTTGTCGTTCATTTTTGGATTGACCGAGGGGGCATACTGTCAAACATGCTGTTTATGGATTTCAATGGGGTCGTACGGATAGGTGTGGCTGTTTTGGACTCTTCGTCTACTGGAGCCCTGTTAGGTCTCTGCTCCTGTGCTCTTTCCTCGTTCTCTGCTCCTTCCCCGTGATCTGCTCCTTCCTCTGCTTGTTCCTGCTCTTCTTCCAGCGCAAAAGAAGGTTGAGCTTCAGCTACAGAAGGATCTTCAGGTCTTTTGACCGGTGCAGACGTCTCTGCATGATCAGCAACAGTAGCGTTGTCGTCGTTATCG
This sequence comes from Aspergillus candidus, assembly GCF_002847045.1. Classification (NCBI taxonomy): domain Eukaryota; kingdom Fungi; phylum Ascomycota; class Eurotiomycetes; order Eurotiales; family Aspergillaceae; genus Aspergillus; species Aspergillus candidus. The sequence goes on along the minus strand of NW_020194013.1, from coordinate 181,964 downwards.
TCGTCGTCGTCCGGCACCACCAGCGCAGGGCGTCCACGCCTTCTTGGGAAAGTCGGCGAGCTGGGCTTGAACAAAGTTTTTGACCATCTCCTTGCCACGCTCTTCTTCCGTCGTATCCGTTTCCCATTCTCCGGCCCCTTGACTCGATGTTGAACGAAAAGCTGGGACAGCGCCATCACCACTGCTTTCTGTTTCCTGTCGTAAACCGCGCGAAGGGTCGATGGCATTGACGAGATTACTTTCTTGACGGTTGAGTCAACGGCAGTTCTCGCGCCTTTTTTCCGCATATCCACTGTTAGAAGGTTTTCGCCCTCCATGGCCTTCATCAACTGGGCGACGATGATTGTTTTGTCGCCATCTGGGATAGAGCCATTGAGTCTTTTCCAGATGTAATTGATTGCGGCTCCCTTCTTTGTGGGTGTCATTAGGGTAATTATGGTGTGATTAAGTAGTGCCGGGGGCAGTTGTTCAAAAGTTGTCGATGATGATAGCCGGTGTTGTGCCGATGGATCAGGATCCACCTTCGAGTCCTTATATGTTCGACCACGCCAATATATCTCTTTCAAAGACAATTGACCGCGTATTTTAGACATATGTACCAGTGTTATATTTAGAAATAATTCAAGTTTTTTGAAACGAAGTAAACGGTCTTTGTTCCAGGTTAGGAGGCTTATTGTGTGAGCCATATGGAGAAGTCCACCGAGCAGGAACATTCTTCGGGAACATCCATAAAGAAACAAAGAGCCCCAGTGGACCTTGGCCAGTGGTTCGGAACTTGGAAGAAACGAGTTTGTAAAAGAACTGAACAAGCGTGATCTTCGCTGTTCTTTATCTGTTTCATGCTTAGCACCTTTGTGCTTTGTTCTTCACAAAGTCCCTCCATCTTCTTCACGGAATAAACCACGTAGGGAACAAGGCTTTGAAATATGAAAGGAATTGAGTAATTCTGAATCTTTGGGCGATGATTATGGTAAGTTAGGAGTGGGGAGTGGATGACGATTTCCCGCTACGTATCAGGGAGGACACCCGCAGTTAAGTAGAGATAGACTATGTTCGAACCTTCACAAATAGAGCTGTGCAGGAGGATATGGAGCCAGCCTCGTTGAATTCTGGGTGGTTTTCATGGAGCGCCCATTTACCCGTTAGATCAAGAGTGGGTCAGTGGATTCTCGAGCTGTGGAAGGATCCAGCCCAAAGCTCGACGATCTGCTTTTCTGTGTGCAATATCCTCCTACCATCCATGAGACGAATGTGAACACTTGCCAGACTTGAGAGACGTGATGTGTTAATAATTTAAGTAGTCTCTCATCGACCCACTGTAAGACCTTTCTATCAGACGTACATTTTGCATTCGAAATGGCTACGAACTCCGAACAAGCTCCGGATGTCCCTCCTGCTGATGATGATCTCCCAAGGGAAAGCCCAATTCCGAGTCTACATTGTCCTGTTTAAGTGGGTTGGGCCAGAGATACGCGTCTCGTGGTCGCGGCGCATGTTCCATCTTCCAGGGATCGATTGCCCGAGGCTTGGCCCACTCCTCCAACGCATTGAAGTCTCGGCACTGGCGGTTGATATTAAAGTCTGGCCAGGGACCCTCCTGGTCTTCGACGTAGGACATGGTCAGCACGGCCGTATCGGCGTTACACATCAAAAACTGCAGCAGCATGTCGACACAGTGGCCTAGATGGATCCAATCCATGCTGCCCTGCGGACCGCCGTGATGGCCGTCGGGGTGGTACCCAGGGTACCCGGCAAAGGTCGCTTGGCGCAACTGATCGAGGCAGTGGATTTCCTGGTTAGGAAGCTGGTAAGGACTTGCCGACAGGTGAAGGGAGCTGGGGAAGAAGATACATGTGTGATATCAAACTTGCCATAATAAACATCGTCGTCCACGCCCCAATATTCGGGATCCAGGCGCGCAGCGGTGTTGGGATCCTTGCCCAACTTGACCACCTCCTCGCGGCTGAGCCGGAAGATCGTGGCGTTTACGTGCTGGAGCCACTCGGCGTCATTTTCCGGACTAGGCTCTTTCCGTGCCATTGAGGGGTGGGGCGGGGAAAAAAGCGTCCCGTTCATCATGGTGGTGTAGGCAGGAATCTCTCTCTCGTGAAGAATAGGGGCTGCATCACTGATCAGTTGGGACAATACCATACACTCAACCGCGTACAGCCTACAGAAAAATACTGTCTGTCGCAACGCCTCGTTAACGGGGCTCAGATATGAATCCAGGGACACGGCAAATGATAAGAACAAGAACACGGTGATCAAGAAACCGCCGGTGACCAACGCCACTCGACTGGTACTGACTTGCCTGGAACCCGGAGAATGGCAGTGGCAGTGCGGACAATGACAGCCTTCTTCGCGTACCCCATCGTCGGTCCCAGTTCTTACAGCTTCGTACGATGTGCGAGAATTCCAAAGGCGGTTAGAAAACATGTGTGCGAAGGGCTTCTGTATCGTGGATGAGGGGCATTGCACTCCACGGATATGGAGACGGCGAAACTCAACCACAGTCAAAACATTCGTGGGAGGAATAGAGATGTGTGCGGTTTGGTTTTGGAGGAACTGATAGTCCTGGGGACGATCTCACCGGAGGTTGACCCCCTTACATCGAGCTTCCCTGGAAGGTTTCTTGTATGAATCGTCCCATTCACAACGCACGTAGAACACAGGAGTCCCGAAACTTTCCAGTTGGTACGTCCTCCTGTTCCGCTCATGGTCCGCACACCGACCTAGCTAGGGGCAAACCGCTCCCTGCCCAGCATTCTGCGACAACCTAGTTCCGATGCAAGACAATGCGGGGGCGAGAATCACCGACATAATGTTATGCATGTTGTAGGCGGTTCCCCAGTATAATCCATCACTGTGCCCCATTGAATTAGTAGGTTGTGCTTCATGTTTGCATCTTAGTTACAAGCACGTCATTCCATGACGTGGACAGTAGTCCGATCAAAGCTCGGTCCTTGCATAGTACTCCAGCCGACCACCCACACTGCCGGGAGGGCTAAGCTAAGAATCTCGCGCAATAGCTGAACCAGAGTAGATCACTGTTGATCGGGCATGGCCCCTGGCAGTCTTTGTCTTGCCTCGTCTTGGGTGTGCCAATAGACCGTGTAAACAATGCGACGAGGCAATTACTGTACCGAAGCAAGGTAGACCTCTGGGCGGCCAGTGGGCGGCGGTAGGATGAAATCCGAGAACGAACAAAAAAACACATAGGAAGTCTGTAGAAGAAGTCGAAAGACATAAAGGGCACGACTGTCCCGCCGATTTGGTCCAACTCACCATCTTCCTTCCCAACGACGAAAGCATATAGCCTCAGCCTCACGACCCTCCGTGCTAAAGAAAATCTTGATCGAAAGGTCAATCCAGGACCACACAACCATGAGGAGCTTTGCGACCCTCCTGGTCATGGCCTCTGCTGCCCTGGCTATCCCTATGGGTCAGAAGGTTTGTGAAACACACCCTCGGTGCTTCCCGAATGCAGGCACTAATACTTGAGAAAGGCGAGGGAGGCCACGCGCCGTGATGAGACCAGTGCCAACGACGGGCCCTTGGGTCTCGATTTGGACTTGGACAGGGTGGCCAAGCGTGGTGATGGGGACTACCCAGAAACTTATGATGAGCTCAAGGATTACAATCTGAAAGGGGGGG